>NC_137791.1:69326410-69921410 GCF_963383645.1 Muscardinus avellanarius | reverse complement strand
CTTTTTTTCTAAACAATTGACAGAAAGAATTACCTCCCTCCCGCCTTGAATTCCTTGGCTGTCTAACACCTATGTAGCCTGGTGATATGCACACTGAATTATGTGTCCAATGACTGTGACCAACAGTTGGCATACACTGTAAGTATATTGGTGAGCTAGAGATGACTGTGTGTGTGTGTGTGTGTGTGTGTGTGTGTGTGTGTGTCTGTGTGTGGTTAGGGATAGTTTTTTGCAGGTGTTGGGAATTGATCTGGTTCCAGATACATCAAAGTAAGAGGAGCAGGAACTTGCCCTCGGTTTGTGTAGCTGTGCTTGGACAGAAAATTTATGTAGAGATAAGAAGAGAGAGGTACATGGGAGTTGAATGAGGAATGCCTTGCCTGATGGTAAAGTGGGCCACTATTAGATAATAGTGTTCTCTAAAGAATGCTTTTCAAACTGTTTGGTAACATGCTTGGGTTACTTGTAAGCATTCAGATATTTTAAATTGAATTTTAAAATCTACATTTTAATTATTAAAAAAATCCTGTAACAGAAAGTATACACTTAAGTTTGGTGTTTGCTCCATTGTAATACAATGGACATAACTTCTTTTTTCTTCTGTGGTATCAGTTTACTAATTTTGTTAGGGCCTGGAATAGAACTTACACCATTATTTTGTCTACATTCTGAAAGCAATATGAACTTGTTGAGGGAGCTAATATGAAATTTATGCCTTTTACAACTTCTTACTGTGAATTAGGATTTTTTCAATAGAGTGCAACAAACACATTTGGATGCTGAATCTGATAAGCCCATAGCTATCATTTTACTCCTTCAATTTAAAGTTTTTGAAAAAAATCTCATTGATCTACTTAGAACTTTCTATTTTATAAAGTATATTTTGGGTGGGAGCCATCTATGAAAGAGCAAAATGAAATTCTGCTGCTAAAAAATGTTGAAAACCATTGTCCAAGGTCATCTAGTCTCTACCCAATGTTAAAGAATTAAGTCAGGTGTATGAAATATTTTAAGGGTCTATCTGTGTGAAACTTTTGAGCAGTGAAATTATATATTGATAGCTTGAAAGATTTTCTAGTTTGCAGATGACTGAAGGGGAATAAAATAAAGTCACAGAATGTATGAAGACAACTAAATGCTTAATATATTGGGAAGGAGGGAGGATAAGGGCTTGGACAAGAATAATGGTGATAGAAATAAAGAGGAGGGAATTTAAACAATCATTACAAAATAATGGAAAAATCATGGCACTGGCAGGAAGAAAAGTCAGGGAGTGAGAGATGTCCATACTTAGGAAAGAATTTGTAGAAGAATAGGAACAGAGAAATATAGGGAATTAGGCTTAAGAAGACAATGGTGGCTTTACTCTTGGATAAATCCATTTTCTGTTGCTATAACAAAATATTTGAAACAGAATACTTATCAAGAAAAAGAGGTTTATTTAGCTCTTCAAATGTCCAGAGTTGGGTGGCCTTGTCAGCTTGGCCTCTGGTGAGGGCCCCTTGGCTATGTAAAAGTATGGCAGATGGCACATGAAAGGAGGCCACAAGGGAAATGTTTATTTATATACTGAGTCAGGAAGCCATAGACTGAGGAAAGGCCAGTCTTGCTCTTTTCTAACAGCTACTCTTGCTGGAATTAATTTGCTTTAAGACCATCTCTTCCTAGATCAGTGACCTTAGTAACTAACCACCTCCCCCTGGGCCCTATTTCCTAAAAGTGTCACCATCTTTTAATACCGTCACACACACACTGGGGACCAATCCATGAACCTGTGGGGGATACACTCAAGCCCTATCCATCTCAAAGCAAACCTTAAACATGTTTCATTTTATTCTTAAAAGTTACATCCTCAGGGGATTTATTCAGGTGGAATTATTTTCTAGGGAGATGTAGAAATAGGAAGAAGCCTTAGAATGAGGTTTTAAGATGTAAGAGTAGGTGAGATCTTCAAAAGGCAGGGACAAGAAGACATGGGGTTTTAGAGGACACCAGCAATACTCTCCGAGGAGGAGCAGAATCACAATATGAGATGTGCGTGGTCAGAGAGGAAGGAGCAGAGCCAGGAATGAAGCAGAGAGCTGAAGTGTGGGATCAGAGTGAAACCCACAAAAAGAATGGAGTAGGAGCTCAGTTAGTGAGCATCATTTGACGTGTCCTCTTGCACACCGCAGGCCCGCCGTTCTGTTTGTAGGTCATATGACAAAAACTCATTAGTTCTTCCCTCCTTCCTCTGCCTAGTTGTTACCATTTCTGGGCCCATTTTATTGACATTGGCTCCTAGAGTAAGAGAATAATCTAGAGAAGATGGAGACAAGACTGGTGTACATGACACGAGAATACGTTCCTGGACTCTTGATGCCCCGGTACCATGCGACAGGTAATCCACAGATCAGGCCAGCACCGAGGAGTAACACAGACTGTGCTTTGCCTCTGTTCTCATACCAACCAACATCCAATGACCAGCAGTGTTATTAGAAAACACGAGTGAAGGAACCTGAAAATTCAACCTGAGCTTCCCTTTGGAGAGTCATTTTAGGTTTACAGGGTGCTCATATCTTGTTTTGATTTGCTTTTGACATTCTAGAAAAATATCTCTATAGATCTAAGGACTATTTTTTATTGTCCAAACCTTCACCTATATTATCATTCCACATTACTGGATGAGTAACAAAATCTCTAAACTATATATACCTTATCATATAGGCAACATCATAAAGACTGCTAATAGATATAAGTCACTCTGAGAAAGAGAAAAAAACAGGCCAAGGTAGGTTTGAAAATCTAACATCTTCAGGAGATCCAGCAGATTTTTCCCCAAATTCTTTTGAGTATGACTCTTTATAAACCTCTCAAATAGCAAGACTCCTGCTCTGGATAATTATGGCCAACACTCGACTTCCAGAAGAGCTGTCCCAAGATGGACAGGCATGCTGAAAGGACTATTTGTCATAGGCTTTAAACAATATACTTTATAGAGAACCTTATGGAAACATGCCACTTAGAGGAAAGAACCTTGAAGTTAGAGAAGGCACATATGAAGGCCTAAAAATAGTAACACTATCAGCTGATATTTATTGAGTACTGTAGGTTTCTCATTTTATCTGTGGAGCATTGGTTTCAGGACCCCTAGAGATACCCAAATCAGAGGATGCCTAAGTTCCTTATATAAAATGGAATTTGCATATGACCTACTCATATCCTCCTGTGTACATTTTTTATGTATCTATGGCATCGGGGATTGGATCTGGGGCATTCCACCATTGAGCTATACCCCAGAGCTTTTTAAATTTTTATTATTATTAAATATTTATTGGTATATTGTAATTATACATCATAATGAGATTCAAAGTACATAAATACACATATACATCACTTGTTATATTTCTCTTCATATCCCACCCCACTCTCCCTCCTTCTCATACATGCTAGTGAGATTGATAGTGATACCTTCATGTAAGGACATGGTTTTATTTGAACTGTTTTCTTCCTCAAGCCTTATTTTCCCCCTTCCCACCTCCCTCTCCCAACCCTCTTTCACTGTTCTACTGGTTTCTGTTCTCATTTGACTGAAGTCCTTTTTGATTCCTGTTTTTGTTCCAGCTTCCACATTTGAGAGAAGGCATATGACCTTGACTTTTGGAGACTGGCTAATCTCCCTCAACATATTTTCAGGTTTCACCTATTTTTTCTGAAGGTGGCATAATTTTGTTCTCCTTTTTGGCTGAGCAAAATTCCATTGTGTGTATATACCACATTTTCTTTATTTTCTTCTGTTGATGGACACCTAAGTTGATTCCATAATTTGGCTATTGTGAATCATGTTGCTATAAACACGAGTATGCATGTTTCACTGTTGTATTTCAACCTTAATTCTTTTGGAAAGACACTGAAGAGCGGTATACCTGGGTCCCATGGTGGTTCCATTTCTAATCTTTTGTGATACCTCCACACCGATCTTTATAACAGCTGTACTAATTTGCAATCACACTAACAGTGTATGAGTTCCTATTTTCCCATGTGCTCACCAGTATTTACTATTGTTTATATTCTTGTTGATTACATTCTAACTTGAGTTAGAGGGAACCTCAGTATAGTTTTGCTTTTCATTTCCCCGATTGCTAATTGAACATTTTTCATGTTTGGCAGCCATTTTAATTTATTCTTTTGAGAAGTATATTTTCAGTTCAATTCCCCTTAGTTTTTGGTATTGAGGATGGAACCCAGGGGCATTTTGCCTCTGAACCACAGCCCCAGCCCTATTTTATTCTTTTATTTTTAAACATGGTCTTACTAAGTTATAAAGGCCCTAAGTAGCTGAGGCTGGCTGTGAAGCTGCAATCCTCCTATCTCAGCCTCCCAAGTACTGGGATTATAAGCATGTGCCATCATGCTCAGTTTCTATTTTTAATTGGATTTTTTGAGTGTTAAGTTTTAAAAATTCTTTATATATTCTAAATATTAGTCTTCTGTCAGGAGAGTAGATGGCAAAGATTTTCTCCCATTCTGTAGGTTTTCTTTTCACACTCTTGATTGTATCCTTTGCTGGGCAGAAGCTTTTTAATTTGATGGTGCCACCACTTATGAATTCCTGATGTTATTTCCTGAGCTGTAGGGGTGTTGTTGAGAAAGCCTCTACCAGTGCCTATATGTTGGAGTGTTGGATTTATGTTTTCTTCTAACAGTTGCAAAGTTTCTGGTTAAATTCCTAGGTATTTGATCCATCCTGAGTTGACTTTTGTGCAGGGTGAAAGATAGGGACCTAATTTTATTCTTGTACCTATGAATATCCAGTTTTCCAAACGCTATATGTTAAAAAGTTTCTGAGGCTGGCCTCAAATTTTCAATCCTCCTGTCTCAGCCTCCCAAGTACTGAGATCACAGGCATAAGTTACTGTGCCTGCGTACTATAAATATCTCTAAACTGGGTGTGGTGGTGTACAACTCTAATTCTAGTACTTGAGAGGCTAAGACAGGAGGACTACAGATTCAAGACCAGTCTTAGCAAATTAACAAGACTCTCAGAAGCCTAGAAAGACCCTGTCTCAAAAAACAAAATTAAAAAGGGCCAGGGGTGCAGCTCAGTCCGTACATGTTCAGCACAGATGTATTTTTTCCTCAAAATATTCTCAAGTTATTGGATTTGGTGGCAGACGCTTGTAATCCCAGTACTTGGGAGGCTGGGACAGGAGGATCACAGGTTCGAAGCCAGCCTCAGCTACTTAGTGAGGCTCTCAGCAACCTAGTAAGACCCTGTTTCCAAATAAAATATAAAATAGATCTGGAGGTAGAGCATGGAGGTAGAGGGCCCCTGGGTTCTAACCCCAGTGCCACAAAAAAAAAAAAAAAAATCACAATCTGAGGTTGGTTGAATCTATACATGTAGAAACCATGGATATGAAGGGTTAACTATACTGACTATGTGCCAGTTATCATGGTAAGCTTTTTATAGAAAGGGTTCCTATGAGCTAATTATCATTCCCATTTTGCAGGGGGTAAAACTGAAACTGAGAGTTTAATAAACATGTACAGTCAGACAGCAGTAAGTAGGTAAAGGCAGGATTCAAAATCACTTTGCTTGGTTTAAAAGTTCATAAGCTTAACCCCTCTGCCTAAAAACAGGGAAGTAGAAAGGCATGGCAAGCACGTGTTGACAGGCCATTCCAAGGGCCATGGAGCCAAAATTGTTTGTTACCCAATTTCAACCAGTTGTGAGACCTCGGCTTACCTAGAAAGTTTACATCTGCAAAGAGTACACTCTTCTTTCTTGGATTAGTGTGCTTTTTTGCTGTGGCGAGCTCGAGTAATAGATTTTCCAGTCACGACACTTGCAATTTGGCTGGAGGATGTGAATGGTCCTTCCTGGACTACAAGCTCAACAGCTGTTCACATTTACACAGTAGGTTAAAATTTATATTTAAAAAATAGAGGCTCATAAAGAAAGAATATGGAATGATGACAACTGCAAAGAAAGGGATAATTATATTCATGAAAAATGAACTGGTGAGTGATACATTATTTTTTTAAGCAAAACGTGTTGCTGCATTAAAAAATGGTGTCTCTAATTAATTCAGCCTAACATTAAAGAATAAGGTCATCCATACTAAAAACTGTTGAATAAAGCAAAAATGTGTGAAAGATATACTCTCCGATGTTACTCATAATGAAGACGGGTTATCTACTGGTCAATATACCACCATTATTTCTTAGTTAGTGGTATTATGGTTGAAAGTAGACAATGGTTGTAACAACCTAATATGATCGTCGCATAAAACATACTTTATTGGCGAGAAATTATCCAGTCATAAACCGAAGTTACTTCAAAAGCAGTCATTCCAACAGAGAATGTTTAGTTGAGCCAAAGGGCCACCCACAGAAAATGCGTAGGCTCATTGATTTTACATATAGGTGTACATGCATTCTAGGTCTAACAAACACCTCCCTCATCAGATGAGGAAATTGAGGTGACTAAGAACAGAGCAGATAAGTAAAAGTTAAATCCAGGTCATCAACCCAGATTCTCTGCCCCCATTTGAGGACTTTTTCAATGAATGGTTGAGACAGGTACATTGTGTAAGTGGTACTTGAGTATAGATTCCAGGATAGATAAGCAGTAACCTCACTTCATGCTCTTTGGAGTTAAGGAAGAATGGTAGCCAGGTGTGGTGGCTTACGCTTGTAATCCCCGTGCTTGGGAGGCGGAGACAGGAGCATCGCGCAGGTTAGAAGCCAGCAGTGCTGGTTTAAGAGACCCTGTTTAAAAAAAAAAAAAAGTCTGGAAGTGTATCCCGGAGGTAGAAGGGCTTCCAGGAACCCCAGTACCACAAAAAAAAAAAAAAAAAAAAAAAAGATTATTATTTCCTCCACCAAATGTTCGTGGAAACCTTGTCAAAAATAACTTGACAATATAGGGAAGAATTTAGCTCTAGGTTTTTATTTCACTCCAATGGTTTATATATCTGCCTCTGGAACAGTACTACACTGTTTCAATTATTGTAGCTTTATATGGTTTGAAATCAGAAAATATACATCTTCTAGCTTTGTTCTTCTTTGAGATTGTTTTGGGTATCTAGAGTCCATATTCCATATCAGGATAGATTTTTTCTGAAAAATAAATAAATAAATGTATGATAGCTTCACCTAAAAAAAAAGAAAAGAAAAGAATATTCTCTGGTAAGAAAGAAAGCAAAAAGAAATATTGAACTGTTATCTTTTAGTCATCAAAAGCTTGGTATCAGACAAATGAAACTGTTTTGTGAGATTATCATAGTTAATATTGGATAAATTGCTATAAAACTAGATGTCAACCACTAAGCCAAGCATGGGAAGGAGGGATGGGGAGGGAACGGGGTGGGGATCGGGTAGGGGCTAACTGGGCAATGTGTGCATGTATGTCTACAAAAGTATTTTCTTTATACCATTATGATGTATGAATACATTGCACCAATAAAAAATAAAATAAAATTAAAAGAGAAAGAAAGAAAGAAAGAAAGAAAGAAAGAAAGAAAGAAAGAAAGAAAGGTGACATACGAATGTCCAGGGAAGGCTAAGAATTTACATCCCTGAGAACTGACAGTTGTAGAAAAAACTTCACGATTTTCTTTAGAGGAAGGACTGAGTCTTGAGCACATGACGGAAGACCCAGGGAGGGGTCTATTGGTGGCTTCTCCAGCTGCCATAACCTGGCTATTCACTGGGCTTCATGCCTTCGGAAGGAAATGGAGCCCCTTTTGTGGCCTGAGGGCAGGAATTGCTTTGTGGAGGGATTAGTCAGTTTTCCTTTTTTTTTTTTTTTCATGTTGGGGATTGAACCCAGGAGCATTTTACTCCTGAGCTACACCCCAGCCCTATTTTTTTTTTTTTTTAATTTAAAAACAGGGTCTTGCTAAGTTGCTGAAATCCTTACCAAGTTGCTGAGGCCTGCTAGCCTATTGTCTCAGCCTTCCAAGTACCAGAATTATAGGAATGTGCTACTCTGCCCTGGCATTGGCCTTTCTTTTTATTTGTTTGGTGCTGGGGATTGAACCCAGAGGCCTTCTACCTCCAAGCTACACCCAAGGACCTATTTTTATTTGGTCCAGAATTTTCTCATTTTGTTGTTGTTTTCTAAGTGAAAATGACTAGCCATAAAGTATTTATTTATGCTTGTTATAGGTATAGGAGTTTCCTAGAGATACAGATAATATTCTTGTTTTCAAGAAGCTTGTACTTTAGGGAAGATAAAACTAATATAGATGAAACTATTCGGTGGTATTTAAATAGTGAGCTCTACACCATTGAGTTCAATGTCATGAGAGTTTAGGGAGGGAGATAATATTCAAATTAGAGCTTAGAATATGGTTAGAATTAATGGCGGATCAGAATGGGGGTGGAAGGGAGGAGGAACAACGTTCCATTTAAAGGGAACATGAACAAAAGTCTGTGAATTTCATTACGGCTTGACCTGTTATGGTCTGGGGGAACTGTCCCCGGGGACCCCGGTTAGGCTTCTGGAGATTATTCCCGTAACTGCAGGTCCTTGTCTAGACTAATGATAAATATGCAATAGTCCAGACTCTTGCCGAAGATTTAAATGAGTATATTAGTACAAAGATAGAAATAAAGAATACAGGTACAGCCCTATATTATTACAGGATAATATAGGGGGGTGACCCAAAATGAAGTCACTGGAATACAAAATGCATCTTGTTCTTCTACGTAATCCTGTGACATAGGTCTAAGTCTGCCCCTTAATTTCCTGCCTAACTGTTGGTCTACACCCAAGTTTCTTTGTTTAAACCAGAATGATTCACAAGGTCAAGGGCCACGTGGTATCCTCCCCTCCTCCCATCCTCTTGGGGAATCCTTAGCTAGATATAATTTATTATGCAAATCTGTCTTTTGAATGCGAATGTCTGAAGTCCAGCTCTACTATCTACTCTCTCATTACTTTTAGCCAGGGTACTTTTGCATTATAACAGCTACCTGACTCCTGGCAGGACTCACACCCTACCAGACCTTCCCTTTTATAGGTCTGCACTCCATTTTCTACAAACTGATATATTTGAATAACCAAAACTTCTTTTTCTAATTTTCTTAGGTCATTCCTAAGACTGGTACAAACTGGAATAAAAAATGTGCATGGAAAGGGCAGTGAAGTGCTAGCTTGGAAGATGGGTATTGAGGAGAGTGGGAAATAAAAAATGAGTGGGAGCTGGGCGAGGTGGTGCACGCTTGTAATCCCAGCATTTAGGAGGCTGACACAGGAGGATCGCAGTTCGTGGACAGCCTCAGCTACTTAGTGAGGTCCTCTGCAACTCACTGAGACTCTGTTTCAAAATAAAGAATAAAAAAATAGGGCTGAGGGTGTAGCTTGGAGGTAGAACATTACTGGGTTCCATCTCTAGTATTGCAACAAACAAACAAACAAGATTGAGTGGGTCATAATCACACTTCAAATCCAGGAAGAGTAATTTGATTTTCTAGAAGGGAAACTTGATGGGGAGGGAAAGTACTTTAGGAGGATGAGCTGGTATGAGATTTAAGATGGCCATTTATAATGCAAAACGATGATGGGGTGACTTGAGTTTGCAGTTGGGATGTGGGGGTAGTGCCATCCTGGGCAGGGTGAACATAAGTGAAGAGGCAGCCATAAAAACCCAGGCATAAGAGTGCGTGAAGCTAGCAATAAGAAGGGAGAAGGGAATAAAGCCAATTAATAGGTTTGTTAAAGGCAAATAGGAGTTTAGGGAGAGAGAGATGGAAGACATTACAGAAAAAAATAGTAGAAATTGAAGTGCCAAGATTTCTGGAGGAATGAGTATTAATTGGTGTTAAAAAAAAAACCCCAAACTTTAGCTGGATGTGGTGGTGCACGCTTGCAATCCCTGTGCTTGGGAGGCGAAGACAGAAGGATAACGCTGGTTTGAAGCCAGCCTCGCTGGCTTAAGAGACCATGTTTCAAAAAAAAAAAAAAAAAAATATATATATATATTAGGTCTGGGAGAGTAGCCTGGAGGTAGAAGGGTTTCCAGGAACCCCAGTATCACCTAAAAACAAAACAAAAAAACTTTACGTCGAGTTTTAGAAAGCACACACATAAAGTCTGTTGCAAGTTCCTTCTCTAAAAAGCCTTTCTAACCTTTTTTGTCAATCAAGGCTTCAAACAATGATTGGCTTTAAAACCCTCCTACTTCTCATTCTCCTTGCTCTTTAAGAATGACATTATTACAGAATATAAGATGAAGAAACTTGTCTTATCCTTTTACAATCCTCAGTGCTTAAAATTGTACTTGGTACATAGTAAACATGATTGAGGTAGAACAGTATAGGGTTCAGTTTACAAATGAAGGAATCTTCATGTTGACAGGGACAAAGTTATACTGCTGAAAAGAATCTTTGGAAGTCATATTCGATTTCAAGTTCTTGCATTTGCAGGTGAGAAAACAGAAAATATAGTCCAACAGTTTATAACATTCTTGAGAAGTGGTAATTTAACTGTCTGCTTAACCCCTTCTAGTGCAAAACACCTTCCTACATTTTTCGATAGGTTAATTGTTTTTTTTTTTTTTGGTGTGTGTGTGTGTACTGGGATTCCTGGAAGCCCTTCTACCTTAGGGCTACACTCCCAGACCTATTTTATTTTTTTTATTTGGAAACAGGGTCTCTTAAGCCAATGCGGCTGGCTTTGAACCTGCGCAATCCTCCTGTCTCCACCTCTCAAGCACGGGGATTACAAGCATGCGCCACCATGCCCGGCAGGTTAATCGTTTTAAACTTTCTCTTGTGTGAAGTTCAAAGACAATTTATTAAGTCTACTCATTGCTATTAGAAATGTACAGTGGCGGGGACTTCCGGGAAGATGGCGACGGAGCAAAATAGGGCTTACGAGCCCCGCTAACAACCAATCTCTATTACCACAAAATCAGCGCCTTTCATAGCCAGAAAACACTATCAGAAGAGAAAAAGAAAATGTAATTTTAAGGGACAGAGAAAAAGAGGGCTGGAAAAACGAAACACCAGAAGCCAGACCGCAGTGCTGCAGCCGGAGCTGTGGCGTGAAACGGCGGGCGCCATTTTGCCTTGCAGCACCAGGCTCCAGAGAGGAAGGTAACTCATAACAGAGCTCAGAAACCAGAGAGGAGATACGCCGGCCTCACGCCCGAGAACCGGCCAGAAGCGCCTTACTGCTGGCGGCAGCGGCGAGTTCACCGGACGGCACCAGACCAACTCACTCAATGGCCCACCAAGTTCCAGAGAGGAGCGGCGGACAGTGAGCCGAGGTGAGCAGCTGTGGAACAGCCGGGCGGGATTCGGCAAATTTCTCGGTGCAGGGATCAGCTAAAGCTCCCAGGGGCTGGGCTCAGCGCACCCTGCACGGACTCAGAGTGGAGTTCAAAAACAGAAAAGAAATACGCCAGCTTCACGGCGAGGGCGTAGCAGTGGCGCCATATTGCCACCAGCGGCAGCAGCAGCGAATTCACCGAGTCCACGACAGCTCCATCTGCGCACTCAAAAGTGAGTCAAATTGCGGTCCCTAGAGGAGAAATCCCAGTACAGTACTCCCTGGGACTTGACCCAGTGGGGGAGTGGTGGTGGCAGAGATATTACACCATAGGAGAACGTGCAACCTGGCACCCCCCATGGTCTAAAGCAGCCTCGATTGACTCCCTGGGTCTGAGACTCTGCGATACAACCCAGTAAAGGAGTAGTGGGGACTGAGATACCACAGACTCAAGATCCAGAGCACCTTAAGTGAAGTCGTAGTGACCTAGGGAAGAACCCAGAGAAGGCACAAACTTCCGAAATCATGGGAAAGAGGAATAACAATGGGGCAATGAATGCCCACAACCCCACAACATCAGAACCTGATAAAACAGAAATTCAGAGATTTATAGAAGATCAAATCAGGAAAATAACTGTAGAAATAATAGAGGTGTTTCGAAAAGAATTCGAAAAAATTTTCCAAACATAGAGCAAGAGGTTGATACACAGGTCCAGGAAACTTATAGAACCCCCGTTAGAGAGGATCGGAGAAGAGGATCCCCACGTCACATAATTGCCAAAATGACCAATGTGGAAGCCAAGCAGAGAACCTTAAATTCAGCCAAAGAGAGATAAAGGATGCAATTAATGAAGTAAAGGCCTCAATTCAAAGTACAAACAACCGATTAGACCACATGGAGAATAGAATCTCGCTCCTAGAAGATGATCATTCAAAAAATGAACGCATAGTTTCTAATTTAGAAAAAAAACCCAACAGCAGGAATCTGACATTGAAGAAATATAGGCCCATTTTAAGAGAGCTAACCTAAGAATAATTGGAATAGAGGAGAGAAAAGAAGGTGAAACCAAAGGGATTAACAATCTTTTCAAGGAAATAATAGCAGAAAAATTTCCAAACATAGAGCAAGAGGTTGATACACAGGTCCAGGAAACTTATAGAACCCCCATTAGAGAGGATCGGAGAAGAGGATCCCCACGTCACATAATTGTCAAAATGACCAATGTGGAAGCCAAGCAGAGAATCTTAAAGGCAACAAAAACAAAGGGCCAAGTGACATTCAGAGGCAAACCAATTAGAATCACTCCAGACTTCCCAAACCAAGTCATGAGAGCCAGAAGGGCTTGGAGTAACATATTCCAAACTCTGAAAGAAAACAACTTCCAGCCAAAAATTTCCTACCCAGCAAAACTTTCTATCAAATTAGATGGGGAAATAAGAAGCTTCCATGACAAACAGAAACTGAAGGAATTTATGTCTTCAAAACCAGCGCTAGAGAAAATACTCAAAGAGATTAACTACAAAGAAGAAATAGGTAACACACACCAGACCCAGAGAAACAAGATTTTCCATCCAACAGACAACTAAGATTGGTTATCTGTGGAGATTCATTATGTTAGTCTTTTACCTATCTCTAAATGGTATTGTTTGCCTTTATTGTTGTTAATTTTTAGGATTTCTAGTTGGAATATTAATATACCTTCAGATATAGCATTTGGAAATATTTTATCCCATTCTATTAGTAACTGTTAACTCTGTTTACATTGTCTTTGGATATACAATATTTTTTTTTATTTTTTAGGGAGTCTGTATACTCTTCTGTTGCCTGTGCCATTGAAATCATATCCAAGAAATCACTGCCAATTTCAATGTTGTGAGGTTTTATGACCCAGATTTTCTCCTAAAAGTTTATAGTCTTAAGATTTATATTTAGATCTTTTATCTATTTTGAGTTAATATTTGTATATGGGATTAGGTAAGGGTCCAATTTTATTTTTTTCATGTAATTATTATTTTTCAACAATATTTAGTTAAAAGATTATTATTTCTACCACCAAATGTTTGTGGAAACCTTGTCAAAAATAACTTGACAATATATGGAAGAATTTATCTTTAAGCTTTTATTTAACTCCAATGGTTTATATATCTGCCTTTAGAACAGTACTACACTGTTTCAATTATTGTAGCTTTATATGGTTTGAAATCAGAAAATATACATCTTCTAGCTTTGTTCTTCTTTGAGATTGTTTTGGGTATCTAGAGTCCATATTCCATATCAGGATAGATTTTTTCTGAAAAATAAATAAATAAATGTATGATAGCTTCACCTAAAAAAAAAGAAAAGAAAAAAATATTCTCTGGTAAGAAAGAAAGCAGAAAGAAATATTGAACTGTTATCTTTTAGTCATCAAAAGCTTGGTATCAGACAAATGAAACCGTTTTGTGAGATTATCATCGTTAATATTGGATAAATTGCTATAAAACTAGATGTCAACCACTAAGCCAAGCATGGGAAGGAGGGATGGGGAGGGAACGGGGTGGGGATCGGGTAGGGGCTAACTGGGCAATGTGTGCACGTATGTCTACAAAAGTATTTTCTTTATACTATTATGATGTATGAATACATTGCACCAATAAAAATTAAAAAAAAAGAAATGTACAGTGGCAAATAGATCAGTTCTCCCTTTTATTTATTTAAACATAGTTATCATGAACTTTCAACACCCACATTTTCCCTCCTTCCCATTAAGTGCAAATACTATTTATTCTTGCAGCTCTTCATGCTTACTGCTTTCTAGATTCTAAACACCCTGGTTATTATCCTTTAGGTAAATTCTGGGCTGATATTATATTCTTTTAAGGTAATAATGTTAAACATATTTCTTCTGATATGGTTTTGGCAGTTAATAATCAGAACTATTGGCTTCTTTTTAAAGAACACATTATCTTTCTTAATACATTCTAATGCTTTGTTAACTTTTTGTTAACTCATATTGAGCTTATAGTCAATATAAGTTCCCTTTTCTTATGTGCTGAGATTTGTACAATTATTTTCTGGCATTGAATTCTATAAAATTATTTCTGCTTATTATTCTGGACAGATATAGTGATTTTGAATCTTAACTCTTATAATTCAATATCCTATATATATTCTGTAACTTCTACCTCTGGGCATTTGAAAACTTGACATGCATAACATATACAACTCCATACAAGTCACTGAAGTAAATATTAAGCATTACAGTGTCAAAGCTCATGCTTATTTTGCTTACCATTGTATTTCTGATGTCTATCACAGTACTTGATAAATACTGGATCTATAATGGTAAATACTTTTGATTAAATGGATAAACAAATGAATAGAAGAGATCTTCCTCCCACCAATTGACTCATCAACACTTTTATGATATTATAGGATGATATTTTAGGATGCATTGAGGAAAATGATGATTATTTAACTAATTAACATTATTTGCACACTGTGCAATTCTACCAGGTATAAACTATATATGCAATTAATAGCCAATATACATCCATATTTCTTAAAAATTTGGCATAAAAATCTTTGTCCAAAGCATTAGTTTAACTAAAGTAATGTTTTTGTAGCAGATGTTCCAAGAAACACTGAGTGCTTTAAAAGATAGACAAAAAAGAAGATGTAAAGGACCAAAAGTGTTTGGGAGACTCAATATTAAATAAATTTTCAGAATATTAAACACATTATCTTATTAGGGAGTCCGAGGAACCCTAATAAACAATTTAGTTTAATTTTGTTAAAGTCAGAACCTACTAAACTTATTTAACATATATCTTTTGTTTTACAATAGCTATGAGTATCTGTTAAAATTAGTGTTCCGTGAAACAGATTTTAAGATGTCAAGGTGCAATATCTTTCCAATTAAAATAAAAATGGGATTTGCCTGAAATGGTTTGCTGTTCATAAGTTCATGTCACACATTAGTTTCCTCTTTACACGCTCCTAAACTAGTGTTTGAAATAAGCAGAATAATACATTTTAAGATTTGGCTAGAGTTGACATCAAGCTTATAGACTTATAGTAGAGTTTTATCTTTGGCTTTGCATCAAAATTAGCTGCAAAGAATTTAAAGAAATCTAGATGCTGCAAGTTAGTCTTGAAGTTCATGATTTCATAGAGGTTGGTGGGGCCAGAGATGAGCAAAAAGACCAATTTCCAAGCCTTAGTTTTGGCTACCATTTCTTTGTTGGATGTTAAAATAACATACTTTCCTCACCACCACGAGCTACTCCTGTTTTCCACCTGGTTCCCCAGAGACATCTGAAAATGGCTCTCAGAGACTGGAGCACATTTAGCACAAGGCTCTCTCTTCCCCACATTTGTTTTTGGTCTTCAGTTCTCTCATCCAAATATTTGCCTTATCTTATTTAATCAATTCTTCTCCTTGACATAGAAGATAAAAGTAAAATAAAAATCAAGTAGTTTCTCATTGTTATCTGTCAATATTGCCATGCTGATCGCAAGGATCCTATCTATGCCTTCCAAAACAATACAACTTCTTTGTTTTTATGACATACTTTGCAAGTCTGAGTACATTCTGGGATTTAACTATCTTGATTTATTATTCACTTTTCTCAAACATTCCTGTGAATTTATACCACCTCTTTCTATGTGTGTGTGTATACTTATATGTATGTACACTTATTTATATGTGTATACACATGCACACACATACATGTATAGAGGCAATGGTTTTTGATGAGTATCATGAAATAAACATTAAAAATATTTTCTGTATTTAATTTGTACCTCCAGAAAGTATTTATTAAGAATTCCTTGATTGCACATTTATCTATTCTTGTGGCCTCATGGTCCATGACTTGTACAGAAAGGACAGGAGAAAAAGAATCTAGGAAAAGGGAATGAATCACATATATAGTGGCAAATCTACAGTTTAGGAAAAAATAAGTTGCTTTAAAATAAGTACTGTGTTGATAACCACATAGATAAACATAGTAAAATGGCTTATATGTTTTCCACCTATCAAACACATCCTCCCATTGTCTTCAATTAAGGTCAGAAGTTGTTAACATGTATATTCAAGAACCTTTGAGTTCTGTGCCATGATTCCTATATGTTTTCTTCATTTCCTATTCCACTTTCTCTCCGTCCATTCTCTTTACATACTTTCATTAGTGCCTGAATAGTTTTTATCTTTGAAGTATCAACTGCGACATCTTCTACATGAAGACCACCCTGTCATCAAAGTTGGAGGTCTTTTCCCTTTGTGCCCAAGGAAGGAGATGTTCTTCTATTACTATGTAATTAGTAATGTGTTTCCATGCCTTTCTTTCTCATTGGAAAGTGAAGGCTTGTGTCTCAGCCATTGTATTCCAAAGTACCCCCACATTGCTTAATACTGTATTCAATAGTATGCTGATTGAATGAAAGATTAAAACATGGTACTTCTCTCTACATCTTGATCCTCCTGATGAAATATGCCTTTGGGTAATATCAGCAGGTTGGAGCTGGTATCAGGAAATTTGTGGAAGAAAACGCTTTCTTTATGCATCCTCAGCAAAAATGCAAATGGATGTTCTCAGCTTTCTAGCTACAGATAATATGAGGGACAGGAAGTATACTGTTTGATTTTTTTTTTTTCAGTTCTCAGTTGGAGTTGGCAGTACAAAGACTTTCAGGAAATAATTTTGCTATTTGTAAACCGAAGAAATGTGATATGGAAGTAAATGAGGAAGAATAAATATAGAACGACACAGTATGGCTTTATAGTCACTTTGGGGAGATAACTACACTGTAAAATAAGGATGATGATACATAAGGGAATAAACCTATTAATCTTTTTCCTTATAAGATAATTCAGATCCAAAGCTATTCTATACATTAAATTGTGAAATCTGCTCACTGCAGCTCTTTGAATTTTTTTGTTTAGTTTATGTGAGTTTTCCTTCTGGCTTATTCATGAACTCATGTGGTGTAGTTACCTTTCACAAAGGAATCATGGCTTGATTCCACTACCAGAAATAAACTAAATTCAGATATAGTTTGGAATAAAAATGCTCAGTACTTTAAAAAGTATATATTTGGTATTAGGACTTTTATAAAACATAAAATCTTGAGAATCATTTTTCATAACATATGAGCCCACCCTTTATTTAGGTAACTACAAATCTGAGGACCTGAGCATTTTTGAGATTTATCTTAAGCCCAATGCATTTTAAGTTCTAATAATAATAAATACACAGAAACCTCTTGCATGTTGGCTTCTTACAGTGAAACAAGATGCTCTATTCAGGAACTCATACTGCTCTCTGCAATGTCAGGAGTCATGATCTCAGGGCCTTTAGTAGAGGAGTCCTAGCTGGGTATGGTGGTCCACGCTTGTAATCCCAGCATTTGGGAGTCTGAGACAGGAAGATTGTGTTACTTAGTGAGGCCCTTTGCAACTCAGTGAGACCCTGTTTCAAAATAAGGAATAAAAAAAATAGGGCTGGGGGTGTGGCTCGGAGGTATATTTTATCATGTGTAGCTGTGATGGCTGTTCTAGTCTAAGTTAGTTTCTTCTAATTCATTATCATTTTGGAAAGGGGAACTTTTACTCAATTATCTTCGGAAAGGATCATGTGAAGAAGAATCTCATTAGCTGGGGATGGTGACCCACACTTGTAATTCAACTACTTGAGAAGCTGAGAAAGGATTTTAGGTTCACGGTCAGCCTCAGCAACTTAACAAGTTCTCCTGCAACTTAGCAAGACTCTGTTTCAAAATAAAAAGTAAATGAGGGCTGGTGCTATAGAGCAGAAGCAGAATGCTCCTGGGTTCTACCCCTACCTTGTAATCTCTTCCTCCACACACACAGAAGAAAGAGAAGGAGAATCTTACTAAAGAAAAAAATCCAAGTTTTAAAAAAATAGTTATACAAGTTATGGAACAATAATTGCTGAATCTCAACACAACTTTCTGAGAATTAATTAATATTATAAATTACTGTCTAGAATGCTTTATGTGTGGGTTGAAGAGACCATTGGATTCTTGGCCAGTACAAGGATTTATGGGTGTATAAGACACCGGGAGTTGATTACTGCTGCTATATTGGAGGTGGATGCTTTCAGAAGCAGGATTTCTGGCCAAAAGCTACATCACATATCCTGGCAAATATGCTTCCTTATTTTGTCTCTCGATTCTTCAGTCCAAATTAATCCAAATTAATTGTACTTTTATTGATTTATTCATTTGGCTTATCAGGGTCATCAGAAAGGGATCATTATTGTTTTTATCTTCATTTTGAGATGTATGTCAAGGCCACTTGTAAAATAAAAGCGCTAGATAAGTGATATTTAAGATCTCATTCTAAAGTCTTGAGTAATAAACTGTGATTTAGAGACAATATGCAGCCAGGGCAAAGGTGCATTCACACTGCTGTCTTCTCCTCTAGGACAGTGACAAAATGATGCAGGACTGGGTTAGCCTCGACTGCATTTTCTACTTTTAAAATACATGCAGCTGGGCGTGGTGGCGCACGCTTGTAATCCCTGCGCTTGGGAGGCGGAGACAGGAGGATCGCGGAGGTTCGAAGCCAGCCGCGCTGGCTTAAGAGACCCTGTTTCCAAAGAAAAATATAAAAAATAGGTCTGGGAGTGTAGCCTAGAGGTAGAAGGACTTCCAGAAACCCCAATACCACCATAAACAAATAAAAAAATAAATTAGTAAATAAATAAATAAATACGTGCAAATGGATTTGATATTTTAAACTGCTTGGGCTTACCCAAAGTTGCTCAGGTCTTTTCAGTTTTCTTTCTTTTACTCTTATGAAAATATAGTTGAAAAAATAAAATGAGATATGATCATGTTTTTTAAAACATGATATCCACTGAATGAATGATGTCAGACAAAGCATTAAGGTTGAATGAACGTAGATAAGATATGAATGAGCAAAGCTCTAGAGAGGGCCGTAGGCACTTCAAGGAAGGAGAGATGAGGATTAGGCTGGCAAATGACTGTGAAGAAAAGAAGGTTTGGGATCACAGAGGCCAGAGAATACTCACCTTGTGGCTCTAAGTGGACAAAATGATGAACAGAAGGGTGCTCACTCAGATCAGGGAGAACTGTTTGCAGAAGAGAAGGAAGAAGAGGGAAAGGAAGGGAGGGAATGATTTAGGATGTGAATGCACAGGAGAAAAAGGACCAGGATTTTCTTCCTTTATTTGTTTTTGAGTTAAGTCAATGGGAACTGACACTTCCAGCAAAGGCAGAAGCCAGAACCCAGTGACAGAGCCAGCAAAGGCATCAAACTAGCACCATTTACCTCTGTGACCATCCAGGTAGCACCTCTATCATTACAGGCTCTGCCTCAGGTTGAGATCCTTAGAAGTATACTGAAATGATAACTTGTGTGAATTTTGGGAAGTATTCCCAGAGAAATGTAACTGTGGAATTGGGAAGTGGGATTCGGAAAGGGAAAGGGGGTTGAGCAAGAGGGTAGTAGCAAGCACAGTTGTTCATAGGGGAATTTTGAAGGCTATGCCGTGGAATGGTCCAGTTAAGGACAAGAAAGCTGCAGTGTTTATACTTTTATACCTGTGGTCCTTAATCCCGGATTAATTGCCCTCCAGGGAACATTTAACAATGTGTGGAGATGTTTTGGTTGCCATGCTGGGGCCAAGGTGATGTTGGTAGCCACTGGGGAGAGGCCAGGAATGTTATTAAACATCTTATAAATTCTACATTGTGAAGGACAGCATCCCTCCCCACAACAAATAATTATGGGGCCTAAAGTGTCAACAGTGCTGAGGAGAGAAACTCTGGTCTATACCTGTCAGTCACTGGGTCAGGGTTACCATCAGGATAAGGTCCCCCAAAGTGATTACAGTAGTTTGAGGGCAGCAGGTGCTGGCTGTTCAGAGTGAAGACTCACCTGGATTGTGAGCATGGATGTCATGAAGGAATTGAGGGAACCCTAGTGAGCACAGGCAGGATGCTACATTGAAGGCTGGCAAGTCCCTGATGTGTTTACTTTAAAGCAAAATCTCCATCTTTTCCAATCTCACAACCTACTCTATCTCAACAGTTATCTGGATTAATAGCTGTCAGGATTGTAAACAATTTCCTCAGCTATCTCATTGTGTACAGGGGAATAAAAAATGGAGCAGTATCATTTGTTTGACTACCTCACTAGGACCATTTTCCTCAATGCCAGGGTGAAATGGTCTTTGACATTCCCTTTCTGACTTAAATAATGAGCCACATTTTCACTCATCTTTTGTTCTGAGGCCATCCCAGTAGCTCCTGGAAGTATTCTAAATTGATACTCAGTAGCTTTCTAAGGTCATTTAAATTCCTAATGAAAAGTCACTCAAGGCCATAGTACAAAATAAATACATTGCTATTGATCATGCAATGAGATATTAGGCTAATATAATAAGGCTTCTCCCTGAGATGCACTTGATTCACTAATATTGTCATTTCTCAGCCATCACGGATCCTGCTGGGGCTTCAGGGCCTAACTATAGTCATCTCCTATTGCCTGGCTCATGTTGCCACCTGGCTATTCCAGGATACCTCATCCACGTTAAACTTCTTCTTTCCTGTCGGCAAAGTACAGTGACAGAATGAGGATTCATTACTCTTGAAATGACCCTTTCTACAATATCCACTTTTTATCTCCTTAATCAGCAAAGTGGTACTCGGACGACTGGCAGGTTCACTGCCTGGAGGCACATTTATTACCCAGACACAAGCTGAATAATTGTGTATTTACCAACTTCAATTTAACCTCACAACTTGCCTGTCTCTCACGACAAGGTGAGCAATAAGACCGAATTGCCCCTCTGTCTGGAGCTCATCAATAACTATTCGTTCTCAGCCCAAACTACTATTCCTGTTGCCACCATTGCATCCAGGAGCTGTTATGCTTTAGCATGTGTGGTTTTTTAATCTGGAAATAAAAGTTTTGGTTGCCTTGATCAAAGCTTAACCGAAAAGATAGTAAAGAAAGGTGGTATTTATTTTTTCCTCCCAGGGAGAATGCATGTTAGTGTGCAAAGGAAAAAGGGATTTATTTATTTCTTTTTAGGGAAGAGATGGCTAGCTGCATGCTCCAGGCCAGTGTTCCATTTGCCTCATATGAAATGTACAGAAAAAAATTTATAATCCAAATTTAATAAAAATGTTAAAAAAGTATATGCTTTTATCTAGCAGTTCTTAAAGAAATAACATAAAAGTTCAGAGACCTAAGTATAGGTGGATTTATGGCAGCTTCACTCTCAATTGAAAAAAATTAAATAACTAACATGTCCATTAATAGACAGGTGTATAAGTATTGACATGGAGAAATATCTACGAAACATTAAGTGAAAAAGGACAATTAAAAAAATTGATGGTACAATGAAATCCACTACATATTATTATTAGTGGAAAAAAGCAAGTTGCAAGCTAATATGTACAGTATGTTCCCCTATTGTAAATATATATGTAAATAGCATGTAAAAGGCTTTTATAGTTCCCCTACTGTGAGTAGAATTTCTGTAACTCTAAAGCTTATGGGGGCAGACCATACAAAATACCAATTTTCTTCACACTTTCTATACACATATATTGTATATGTACATAGTTGTGCCAGTAGAATTATGAAGAATTCTGTAAGATGGACACCAAGCTTTAATGGTATTCCTCAGAGTTTAGATTTGGAGGGAAGGTTATTGGTGTGATTATGGGTAATTTTATTGTATTTTATGCATACATACATACATACATACATACATAATGCTCAAGTGAGGTATGCATGCAAGAACAAATGTAATTGCTTTCTGGAGTAGAAAATAAGGTGTTAAATATACAAATTAATGGTGTAAGTTGGATTTTCATTGAAATTTTGTTACACATATACAAGGTGTCAAAATATATTGACAAGATGAATATAGGAATTTAATGTATATGCTTAATTCCACAATTTTTTTCCCTTCTAAATCTAAGCATCACTAATACAGGGTGGTGCTGTGAAGGGAGGCCAGGTGTGCTGGGTATGATGGAGTGGTGAGGAGTGCTCATGCTTACCCAGGGCTTACTATCAGCCAGGCAGTACTGTTTCCAGTAGTTAGGTGTCACAACAACACTATGAAGTGTTACAGATGAGCAAACTGAGGCACGGTGAGGTTATCTTGCTGACAATAAGGAAAGCCAGAATTTGAATCTAAGCAGCCTGGTTTCAGTTTACCTGAATGATTCGTTAAATGATTGCAAAATCCAAAGTAAATTCAGTGTGCTAGGTTATGAAATGGACTGTAAATCATACCTGGGCCTGGGATTTCACCAAGCCCAGACCTGACCATCACTGCAGACCCTCCTGCTTATTTAAGTAACACTGGACAACCAGAGTCAAAGCTCCTGTTAGAAACTCAGGATGGCAAAGGACAATGTGTCCACACTACAAACACCATCACCTACCTACTCTTTAGATTTGGTTTCAGCAAAACCTTTTGTTTTGTTCTGATTGTCTCCTACAAATTCACCTCAGCATCAAAATCCTAAAGGATATATATTGAATTCTTCTGTTAGCCCACAGGGCTTAAATGTTCTGATTGAGCCAAAGGAGGTGCCCTTCAGCTGTTCATCTCACAGAGTGTGGAGAGGAACCTCCTGGCTAAGGGCTTAACTTTTCTTTTACAAAGGGCAGCTCAACATGCCTCTAAAAAGGCTTTTATAGCCCCCCTACTGTGAGTAGAATTTCTGTAACTCTAAAGCGTGTGGGGGCAGACCATACAAATCACCAATTTTCTTCACACTTCTCTTCTTCCAAGCTGCCAAGAAGACTTAATAAAAGCCCGTAGGTGGTTATATGAAGTGAAGTGAAAGGGGAGCTTAAAGAAAGCTTTTCTCTAATTAATCATTTGATGATAATCAACACTATACTGATATTTATTTTGTATTTTAACAGTGTAGGTATGTTTGAATCGTACTTATGTTTTGAGGAATATAATTAATGCAATTTGTTGACAGCAAAGAGAGAAGCTTATTAAAACATGCAACCTAAGCACACCATTCTGTAATATTTTTTGCCAACTTGGTGCCCACTATGAAGTGATTGTGTTCCCTGTCTTCCTGAACTTTCTAAGTTGAAGCCCTCACCTCTGATATGATGGTGTTTGAATCTGGGAAGGTGTTTAAGTTTAGATGAGATCATGAGTGAGAAACTTTCATGATGGGATTAGTGTCTGTGAGAGACACCAGAAATATTGCTTCCATTTTGTCTTTCCACCTGCACACACTGAGGAAAGGCATGTAGGAACACAACGAGATGGTGGCCATCTGCAACCCAAGGAGAGAGGGTTCTCATCATAACCAGTTCTGCTGGTACCTTGTTTTTGGACTTACAGCCTTCAGAAATGTGAGGAATAAATTCTCATTCATTAAGCCACTGCATTCTATGGCATTTTAAAAAATGGTGTCTGAACAGACACTACCTTGATCATTTAGGCATATTTCTATCTGTTGAATGAACTTTTAATCAGTATTCTCATGATGATGCTAATAAGGTCTTATTTTCTGTTCCGATAAGGCAGTTTGAAAGCCAGTCCTGAACTGGTAGTGTCAATATTACAATAGATTTGTGACCCTGTGTAGGAAGATTTTTACATATATATTCTTTACTTACATAGTGTGCTTCTCTTTTGTGTACAGATTACCTTAAATATTTCTATTTCAGTTTGTCTATATATTTTTACATATTTGGTCCACAGCAGTTTGCTTTTGGTTGTCTAAAAACAGAAAATTGTTTTTAATAAAAACTTAACAACACTGAAAAAATGTCCTCAGATCTTCACAGATATTGTTAATTTTGTTATTAGAGGATTAAAAAAGATACACTGTACTTATGGGATGAAAATAAAAAGTAAAAATATACTGAGGAGAAGATAAAAATGAACTAGAAGAAAAAACATGAATAAAATAAAACAATATATGAATTCAAATGCCCAAATGTAAAGATCAATAAATTGATATACATATTTTAGGATGTTTAGGTATAAAATGGTACAAGCAGAAATGTAAAATGCCATGAACAAGAGAGATAGCATCAATAAAATTTTAGGAGAATTTGAAAATATGAGAGCATATTACACTCAACTATACAGCCACAAATTTGAATATCTAATTACTTACTAGCAAATATTAACCACAAAAATCAACAAGAAACAGAACACTTGAATTCTTTGATCAATGTAGAAGAGGTTGAATATGAGTAACATTTATCATTGAGAAAGGTATGTAGAACAAGATCGGTTCTGGCCAAGTTGTATCTAACATAATAGAAAAAAGTCCCATACTGTTTAACTTATTTGAATCTATTTAAATGATTGTTAAGCCAAATGAAATTTATAAAGCCAGTATAACATTTTAAGTATCAAAAATATAACACATTAAAGATGATTATAGACTAATCTCTTATAAAAAATTTAGAATTTTTTGCGATACGGGGGATGGAACTCATTGTAGAGGCATTGTACCTCTGAGCTACACCTCTAGTCCTATTTTTTAGTCCATTTTATTTTTGGAACAGGGTCTCAATGAGTTGTGAAGTACCTCACTAAGTGGCTGAGGCTGTTTGTGAACCATGATCCTCCAGTATGCTGGTATTACAAGCGTGTACCACTATGCCCAGCTAGGAAAAAATTTTTAAATAAAATTTAAATAAATATTTTATATGACTAATTTTGAGAATATAAGAATGGCTCAATAAGAGAAAAATTTAATATGTAACATTAATCAATTAAGAGAAACTCATGATACAAATAGATGATGACAGTCATTTGATAAAATCAAGCAAAAATCCCTGATAAAAACATTAAGTTAAATAAAAATACTAGGAACCATCTTAATATAACAAATATTGGACTTCTGGGAAAATGGTGACTAAGGGAAGCAGCACATATCTATCCTGTTGACACTCAATCTCTATTGCCATGAAAATAACATTCTGACAAAAGAAAGAAACCAGCATAAATTTGAATAGGGCACTGACAAATAAAAGGTGGCAGAAAAAAAGCTAGAAGGCAGATCAGAGAGTAGAGAAGTACCTCTCCAGTCTCCAAAGGCTGATGCTGCAGGTGCTGTAATAGCGCCATCTTGCTTCACTGAACCAGGATTGCCAGAGTCCCACAGCAAAAAAGCCAATGACTTGAAACAAAGTAAGTGGCTGCATGCCATTGGAATTGTAAGCAGTTGGCTCCTCCTGCACAGACCCCAGCTATAACTTACAGCAGTGGTGGCCGAGCTCACTGTGCCCTTCAGAGATCCAGAGTGGTGCTCAACAAGTAAGTGAACTTGTTGTCCCCAGGGGAAAATGCCCAGTGCTATGCCCACAGGGACTCATACAGCAAGTGATAGACCTGCAGGACCTGAAACTTTGCGGTTCATCCTGGCAAAGTTGGGGTTGTAATATGCTGTTGGACATAGCAGAGGTGAGGATTAGCAGACAGTCCCCAGAGCTAATTAGGCAAAAAAGTCTACAGTCCCCAGGACTCAGAGCCCTAGTAGGACTTCTGGAGATCACTACAGACCACCTGATTATAGTAACGAGGGAGAAGTCATACCAACCCAGTGCTAGCTGTGGAGAACAGAGACTCCTATGTATACAATGGATCTGATCCTAGTGGCACCCACCCCCTTTGCAGGCAGGGAGAGACACATGCTCAGCATCAGTGAAAAGCATGGAAGGAAACCTGTGCTTAACACTAGATCCAGCCCCATTGAGTCTCAGAGACAGGTCTTTTCTGAGAGTTCAGAAACCCAGGTTTGAGCAGGAAAGGTACCAGGGACATTCAGGGCCTGTACAGAGAGACCCCAGGGCAGGGTTTCAATCATTGAAGAAGACCAATTTTGTTGTTTTGGGGTTTTTGGGTTATTTTTTTTGTGTGTGTGTATGTAGGCTTGTTTGCTCTCCCCCACCCCTTTCACAAGCCTCTTCTCTCATACACATCTACTGTCTTTTCTCCATCCTTTTTCTTTTCTGTTCTCTTTTTTGTCTTATATTAAATCTACTTCAAATCACTACACTATATACTCTACATTGGTTACTAGAATCCTACTACATATTTACTATCTCTAATCACCACTGTATGCTACCGTACCAAACTCATACTCTCATTTTGTTCAATCCTATCTGTGGACTTTACCCTATTCTGGCATTTATGACTTCGTCACTTTCCTACTCACTCAACATTCACCATTGAATACAACAAAAATTGTCCTTGTATATGCCAGCTGATGCTTAGAAACTGAGAGAAATCTATCAAAAGCAACAAAGATACAAACTTTTGGAATCATGAGAAGGTGAAATAAGAAGGAAGTAATAAGCTCCCATAACCCCACAATAACAGAACTCAACAACACAGAATTGCAGAGATCACCAGAAGGACAAATCAGAAATTTAAAAGTAGAAATGATACTGATTTTCCCAAAAGAATTTAGAGAGAGCCTGAAATAAATAAAGAATGCGATCATTGAAGTGAAGACATCAATACAAACTATAAACAATAGATTAGACAACATGGAGAATAGAATCTCACTCTTAGAAAATGGTCACTCAAAAAATGAACAGATTGTATATAATTAAAAAATATTTCAACAGCATGAATTGAACATCAAAGAGATATGGGCCCATTTTTTTGTGTGGTATTGGAATGGAACCCAGGTGCATTCTACCTCTGAGCTACATCCCCTATCTCAATTTTTAATTCTTTATTTTGAAACAGGCTTTCACTGAGTTGTAAAGAGCCTCACTAAGTAGCTGAGGCTGGCCGTGAACCCAGATTCTCCTGTCTCAGCCTCCCAAATGCACCATCATGCCCTGCTGCCATGGGCCCATCTTAAAAGACCTAATTTAAGAATAATAGGCATAGATGACAGAATAGAAGATGAAACCAAAAGGATCAACAATCTTTTCAGAGAAGTAATATTAGATAATTTTCAAACATAGAAAAAGGAATTGATACTCTAGTACAGGAAACTTATAGAACCTCCTTTAGACAAGATCAAAGAAAAGGCTCACCATACCAAATAATAGTCAAAATAATCAACATGTAAGCCAAGAAAAGAATCTTAAAGGCAACAAAAGCAAAAATCTAAGCAACAGTCAGAGGTAAACCAAATAGAATTACTCCAGACTTCCAAAAACAAATCACAAAATCCAGGAGGTCCTGGAGTAGCATATTCCAAACTTTGAAAGAAAACAACTTGCAGCCCCAAATTTTCTACCCAGCAAAACTATCATTCAAATTTGACAGGGAAATAAAAATCTTCCACAACAAACAAGCTGAAAGAATTTATGTCTTCCAAAGCAGTACTAGAAAAAATGCTCAGAGATTAATTGCAAAGAGGAAATACGTAATAAATGCCAGAATGAGAGGAACAACAATTCCCATCAAGCAAACAACTAAGCAAAGAAGAACAAACACTACCTTAAACAGAAGTTAAAACTCAAAATTTTAGTAATTAAAAATTATCTCTCAATAAGTACACTGAATATAAATGACCTCAACTCCCCAATAAAAAGACGTAGGTGGCAAAATGGATTAAAGACCAGAATCCATCTATCTGCTGCTTGCAAGAAATACACCTTACAAGTAAAGATAGTCACAAAGTAAAGGTTAAGTGCTGGAGCAAGGTAATCCATGCTAATGGAACTCAAAAACAAGCAGAAGTACCAACTATGATATCAGACAAGTAGGAGTAGACAACTATGATATTAGACTTCAAGCCCAAGTTTTATTAGAAGAGACAAAGTAGGTCATTTTTTACTGGTAAAAGAAATAATCCAGCAAGAGGAAATAATGATAGTCAACATTTATGCCCCAAACATAAGTGCAGCTACTTTCATAAAGCAAACTCTTTCTGACATTAAGTCATACATCAATCCCAATATGATAATACTGGAAAATGGCAACACTCCTCTCAAACCACTAGACCAATCTTCTAGATAAAAGATCAGTAAAGATACCTCAGACCTAAAGAACACCATAAACCAAATAAACCTATTAAACACATATACAACATTCTATCCAACTACAGCAGAGTTCACATTTTTCTCAGCTGCTCACAAAACCTTCTCCAAAATACATCACATCCTGGCCCACAAAGTGAACACTAGCAAATTTTAAAAGTGTGACATACTTCCCTACATCTTTTCAGAAAACATGTAATAAAATTAAAATTCAACTATAAGAAAGTCTGGAGTAACCACATAAACATGTGGAGACTGAAGACCACACTGCTGACTGAGGAATGGGTCATAGAATAAATAAGGGTTGAAATTAAGAAATTCCTAGAAACAAATGAAAATAGAGATATATCAAAACCTCTGGGTCACCTTGAAGGCAGTATTAAAAAGAAAATTCATAGCACTGAGTGCCCACATAAGAACAGAAAAACACTAAATAAATAACCTAATGACATACCTCAAAGTCCTTGAAAAACAAAGTCTAACCCCAAAGCCAGTAGAAGACATGAAATTATTAAAATAGAGCAGAAATAGATGGAGAGAATAAAAAATACAGAAAATCAACAAAACAAAAAGCTGTTTCCTTCAAAAATTAAGCAAGATAGATAAACCACTAGCCAATCTAAGCAAAAGAGAGAATCAATTCAAATTACAAAAATAAGTGATGAAAAAGGAGAGATTACCACCAACAGTGATGTGGAAATCAAGAGGATTATCAGAAACTATTTTGAAAAACTATACTCCAACAAAATAAAAAATCTGGAAGAAATGGACACATTTCTAGAGAAATATAACCTTCCTAAACTGAGAAAAAATATAAAAAATTTAAACTAACCAATGGTAATAAAAAAGATTGAGGCAGCAATAAAGAGCCTACCATCAAAGAAAAGCCCAGGACCAGGTGGTTTCCTAAGTGAATTATACAAAACCTTTATAAAATAGCTAATCCCAATATTCCTTAATCTATTTAGTGAAATAGAAAGAAATGGGACAAATACATTCTATGAAGCCAACATCACATTAATACCAAAACCAAATAAAGACAACCAAGGGCAAAAAAACCCTACAGGCCTATATAGTTGATGAACTTAGATGCAAAACTGCTAAACAAAATATTACCTCTTGCCATTCAAAGCCACATCAAGAAAATCATACACCATGACTAAATATGGTTCATCCCAGGGATGCAAGGCTGGTTAACATACAAAAATCAATCTATGTAATTTATCACATAAACAGAACCAAAGAAAAAAAATCACATGGTTATTTCAATCGATGCTGATAAAGCATTGGACAAAATACAACACCCATTTATGCTAAAAGCACTTCAGAGAATCAAAATAAAAGGAATATACCTCAACATCATAAAGGCAATGTACTATAGGCCCACAGTGAACACCAAATTAAGTGAAGAAAACTATGAAAATTTCCCCTAAAGACAGGGACAATGTTTTTGAACAATGTTCAAAACATGTCCATTATCACCACTTTTTTTTCCCAATATAGTACTTAGGATTCTAGCCAGAGCTATAATGCAAGAAAAGGAAATCAAAGGAGGACAAATTGAAAAAGAACTAAAACTATCACTATATGCAGATGACATGATTCTATACTTAGAAGACCCAACAAACTCAACCAAAAAGCTTATAGAACTGATCAACCACTTCAGCAGAATGTTTGGATACAAAATCAATCTTAAAAAATCAGAAGCTTTCCGGGCATGGTGGCGCACGCTTGTAATCCTCGTGCTTGGGAGGCAGAGACAGGAGGATCACGCAGGTTTGAAGCCAGCTGTGCGTGCTGGCTTAGGAGACCCTGATTCCAAATAAAAATGTAAAAATAGGTCTGGGAGTGTAGTCTGGAGGTAGAAGGACTTCCAGGAACCCCAGTAACACACACACACACACACACACACACACACACACACACACACGCACAAATAGAAGCTTAACACCAGGCATGGTGGCACACACTTGTAATCCCTGTGCTTGGGAGGTGGAGACAGGAGGATCATGCAGGTTCAAAGCCAGCTGCTCTGGCTTAAGAGACCCTGTTTCTAAATTAAAAGAAAAAGTATAAAATAGGTCTGGGAGTGTAGCCAAGAAGTAGAAGAGTTTCCAGGACCCCAGTAACACCAAAAAAAAAAAAAAAAAAAAAAAAAAATCAGAAGCTTTCCCAGATGCCAACCATAAATCCACTGAAAAAGAAATTCAGAAAACATTTACACTCACAATATCCCACAAAAAATAAAATATTAGGAATAAACCTACTCAAAGGAGGTAAAATACCTCTAAAAGAAAATTATAAAACATTGGAAAAAGAAATCAAAGAATACCTTATAAGATATAAAGATCTTTCATGTTCTTGGACAGGCAGAATATATATCATCAGAATGACCATACTTCCAAAAGTGATCTACAGATTCCATGCAATACCCATTAAATTACCAAGGTCATTCCTCACAGACATAGAAAAATCAGTCCTTATGTTCATGTGGAGCAACAATAAATCCAAAATACTGAAAGTCTCAGTAACAAGAACCATGCAGGAATAATCACAATACCTGACTTCAAACTATACTACAAAGACATAGTAATAAAAACAGCATGGTACTGGCACAAAAACAGACACATAGACCAATGGAGCAGAATAAAAGACTAAGAAACTAATCTAATTGATTTTTGACTAAGGGGCCAAAAATATACACTGTAAAAAAGATGGCCTCTTCAATAAATGGTGTTGACAAAACTAGTTAACCATATGCAGAAAAATGGAAATAAACCCCACTTATTAGCCTGCAAAAGAGTCAATTGAAGATGGATCAAAGACTTGAAAATCAGACCAAAGACTTGAACATTCTTGAAGAGGGCATAGGTCCAACACTTCAACACAGGCACAGGTAGATACTTTCTCAACAAGACCCCAAAGGCACAAGCAACTATGAGGGATATCAGTACATGAGACTGCATTAAACTAAGTGCTTCTGTACAGCAAAGGAAACCATCAAGAACCTCAAAAGAGAGCCAACAGAATGAGAGAAGAATTTTGCCAGCTATTCCTCCAATAGAGGACTAATATCTAGAACACACAGAGAACTCAAAAACTCCGTGCTAAGAAAAAAAAGCCCAATAAAAAATTAGGCAATGAACCAAATAGACACTTCATAAAAGAAATTTAAATGGCCAGTAAATGTGTGAAAAAATGTTTAATATCATTAGCAATCAGATAGATGCAAATCAAAACTACCCTGAGATTTCAACTAACTCCAACTAGAATGACAATCATTAGAAATGCAAACAACAACAAATGCTGGTGAAGATGTGGAAAAGTGGGAACCTTAATACATTGTTGGTGGGATTTCAAATTAGTGCAAACAGTATGGAGGATCCTCAGAAGAATGGCAACAAATCTACCATTTGATCCAGCAATACTACTTCTGAGTATTTCCAAAAGAATGGAAACCAAATTACTAAACTAATGCATGCATATCTATGTTCATAGCTGCATAATTCATTATTGCCAAACATGTTATGTGCCAAAAGAGATACTTTCAACTCTTTTTTTCCTATTTGAATTTCTTTTTAAAAACTAGTTATTTATTTATTTATTTATTTACTTACTTACTTACTTATTTATTTATGTGTGTGGTGCTGGGGCTGGAACCCAGGGGCTTTTCTATCTCTGGGCTATACCCCCAGACATTATATATATATATATATATATATATATATATATATATATATATATATATATATATATATACTTTCTTTGGAAACAGGGTCTCACTAATTTGCGGAGAGCTTCATTAAGTAGCTGAGGCTGGCTTCGAACCTGTGTGATCCTCCTGTCTCAGCCTCCTAAGCACTGGGATCACAAGCATGTGCCACCACACCTGGCCTTTATTTGGATTTCTTTAATCTCCTTCTCTTTCCTTATTGCTCTGGCAAGAGTCTTTAGGACTATATTGAAAAGGAGTGGTGACGGTGAGCATTCTTGTCTTGTTTTTTATTTTAAAGGGAATGCTCTCAGTTTCTCTCCACTCAATATGATGTTGACTTTGGGTTTATTAATAAATTGCCTTAATGATGTTGAGGTAAGTTCCTTCCATTCTGATTTTCTGCAGTGTAACATAAATGGCTGTTGCATTTTGACCAATGCTTTTTCAGCATCTATTGAAATGATTATGTGATTTTTGTCCTAAATTTTATTTATGTGGTGAATGATATGTATTAATTTGTATGTTGAACCAGTCTTGGATCCCTGGGAAGAAACCAACTTGGTCATGGTATACAAATTTCTTGATATGGTTTTGAATGCACATCACTAGTATTTTGTTTAGGAATTTGGCATCTATGTTCACCAAAGATATTGGTCTGTAATTTTATTTTCTCAAGGAGAATCTTTATTTGGTTTTGGTATTAAAGTGATACTGGCCTCAAAGAAGGAGTTTGAAAGGATTGCATCTCTTTCAATTTCATGGAATAACTTGTGAAGTACTGAGTTTAGTTCTTTAAAATTTTTGTAGAATTCAGCTGGGATCTGGAATTTTCTTTGGTGGAAGGCTTTTATTGCTGTTTCTATCTCTTTGCTTGTTGTTGGTCACTTTAGGTTTTCTATTTCCTCTTGGTTCCATTTAAGTAGGTTGCATGTGTCTAGAAACCTATTGATTTCATATTTTTCAGTTTATTGGAGTATAAATTTTTAAAGTAGTTTTTTATTATCCTCTGGATTTCCCCATGGGGCATGGTACAATTTGTGATTTTAAAAATTTGAGTGGTTCTTTTTTTTCTTTCAGTTAGGTTGGGTAAGTGTTTATCAATCCTGTTAATTTTTCAAATAACTAACTTTTTGTTTATTTCTCCTTTGATTTTTCACTATTTTATTTATTATTCTCTGATTTTAATCATCTCCTGCTTTCTACTGACTTTCAGATTAGTATGTTCTTGTTTTTTGAGATTCTTGAGGTACGTCATTAGGTTATTTGGTGACTTTCTGTTTTTCTTATGTAGGTACTCAGTGCTATAAATTCTTCTCTTAAAACTGCCTTCAAAGTTTTCTGTGGGTTTTAGTATGTTGTGTCTCTCTTTGCATTTAATTTTGGAAGTTTTTTATTTCTCTCTATTTCTTCTATGATTCAATCCTCATTCAAAAGTGTATCATTCAGCCTCTATGTATTTGTGTAATTTCTTTTGGTCTTACTGTTGTTGATTTCTACTTTCATTCCATTATGATCTTAAAAGATGCAAGAAATTATATTTTTGAATTTGCTGATATTTGCTTTGTGGTCCATGATGTGGTCTATTTGATGAAAAGTTTCCATGAGTAGCTGAGAAGAATATGAATTTAGCTGTTGTTGGTAAGAATATACTGTATATGTTTATTAGGTCTATTTGACCTATAGTGTTCTTTAGGTCTGAAGAATCTTTACTCATCTTTTGCCTGGTAGATTGATCTAGTGGTGTGAGTGATGTATTAAAGTCTCTCAATATTATTGTGTTTGGGTCTATTTGAGACGTAATGTCCCAAAGAGTTTGTTTTATAAAAGTGAGTCCACCCACATTTGGGGCATAAATGTCTACTATCATTATATCTTCTTGGATTATTTGTTTTATTAGAAAGAAGTAACCTACTTTGTCCCTTTTGATAAGTTTTATCTTAAAATCTGCTTTGTCATATATAAGCATTGCCACCCTTGCTTGCTTTCAGTCTCCATTTGCATAGTATATATTTCCCCCTACTTTCATCTTTAGCTTGTAATTAACTTTGCCTGTATGGTGGTGTGTGTTTTTTGTAAGCAGCATATAGTTGGATGATGTTCCTTAATCCACAATGCCAATCTATGCCTTTTAATTGGGAGTTTAGATTTTTCACATTCAATACTATTATTGAGAAATTATTTTTATTTTCTATTATTTTTTAGTTCTATTTTCTGTTTTATATAGTGTTATTTCTCCTTTACCTCATTTCTCTCTGGTAGAATTCATCCCTTCTCTGGTCTTGGTATTTATTTATTTTTTCTTCTTTGTGTTTTATTTAAGAATCTTCTGCAGTGCCAACTCGGTAGCCATGAATTCTTTTAGTTTCTGCTTGTCTTGGAAAGTTTTTATTTCTATGTTAATTTTGGATTATATATTTGCTAAATATATATACTAGTCTTGGCTGGAAGTAGTTTTCTTTCAGGGTTTAAAGTACTTCATACCAATACTTCCTGGCTTTCATGACTTGGGTTGAAAAGTCTAGAGTGATTCTTATTGTTTTGCCCCCAAATGTCACCTGTTCTTTTTGTTCTCGATGGATTTAAGATTATTTCCTTGCCGGGCATGGTGGCGCATATTTGTAATCTGCGTGCTTGGGAGGCTGAGACAGGAGGATTGCACAAGTTCATAACCAGCTTCAGCTACTTAGTGAGGCACTCAACAACTAAGTGAGACCCTGTTTCCAAATTAAAAAAAAATATATAATATACTATATATATATATATATATATATATATATATATATATATATAATAAGTCTGGGGAGTATAGCCCAGGGGTAGAAAGCATGTGGGTTCCACCCCCAACACCACCAAAATAAATTCTTTCCTTATGTCAGTCATTTTGATTATGTTGTGTGGAGAAGTTCTTTTTTGATTTTGTTAGTGTTCTGAATGTCACCTGTATGTAGATGTAAAACTCTTTTTTCTATATTTTACCTATACTATCAGGGGGATTTTCTGATATTTCTTTGAAGAACTCCTGCTGGCTCCTGGTCTCCCTGCTTTCAAGGTCCAAGTTCAACAGAGAGAGATTGTACCATTCTGATCCTGGGGCTTGGTTGGCTCTATTATTTAGCCCTAGGAACACTGCTGCTGTTCTGGGAAGCTGTGATCATGTGAGACCTTTTAGGCCTTCAGCTTCATGCCTGTGATGGCTAACCATTGTCAGGTGTGAGTTGATAGCTTTCAGAACCTGATGCATGGTTGGCTGAGCTATTTCACCCCACAGACACCACTGTATATGGTCAGGACCTTTATTAAAAGGCCACCAAGAGGTCATGGAAACAGCAAAATGACAGAAGAGGAGCTTTATACCATCACCGCCTGATACAATTTTCACTTGACAACTATCTACCGACATCAGTAACTTTGTGGGAGTCTAAAAGTCTAGTGGATGAATTTCAGTAATCAGGGAAAAAAATTAAAAATAGACACATTGGAGAGGATTAAAAAAGTTTCACGGTAAAAATTACCCCTCCTGCACTAAGTAGAGCTCAGTGTCAAAGAAAACCCCTCAACATTCATTTTCTCCCATAGGGGAAAGTGAGAACATCATGGATGAGAGCTTTACTCCCTCAGCTGTGTAGGAATTCAGGAGAGGTCCTCCTCTCTCACCACAGCAGAATTCTGAGGTCGTTGTTATAGGTAAATGATTGGAAGAGGCCAGAAGCAGAGAATATTGGCCACAGATCCTACTAATTGCTCTGTGGACTTTTTCAGGAAACATTCTGGGTTGCTTGGCCTGAAAATCCTTTTAACTGACTCATCCAAATGCTCTTTACTGTTACCATCTGTCTCTCTCCAAAGGAAGTTTCCTGACCATGACCTGCAGGTAGCAAGGGAAAGTATCTCACAACTGGTTTGACATGGTGTAATTGAGAAGGCACACAGAGTTAGGCACTTAGGCATTGCTTTAGGTCAAATAGGTGATTCTCAGAATCTATAACTGATTTTTCTGAATCAAAAGAATGCATTCTAGCAGGGCATAGTGGCACAAGCTTGTAATCCGAATGCTTGGGAGGCAGAGACAGGAGGATCCCGCTGGTTCCTAGCCAGCTGCTCTGGCTTAAGAGATCCTGTTTCCAAATAAAAAATGTATAATAGGTCTGGGAGTGTAGCCCAGAGATAAAAGGGTTCCATCCCTAGTACCACCAAAGAAAAAGAATGCATTCTATATTAACTATGCCTTCTCCCCCTCAACATCAGAGAGAGAGAGAGAGAGAGAGGAAGAAGAAGAAGAAGAAGAAGAAGAAGAAGAAGAAGGAGGAGGAGGAGGAGGAGGAGGAGGAGGAGGAGGAGGAGGAGGAGGAGGAGGAGGAGGAGGAGGAAGAAGAAGAAGAAGAAGAAGAAGAAGAAGAAGAAGAAGAGAGGAGAGGAGAGGAGAGGAGAGGAGAGGAGAGGAGAGGAGAGGAGAGGAGAGGAGAGGAGAGGGAGAAGGTATAGAGCCATACATCCATGTGTAAGGGCCTTAGAATCCCTATCTGGCATGATTGGTAGAGGTGTTTCTCTCCCAAAGTCAGTCAATAAAGACTGGAGAAAGTGACTACTTCTTTAAATGCAAAGACAACAGTACAAGACTTCAAGGAATATTAAAAATGAAGAAAATATTATACCACCAAGAAACTATAGTACTATTTATGAAACTGGCCTAGAAATGAAGATCTAAGAATTGCCTGACAGGAAGCTCATTTAAGCTATGAGTATGTGGATGCGTGTGTGTGTGTGTGTATATATATATATATATATATTTCAATAAAATTAGGAAAATATATAGAAGATGAGAAGAGATAGAATCAAACAGTACTTCTGGAGCTAAAGAATAAATGAATGAAATAAAAAATAAAACAGAATTTAAAAAACAGATATGGTTGAGCTGGGCGTGGTGGCGCATGCTTGTAATCCCAGCATTCGGGAGGCTGAGACCTGGAGGATCGTGGTTCGCGGACAGCCTCAGCTACTTAGTGAGGCCCTCCGCAACTCAGTGAGACCCGGTTTCAAAATAAAGAATAAAAAATAAGGCAGGGGGTGTAGCTCGAAGGTCAAATGCCCCTGGGTTCCATCCCCAGACCCATACACACACACACACACACCAAAAAAAAAAAAAAAAAACCAAAAAAAACAAACAGATATGGTCAAATAGAGGAAAATATGTAACTTAAAGACAGATCATTTGGAAACATTCATTCAGAGAAGAAAAAAGAATGAAAAAGCCTATGGGACTTATGGAACACCATAGAGATAGGTAACATTTTATTATGAAAATTTAATAATAGAAATACAAAGGGGAAGAAAATTTTAAAAATGGGTAAAAATTCCCCAAATCTGGGTAGGAATATGCAAATCCATGTACACAAAAGTCAGAGATAATCACACTCAATTGAAAAGACTTCAACCAAAAATATTAAAATCAAACTGTCAAAAATTTAAGTAAAAGAAATAATTTTAAAGCATCAAGAGAAAAGAAGCTCATCATATAAATAAAGAACACTTTGGTAAGTCTTAATAAACCTATCCACTGATAAGGTTATCATTGAGTTTTTCAACAGATGCAGTGCACAGATTCAATGCACACTATCAAAATTCCAGTGGCAGTTTTCAAAGGTATAGAATAAACAATCCTAGAGTTCCTTTGAAACCATGAAAGACCTCAAATAGTGAAAGTACTCTTGAGTGGGAAAAATAAAACTGAAGGCAAAACATTTTCTTGTTTCAAATTATATTACAAACGGATAGTAATCAACATAATATTATAGTGGAACAAATGCAGTCACATAGATCAATGGAATAAAATAGAAAGCCCAGAAACAAACACATGTATTTACAGTCACATAATCTCTGACAAACCTGCCAAGAATGAACAATGGGGAGAAAATAATCTCTTCAATAAATGGTTTGAGTGAAAAAGGATATACACATGCAGAAGAATAAAATTTGGTCCTTATCTCATACCATCACAAGGAACTAAAATGGATTTAAGACTTAAAACTAAGTCCTGAAGCCATAAAACTTCTTTAAGAAAACAAAAGAAAAGCTCCATGACATTGTTTTGGGCAATGATTTTTGGATATGACACCAAAAGCACAAGTAGCAAAAGCAAAAATAAATGAGACTGTGTTAAGCTGAAAAGTTTCTGCATCACAAAGGAAATAATAACATAAAAAGGCAATCTATGGAGTGGAAGCAAATATTTGCAAACCATACGTCTCATGAGTGTTGTATATTATACCCAAAATATATAAGAAATGCAAACAACTGAACAGCAGAACAGAAACAAAAAGAAAATGTGTTGCTCAACTAAAACAAAAGGACCTGAAGAGACATTTCTCAAAAGAAGACATATAAGTGGTTAATGGGTATATGAAAACTAAACAAAACAAAAACTCAGGCTCACTGATTATCAGGGAGATGCTATTAGCATCACAAAGAAGTGTCTGCACTCCTATGTTCCAGATGCAATTTTTGTTGTTGCTTAGCTTTTGTGGTGCTGAGGATTGAACACTGGACCTTGTACATGCCAGGGAAGTGTTCTACCACTGAGCTATAGCCCCAGTGTCTATACTTCTATGTTTACTGCAGTTTTATTCACAATAGCAGAGATATGGAAACAACATAGGTGTCCACTGACAGATGAATGAACAATGAAAATGTGGTGTACACACAAATATTACTCATCCTTAGAAAGAAAGTATTCTATCATTTGCAACATTATGAATAAACCTGGATGATATTAGACTAAGTGGAATACACCAGAAATAGATACAGAAAGTCAGAAACTATATGATCTCACATGTGAAATCTAAAAAAGTAAAACTAATAGAAGCAAAGAGTAGAATGGTGGTTGCCAAACTCCAAGGGCAGGTGGAATAAATGGGAATATGCTGGTCAAAGAGTACACACTTTCAGTTATAAGTTGAGTGAGTACTGGAGACCTAACACAGAGCATGGTGACTTTATCTAATCATGTACTGTATTCTTGAAATTTGCTATCAGAATAGATCTGAAATATTCCTACCACATACACTTAATTATGTGACATGTTGGTTGGGTATGTTAATTAGCATTGTTGGCAAAAGTTCAAGCTTTTTCAGTCATTGATTTCAGTAAGGATTCATTGGAACTAATACTTTGTTGTTGTTGCAATAACCTAGTCATGTTTAAACATTTTTGGCACTTCACTGTTTATATAATCCTTATCTGACTGTTGTAGGCTTTGAAAAGACTTTTATTCCATCCCTTACTTAAGCATAGTTCTTCTATGACTGTTATTAGCTATGATGTCAGCACAATACAGTATAGGTTTCTGTAGTATCTATGTCTAAGAAATAAGCTGTCTTTAAGACTTTTGAAAGTGAGATATAAAGTAATTTCTACCTGTAGATTTGGTTCTATCATTATTATGAGATAAGTGATGGAAAATGTGCTTTTGGTCAACCTATCAGTGAAGTTGAGTCAGTGACACATAGCCTTTCAATTATATGGAACAGGGCTGAAAACTACAATGGCCCAGAGAAACCCAGCTTTGCACATGTTTAATGTGTGTGCTACAGAAGCAAAATAAGAATTGATAATTTTTAGCTATTATTTTGTGCCAGACACTGTTCTGTTTTTAGGTTTCTGAGTAAATTAAATTCACTAAACTATCTCAGTAATTGACGCTTCTCGCACCTCCACTGTAGAGATTACAAAAACTCTGAACCATAGGGAAGTTAAATAACATGGCCAACTTCACATAAGTACTATGACTCCAACCAAGGAAGGCTAGTTTTAAAGTTTATGGTTTTAACCACTGTACAGCATTCTCAAAAGAAAAATATAATGTATAAATTATCTAGCTATAAAGGAATCATGTATTACATTTACTAGATCATCAGATAAATCTGATTTCTTTATTCTATGAACTCCCATCTCGATAAAATCAAACTCTTGCAGATGTTCAATGATGTAAACTCCATTTGGAAGTAGATGATAATACAGGGAACTCTCCCTTCCCCTATTTCCAATCCTAAATCATTCATTAATCACCAAAGCTCTACTTAATAGTAGACATTATCTTTCCTTTGGAAAATTCAGTTTGCTGTGGTTAATTTCTTAATGATTCAGATTCAGCTTCAATTACTGATGAAAAATTACAGACCATGTGTATTAAATATTAAAACATTCCAGTAAGATGGCCTATTGTTCTGCTATTTAAAAAAATAGCATGACTTGAGCCTAAAGTGCCACCATCCATATTTCAAGTCTTTGCTCTAAATTTTCCTTTTGCTAAAAGCAAAAGCTCTGTGGTTAGAATGAACTGTAGAAATCTCAAGAAGTTTAGCAAGTCAGGGTTTTAGACAATATATGATTCCATAAACTTGTAGAATCCCAAAAGGTGTATAGTGAGTCCTTTCAAGGAAGAACTAGGAATTGAACCTCAGAGTTCACCAGGGTTTTTAATTTCACTGGACAAAACTGCATTGGCAGCGTGAGATGTTCAGTCAAAAGCAAAGCCAGAGTAGCTCACAGAAAAGGACACTATGAAGTGGTCAGGGCGTGGTGGCACACGCTTGTAATCCCTGCGCTTGGGAGGCGGAGACAGGAGGATTGTGCAGGTTCGAAGCCAGCTGTGGGCGCTGACTTAGGAGACCCTGTTTCTAAATAAAAATATAAAATAGGTCTTGGAGTGCAGCCCGGAGGTAGAAGGGCTTCCAGGAACCCCAGTACCACCACCACCGAAAAAAAAAAAAAAGAAAATGTAAGAACTGCTATAGACAATAAAGTAACAGCCAAATATTCAGATGATGCCACCAGATTGACCCATAATAATGAATGATCCTCTAGCAGGAAAAGAAGCCGAAGTTACATAAAGCTTAAGTAAGCAAGTTTTAGGGCTTTTGAAGTAAAGATTTTAACTTTTTTGATAACACTCTCAAAAGTTTTATTATAACATTGCCCTATGAATTTATGACCAAAGACCAGCATCTCTCAAAATAAAAATATTTTTGGTACTTTTGAAATTATTTAAGTTTCTTACATTAGATCCAAGATGGCCTAAGTTAATGCCATTTACTTACATATCAGACAATTTGACTGTAACATTTAGTAATTAAATAATTTCGTTCATTTCATAAGTAATTTGCCATTAACTCTATTCCAGTCAGTATATTTGCCACTGAGACTATGAGGGTCAATAGAACAATGCATTTTAGGGTTAAGTCTGCAATGTCATTGTAAAGAGAATGTAGTGTATTAAAATAAAACAACTATATGTCTTCACAATATATGAAATACTTTTTCACAGGTGTTACTTTATCTTAAGAATTTTTATGTAGAAAGACTAATGCTATATCCTTTGTACAGACAAAGAAGCTGAAACTCAAAATCGTCAGGTAATTTGCTAAAGTTAACACTGCTAGCAAGGAAAACAGAACTTGAACTTGAAAATTCAGTTTCAAACTGCACAAGTATTCCGTGGTATATTGTTTTAGTGTATAAGACGGAACTAGATGATGGGCCTACAAATGGAACCTCAAATATTTAAGTAACAGGGATAATTTATCTCATCAAACCCTCTGTGGAAAAAGATGAGACCACCACTGAATATTAGGAAATAGTGGGATATCCCAAATCACAACTTTCAGTTAGTGCCTTTCCAATTGTAAAAAAAAAAAAAAAAAAAAAAAGAAAAGAAAAAGAAAAAAAAAGGGCTCCCCACCCTTCAGGCTGGGGTGTGATCTATGGATAATTTCATTCTGCTTCTAATATTTCGACTTAACATGTTCTTCTTCAGACCTCAGTATCCTAGTTTTCTTTCTTATAAATGGCTATACACCATTCCATTTCTCTCTCTTTTTTTGTATTTTTTTTATTGGTACACTGTATTCATACATCATAGTGGGATACAAACTTTTGTAGACATACATGCACACATCGCCCAGTCAGCCCCCACCCGATCCCCACCCCATTCTCTCCCCATCCCTCCCTCCCATGCTTGGCTTACTGGTTGACATCTAGTATTATAGCAATTTATCCAAAATTAAAAATGATAATCTCACATAACAGTTTCATTTGTCTGATACCAAGCTTTTGATGACTTAAAGATAACATTTCAATATTTCTTTTTACTTTCTTTCTTACCAGAGAATATTTTTTCTATTTTTTTTTTAGGTGAAACTATCATATATTTATATATTTATTTTCAGAAAAAAATCTATACTAATATGGAATATGGATTCTAGATACCCAAAATGATCTTGAAAAAGAACAAAGCTAGAAGATATATATTTTCTGATTTCAAACCATATAAAGCTACAATAATTGAAACAGTGTAGTACTGTTCTAAAGGCAGATATATAAACCATTGGAGTTAAATACAAGCCTATAACTAAATTCTTCCCTAAATTATCAAGTTATTTTTGACAAGGTTTCCACGAACATTTGGTGGTGGAAATAATAATCTTTTAACTAAATATTGTTGAAAAATAATAATTACATGGAAAAGAATAAAATTGGACCCTTACCTAATCCCATATACAAATATTAACTCAAAATAGATAAAAGATCTAAATATAAATCTTAAGACTATAAACTATTAGGAGAAAATCTGGGTCATAAAACCTCACAACATTGAAATTGGCAGTGATTTCTTGGATATGATTTCAATGGCACAGGCAACAGAAGAGTATACAAACTCCCTAAAAAATTAAAAAAAATATTGTATATCCAAAGACAATGTAAACAGAGTTAAAAGTTACTAATAGAATGGGATAAAATATTTCCAAATGCTATATCTGAAGGTATATTAATATTCCAACTAGAAATCCTAAAAATTAACAACAATAAAGGCAAACAATACCATTTAGAGATAGGTAAAAGACTAACATAAATAATGAATCTCCACAGATAACCAATCTTAGTTGTCTGTTGGATGGAAAATCTTGTTTCTCTGGTTCTGGTGTGTGTTACCTATTTCTTCTTTGTAGTTAATCTCTTTGAGTATTTTCTCTAGTGCTGGTTTTGAAGACATAAATTCCTTCAGTTTCTGTTTGTCGTGGAAGCTTCTTATTTCTCCATCTAATTTGATAGAAAGTTTTGCTGGGTAGGAAATTTTTGGCTAGAAGTTGTTTTCTTTCAGAGTTTGGAATATGTTATTCCAAGCCCTTCTGGCTCTCATGACTTGGTTTGGGAAGTCTGGAGTGATTCTAATTGGTTTGCCTCTGAATGTCACTTGGCCCTTTGTTTTTGTTGCCTTTAAGATTCTCTGCTTGGCTTCCACATTGGTCATTTTGACAATTATGTGGCGTGGAGATCCTCTTCTCCGATCCTGTCTAAAGGGAGTTCTATAAGTTTCCTGGACCTGTGTATCAACCTCTTGCTTTATGTTTGGTAATTTTCTGCTATTACTTCCTTGAAGAGATTGTTGATCCCTTTGGTATCACTTTCTTTTCCCTCCTCTATTCCAATTATTCTTAGGTTAGCTCTCTTAAAATGGGCCCATATTTCTTCAATGTCAGATTCCTGCTGTTGGATATTTTTTTCTAGATTAGAAACTATGCGTTCATTTTTGGAATGATCATCTTCTAAGAGCGAGATTCTATTCTCCATGTGGTCTAATCGGTTGTTTGTGCTTTGAATTGAGGCTTTTACTTCATTAATTGCATCCTTTATCTCTTTTTGTCTCTCTGAGTTCTTTTTGAAGCACCTCTATTATTTCTACAGTTATTTTCCTGATTTGATCTTCTAGAAATCTCTGAATTTCTGTTTTATCGGGTTCTGATGTTGTGGGGTTGTGGGCATTCATTGCTCCAGTGTTATTCCTCTTTCCCATGATTTTGGAAATTTGTGCCTTCTCTGGGTTCTTCCCTTGGGTCACTATGACTTCACTTAAGGTGTTCTGGATCTCGAGTCAGTAGTATCTCAGATCCCACTACTCCTTTACTGGGTTGTATCACAGAGTCTCCGACCCAGGGAGTTGATAGAGGCTGCTTTAGACTGTGTGGGGTGCCAGGTTGCACGTTCTCCTATGCTGTGATATCTCTGCCACCGCCACTCCCCCACTGGGTCAAGTCCCAGGGAGTACAGTACTGGGATTTCTCCTCTGGGGCCCACAATTTGACTCACTGTTCTTGAGTTCGCAGATGTAGCTGTACTGGACTCGTTGAATTCGTTGCTGCTGCCGCTGGCGGCAATATGGTGCTGCTGCTACGCCCTCGGCCGTGAGGCTGGCGTATTTCTTCTTGGTTTTGAGTTCCACTCTGAGTGCCTGCAGCGTGTGCTTAGCTCAGCCACTGGGAGCTTTAGATGCTCCCTGCACCGAGAAATCCCGCCTGGCTGTTCCGCAGCGGCTCACCTCGGCTTGCTGTAGCCACCCGGTGAACTCGCCGCTGCCACCGGCAGTATGGCGCTGCTGCCGCGTCCTCGGGCGTGAGGCTGGTGTATCTCCTCTGTGGCTCTGAGCTCTGTTCCTAGTCTGCTTTCTCTCTGGAGCCTGGTGATTTTTTTGTTTCTCTGGTGATGGTGTTTTCTGGCTATGAAAGGCGCTGATTTTGTGGTAATGGAGATTGGTTGTTAGCGGGGCTCTTAAGCCCCGCTTTTCTCGGTCGCCATCTTCCCGGAAGTGTTTCCATTTCTCTTGAGTTTTCAAAGACAGTACTTGAGATTTGGTACTTTATGAAAGACTTTATTTCCTACTCCACACTCGACTTCTTTTGCTTCTCCTAGATGTCTTTTTTTCCTAAGTCACTCTGCAGCTCCCGTTTGTTCCTCCCACAACCAGTATCCCTGAGAAGTACAGTAGGTCAGAATTTCTCAACTTGGGGAAATCTTGCTTCTCAGGGAGAAATATGACAATCTCCAGAGACGTTTTGGGTTGTCACATCTAGAGGTTGAGGTGCTCCTGGAATCTAGTGGGTAGAGACTCGGCATCAATAACATAGAGGTTGGGAAACTCCAGTTTAAGTCAGGACAGAGAAATGAACGTTTTCTCCACCAGTAAAATGTCTATTCTGACTTTGTTATCAGGACCTCACATTATACTGTATAAAAGTGTTAATGGATTTTATTGTTTACTTGAGTTCAATCACAATCATATACAGTTGTCCCTCAGTATGGGGAATTGGTTCCAGACCCCAGTGAATACCAAAACCTACAGAAGCTCAAGTCCTCCCTTATATAAAATGGCATAGTTTTTGCACCTAACGCACATATTTTTGTATTTTAAACCACTTCTATATTTCTAATAATATATAATACAACATCAATGCCATGTATTATTTTGTATTGTTTAGAGAATAACGACAAGAAACAAGTTGGGACATGTTACACACATTTTTTTTTATCCATGATTGGTTGAAACCATGAATGAGGACTCAGATACAAAGAGATGATTTCATATGGCTATATTAGTTATAAGGATTATTTGTTGTCCTGGGGATTGATTGGAATTAATTATACTCATAAATTTCATAATTTGGCTATGACAAAGCCAGAAGGAGTAGAAAGGTCACCGATCTTTCTACCATGCCTCCATTCCAGGAAGATACATGGGAGATGTACAAACACTTAAGAAAGAATATTATTAGCGAGATGGCTATTGTGGTTATTGTATCAAATAAATTTTGACAGGGAAATAAAAAAAACTAAACTTGGTGGATGCCTCAGACAAAGAAAACACGAACCATAAGTCAGTAATTGTAAATAGGACGGTGGGCTGCAGTAACCAACTGAAATTGTTTGGAGATTATAAAGTTCCTAATTAAGATGGAGTAAATAGCTAATAGTGAAGAATTAGAAGTGTGAATCTTGGTTTTATTTGACAAATGGTAAATAAGATGAAGAGAAATGAGTCAGCTATGAAGAGCATTGAACATTCAAACATTGTAAAAAACCTTATAAGAAAGTAAATGTAGAAAAGCAAATTTGGTATGATGAATCTTTGGAAAGAAATTAACATCAAGAGGGATAGTTGGAGCAGTTCCTCATCTTTGGACACAAATCAGAGTAAAATTGTACAACTCTTTTAGGAGAAAATGAAGTGAGGTTATATAAAGAGTTCGATCATCTGATTGTTAAGGATCCAGGATTGAGTTCTCTCTCCAAGCTCACTTTCACATTTCCCCCATCCTACCGGATAATATAATAAAAAGATACAAACAAAAGAAGCCATTTAATAGTCCATTTCCTATCATCCATTAAAGAAACTATGAAGGTATTTGTATGATGGATGCATAGATATGCTGGCCAGATAACCTTCTCATGGAAACACTTGCTTCTTCCTGCTCACTTCCTGTCTAGAGTTCAAAGCTCTTTGCAGATTGTACCCTTCCCAAGTGCTGACATTCACCTACACTTCGCTGCACTCTAAGCCTGCCATTTTAAATTTGGAGCTTGTTCTTGGAGAAAGTACTTAATTCCCCTAAACTTTGGTTTACTTACCTGTGAAGTGAAAATAACAATTTTTACTGCGAAGCGTGGTTGTGAAGAATTAATTTTAAGTAGTGCATATTATTATTATTATTAGTAGTAGTATTAGTACTAGTACTAGTAGTAGTAGTAGTACTAGGGATGGAACCTAGTAGCATTCTACCTTTGAGTTATATCCCCAGCCCTATTTTTTATTCTTTTTTGCTGTACTGAGGATGGACCCCAGGGAAATTCTACCTCGGAGCTACACCCCCAACCCTGTTTTTTTAGACTTAAAAAAATTTTTTTTTGGTGGTACTGGGGTTCCTGGAAGCCCTTATACCTCCAGGCTATCCTCCCAGACCTATTTTTATACTTTTTTATTTGGAAACAGGGTCTCTTAAGCCAGTGCGGCTACCTGCGGGATCCTCCTGTCTCCGCCTCCCAAGTGCAGGGATTATAAGCGTGCGACATCAGGCCCCCAGACATTTTAAATTTTGAAACAGGGTCTTACTGTGTTACAAAGGATCTTGATAGGTAGCTGAAGCTGTCTACAAACCACGATCCTCTGGTCTCAACCTCTGGAGTGCTAGGAATACAAGTGTGTGCCATCCTGCTCGGCTTTTTATATTCTTTATTTTAAAACAAGGTCTCACTAAGTTGCAGAGGGCCTCGCTAAGTAGCTCAGATTGTTGATAATCTGAGATCCTCCTGTATAAGCCTCCCAAGTACTAGTATTACACCATGCCTGGAAAGTAATGCGTATTACATGCTTAGTATGGTCCCCAGTTCCTCACAGGTGTGCAATGATTATCCAAATGCCTTTCCAATGATAGAAAAGAAGAAAAAAGGATGATAATTTACAAGCAGATAATTCTACTCGAGAAAAATAAAAAGGACTGACAAAATTTGGAGCTTTTGAAAAAAGCTGGGCTTCTTTGCTGGTATGTTACTGTAAGATTCAGACAGGAAGACATTTCAGTTATGTGTTGTGTGTAATGTTATGGAAAAAAGTTTCCAAAATGACAGTTTATAAACCTTAATAATAAAATAAGTAAAAATAGCAGAAAAATTTTAACTGGGGTGTGTATGTATGTGCCAGGATCTGAAGTGAGTCTTGAAGGAGTTGCAGGAAAAATAATGGCTTCTCTCACACACAGAGATTGAATCTCCTCACACTCCCTATCTGAATCTTACAGTAAGAAACTGCAATACCTAGTCTGAAATGGGCTGCACCAGTGATTGAGTAGGGAGAATAACCAAAGATAAAGATCATAGTACAATACAAGAAAAGGCAAACTCAAGGAAGGGACTTTGTACCTGTGTGAGAGCCTAATGAAAAGCCGTGAGATAAAAAAAAATTCATATCTAGTTTTTGCACCTCTTGCAATGCTTTAAAATGCTTTCTATGTAGTTTCCATATCTCTGACATCAGTGCACAGAATCCTGGCCAGCTAGATTAAAAGTATCAGTAGCTACACTGTTAGAAAAGCATAGGCAGAGTTACTAGCTTTCAAAGCCGAAGTGTTGCCAACTTGGAAAACGCAGCACCTGCTGTATCTTCAGGTATCCAGGCACCTCGGCATCCATTCGTGACACTTAGGAGAGCTTCAGGAGTAGACATTTCAGTTTTTATCTTTACTACAAAATGTTATTTCAGCCCACGGTTCCTAAGGAATGGAACTAGTGTCGGAGATTTAATGCCTTTTCACATTAGTGATGTCAGCACAAAATGGCCATCTTCTCTGAATAATTTATCTTCCCACTGCATAATTTTCTTATCTTTTTTTCTATATTTTGGCTTTTTACTGTAGATGAGGAGGTAAATGGCTGTTAGTCCCCGACAAAACCTGTGGAGCATCCTTCCCATCAATCAATTAAAAAACACTTACCTTACATTCAACATGATTTATTTCTTGTTAATACAATTGTCTCACTATATCCTTCTATTATTATACCCTTAATTCCATTAGCCATTCGCTTAATGCTCACTTAAAAGTTGACCCCCAAAGAGCTTGGAAGACAGAGGGAAGTCTGTCTAATAGTGGCATTGCCAATAAAACTCTGGGAGCTCTTCTCCTATAGCCTTGTAGGTCACACAAAAGATAGGTCACAGGACGTATCCTGCGTAAAAAGAATAGAGCAATCTCTCATTTATTTGTTCTGATGGATATAGCTTGATGGCTTAAAAATCCCTAAGAGCTCTTATCTTAAAAGTCAACACAATAGGTTCATCAAGCAGAATCCTACACATTGCAGAGATGGATGCAACTCTACTAAGCTTTCCTTAAATACAGTTATAAGGGAGTGGGGACAAAGAAAACACCATGTATATTGTTTGAAGATTAATGGCTTGCTTGTTTGGGGGTGAAGCAAAAGGTTAACCTTTTAAACAGTTAAGCAACACAAAAAATTGTAGCATTATTTCTCACAGTGGTGGAGTTACATGTTCTCTAGCAAATTTCCTCTGTCAGGCTTGAAGTCTGAAAGCTATAAAAAGAAGCCTTTATACTGTACTTCTGGAGTCACACGTTGAACAGATGTCATGATTTTTCTCAGTGAGGGCATGTGCTTGCTCTTTGAAATTTAAGTGCATAAATATCTGCACGTGATATAAGAGCACACATATTTTTCTCTCAATGAATATTGGCTGAGGTAATAAGTAGTCGACACTTGCTCACCTATTAGTCATTTTCCTGTTTCTTTGCTAGTAGAAACACAGTTTTACTTAAGAGCCCTACCTTCAGAGATGGTGACCTCATGTTCAGCTTAAGGGGACATCTGGTCCATAAAACTGGTACTGGATCTTCATTCCATAGTCCTTGTCAGTTACTGATATTGGAGGAGGCTTCTGGGATAGGTTTTCTCATTTCTAAAAATAATTCTGAAACGTGAATGTGGTCAAAACCGATTGATACCTGGGGTCTTGGTACCATCATCTGTGGACTTGAGAAAAGATAGGGGACAAAGCCAACATCCTGGACATGAGGGAGCAGAAAGAAAATTGTGTTCCTTGGTAATGCAATTTATCCCCAGAATTAATCAGACTGGCACTACTCTACTTCCCTACTTTGTGTTATATGACATAATATATATGTTCATTGTTTAAACCAGTCATCTATTAACTACAGCTAGGAAGCCATCCTTGCACGTAATGTCATAGGTACTTTTAAAAATTACAGTCTTTATATTTTTGTAATTTGCTTCCTCCTCCCTTTTTTAATTTTCTTTCCTTGTCTCAAATTACATTTTATTTAGCATTAATCTGAATTAACCTATATTAACAGTTTAGGGTATGCCCTTTTATATTTTTCTCTGTATAAATTTATTTAGAAACAAAGATGTAGAAATGCACGTTTATACATATACACGTGCACACACATGGGTACATACGTTTATGTTATGCCTTTACCAAAAATATTAATTAATTACATTTTACAATCTTTCACATCATTGTTTTTTTCATTCCACAATACTACATGAAGTTTTCTTCAGGTCCACTGGTAGAGCCGTAAGTTCAACACAGCCTTGATAATATTAATGCTGTAGGTGTGAAAATTTAATTAGTTATTGACTGTCTATTACTTTGTTTTTAAGTTATTGTTATAAAATCAATAAAAACAGCCCTTTGTCTTTGGGTATGTATATTTCCTAAACATAATTTGTTTTTTTTTAATTTTTTTTTCTTTTTATGTGGATCATATTGAAAATGGCACATATTCAGACTGTGCTTGGTACCCTCTCCCCCCACTTCCCCTTCCCTCCTCCCAACAATGAGTGTCCAAGTTAACCATGCTACATTCATACTTTACACATTTTCAAATGTGGCTCCTCCATTAATCAACCTCAGCCTTCTTCCTCTCCTACCCTTCCATTTTAGCTTTGCTGAGGTTTACCCTCCATTATCTGGAGTCCCTCTGGTATTCCTAAGAGTCCCTCGTTTAAAAGGTGGAAATAGATCTGGGCGTGGTGGCGCACACTTATAATCCCAGTGCTTGGGAGGCTGAGACAGGAAGATCACACAGGTTCGAAGCCAGCCTCAGCTACTTAGTGAGGCTCTCAGCAACTTAGTGAGACCCTGTTTCCAAATAAAATATAAAATAGGTCTGGGAGTATATCCCGGAGGTAGAAAAGCCCCTGGGTTCCACCCCCAGTACCATAATAAAATAAATAAATAAATAAATAAATAAATAAAATAAAAGGTGGAAATATATTGTACATGTGCACAATAGATTGAAAATATGTGAACAATACCTCTTCATCCTTCCACTTATAAATAGATATATACAAACCAAAATATTTTGCATTCACCCAAATAAGGCATGCAATCTAAATATAATATTTCGAACTAAAAGTTATTGTGTCAAATAAGTGTAGTTTTTTTTCCCCCTGAAACAAGTAAAATGTTAAAGCATCAGTCATTTTAGTCTACTTATTTGGTTTGGTTTAGATGATAGAGCTACTACACCAAAAAGAAAAAGGAATCTTTATTCAAAATGGTATAACATTTCAAGAGCCAATATATCAAATTCATTAAATAAAGTTATTTTGAGAAATATATATAAGTAAATTTATATATAAATATAAATATATATAAATATATAAATATATAAATATATATAAATATATATATAAAGATATATATTATATGTATATATATATATATAATTTTTTTTTAGTTTGATGCTATCCCACTTGTTAATTCTTGTTTTAATTTCCTATGCTTTGGAGGTCTTGTTGAGAAAATTACTGCCTGTTCCTATATGTTGGAGTGTTGATAATATTAACTTTTAAATTTGAATTTAAATGACCACAAACTAAATCTGGGTATCATAAAACCTCATCCTATCAGTAAATATTTGTTTAAATTCTTCAGTGTACTGAATTCCCTAAAATTTAAGGTAAAAGTTAACTGTAAAAAGATTATACCACCAAGGAGGGGAAAAATTACCAGTAACTGACCCTAGAGATATAGAGATGTATGAATTACATGCAAAATCTTCAAAAAAAAAAGCAGCTTAAATCTCAGTGAGCTTATAAAATTTAGAAGTTAAAATGTTAAAATTCAGGTGGGTACTTAAAAAAATATATTCAGAGCAGATTCACTGTTGACAGTAAAGATGAAATCATATAGTCTGCTGTTTTTTTTAAGAAGAAATGTTCATATAGTGACAAGAATTCCTAGCTGATAGAAGTTTTCCTGCTATATATTAAAAGTTGACATTATAATTACTTAAAATATATAAAAATATTTTATGAATAATTTTAATCAGCTATTTTTTTCCAGAAATCTAAACAAGCTTACCTCCTATCTTTCTACATGATAGGAAATTTGGATCTAAGGTAAAAATATTGTTAAAAACATTTCCTATTTGAAAGTTCTATTGCATTGCCTGGTTCCATGTTGAGTCTTTAGTGATGGCTGGAGAAAGGATGGTAAATGGGTACAAGATGTAGTTGTATAGGAGGATTAACTTCTAATTTATGGCATAGCAGGTCAACTGTAGTTGACTACAATTAATTGTATATTTCAATATGACTAGTAGAGAGGATTTGAACATTTCTAACACAAAGAAATGATAAATGTTTGAGATGATGGATATAATAATTACCTAGATCTTATAATTATACTCTGTATACACATGTGGAAATGGAGCAGTATATCCCATATATATATATATATATATATATATATATATATATATATATAATTATTATATAGTGATTTAAAAAATTTAGAACAGTAATGTCAAAGTATCTGAATAAAAACTGACATTTCTGGGTGCTTACTATATGTTAGTTATGTTTTCAAGTTATTCAATAAATCAAATCATTTACATTTAACATCAAATTACAAACATTATTTTTTAATTAATTAATTAATTTATTTTTTATTGGTGCACTGTATTCATACCTCATAGTGGGATACAAACTTTTGTAGACATACATGCACACATCGCCCAGTCAGCCCCCACCCGATCCCCACTCCATTCTCTCCCCATCCCTCCCTCCCATGCTTGGCTTAGTGGTTGACATCTAGTATTATAGCAATTTATCCAAAATTAAAAATGATAATCTCACATAACAGTTTCATTTGTCTGATACCAAGCTTTTGATGACTTAAAGATAACATTTCAATATTTCTTTTTACTTTCTTTCTTACCAGAGAATATTTTTTTCTATTTTTTTAGGTGAAACTATCATATATTTATATATTTATTTTTCAGAAAAAAAATCTATACTAATATGGAATATGGACTCTAGATACCCAAAACGATCTTGAAAAAGAACAAAGCTAGAAGATATATATTTTCTGATTTCAAACCATATAAAGCTACAATAATTGAAACAGTGTAGTACTATTCTGAAGGCAGATATATAAACCATTGGAGTTAAATAAAAGCCTAGAGCTAAATTCTTCCCTATATTGTCAAGTTATTTTTGACAAGGTTTCCACAAATATTTGGTGGTAGAAATAATAATCTTTTAACTAAATATTGTTGAAAAATAATAATTACATGGAAAAGAATAAAATTGGACCCTTACCTAATCCCATATACAAATATTAACTCAAAATAGATAAAAGATCTAAATATAAATCTTAAGACTATAAACTATTAGGAGAAAATCTGGGTCATAAAACCTCACAACATTGAAATTGGCAGTGATTTCTTGGATATGATTTCAATGGCACAGGCAACAGAAGAGTATACAAACTCCCTAAAAAATTAAAAAAAAAATTTATATCCAAAGACAATGTAAACAGAGTTAAAAGTTACTAATAGAATGGGATAAAATATTTCCAAATGCTATATCTGAAGGTATATTAATATTCCAACTAGAAATCCTAAAAATTAACAACAATAAAGGCAAACAATACCATTTAGAGATAGGTAAAAGACTAACATAAATAATGAATCTCCACAGATAACCAATCTTAGTTGTCTGTTGGATGGAAAATCTTGTTTCTCTGGTTCTGGTGTGTGTTACCTATTTCTTCTTTGTAGTTAATCTCTTTGAGTATTTTCTCTAGTGCTGGTTTTGAAGACATAAATTCCTTCAGTTTCTGTTTGTCGTGGAAGCTTCTTATTTCTCCATCTAATTTGATAGAAAGTTTTGCTGGGTAAGAAATTTTTGGCTGGAAGTTGTTTTCTTTCAGAATTTGGAATATGTTACTCCAAGCCCTTCTGGCTCTCATGACTTGGTTTGGGAAGTCTGGAGTGATTCTAATTGGTTTGCCTCTGAATGTCACTTGGCCCTTTGTTTTTGTTGCCTTCAAGATTCTCTGCTTGGCTTCCACATTGGTCATTTTGACAGTTATGTGGCGTGGGGATCCTCTTCTCCGATCCTGTCTAAAGGGAGTTCTATAAGTTTCCTGGATCTGTGTATCAACCTCTTGCTCTATGTTTGGAAAATTTTCTGCTATTACTTCCTTGAAGAGATTGTTGATCCCTTTGGTATCACTTTCTTTTCCCTCCTCTATTCCAATTATTCTTAGGTTAGCTCTCTTAAAATGGGCCCATATTTCTTCAATGTCAGATTCCTGCTGTTGGATATTTTTTTTCTAGATTAGAAACTATGCGTTCATTTTTGGAATGATCATCTTCTAAGAGCGAGATTCTGTTCTCCATGTGGTCTAATCGGTTGTTTGTGCTTTGAATTGAGGCTTTTACTTCATTAATTGCATCCTTTATCTCTTTTTGGCTCTCTCTGAGTTCTTTTTGAAGCACCTCTATTATTTCTACAGTTATTTTCCTGATTTGATCTTCTAGAAATCTCTGAATTTCTGTTTTATCGGGTTCTGATGTTGTGGGGTTGTGGGCATTCATTGCTCCAGTGTTATTCCTCTTTCCCATGATTTTGGAAATTTGTGCCTTCTCTGGGTTCTTCCCTTGGGTCACTATGACTTCACTTAAGGTGTTCTGGATCTCGAGTCAGTAGTATCTCAGACCCCACTACTCCTTTACTGGGTTGTATCACAGAGTCTCCGACCCAGGGAGTTGATAGAGGCTGCTTTAAACTATGGGGGGTGCCAGGTTGCACGTTCTCCTATGCTGTGATATCTCTGCCACCGCCACTCCCCCACTGGGTCAAGTCCCAGGGAGTACAGTACTGGGATTTCTCCTCTGGGGCCCGCAATTTGACTCACTGTTCTTGAGTATGCTGATGTAGCTGTACTGGACTCGTTGAATTCGGTGCTGCTGCCGCCGGTGGCAATATGGCGTCGTTGCCACGCCCTCGGCCGTGAGGCTGGCGTATTTTTTCTTGGTTTTGATTTTCACTCTGAATCCCTGCAGCGTGTGCTTAGCTCAGCCACTGGGAGCTTTAGATGCTCCCTGCGCCGAGAAATCCCGCCTGGCTGTTCCGCAGCGGCTCACCTCAGCTTGCTGTAGCCACCCGGTGAACTCGCCACTGCCACCGGCAGTATGGTGCTGCTGCCGCGTCCTCGGGCGTGAGGCCGGTGTATATCCTCTGTGGCTCTGAGCTCTGTTCTCAGTCTGCTTTCTCTCTGGAGCCTGGTGATTTTTTTGTTTCACAAACATTTTTTATATTAGGTAACAGACTCAGAGATTTCCAAAAACTTTCAAGGAGTTTTTATATAGGTAGCATGTAACAGAGCTAGATTCATTCTAATCCAGGAAGACAGACTGTCTCTACATGTGATTTTTATTTTTTGGCTCAGCCTCTGAAAAATTTTGATGCTGACCCTTACTCAAATCCCAACATTTCAAGAAAATTATATATATGTATTAATAAATTATATATATAATATATAATAAAATAGTATATTAATTTATATATTTATATATAATACATAATATTAATATATAATATTATTATATAATAAATAATAAAGAATAATATACAATAATATATAATATAATATAATATAATATATATAATATATAATATTAATATATGATATACATTAATTTATATATTAATTAATATATAATTTATATATAATAAATAAATATATACATTATGTATATATGATAAATTATATATATATAATTAATTATATATACTCCTCTCTTGTGACATCTATGTGAGAGGAAGAAGTAGAGGTCTTATGGCATTGCTCAAGTTTTGATTTCCTGTCTTTGTGGGACTCTTGAGGGCTTTGGACACCAAGTTCATTTCTTCTTAAAGTGAGGGACAGTGGCTTGCCTCTTTAGCGAGGTTTGCTCTTAAGCCTACCTTCATTAAGCCACCTGCATCCCTTTTCTCTTCTTGGGGCTTCGTGGGCGATTAACTGCTTGACTTTTGTGAAGGCAATTGGTTCCTACTGAGAAAGTGGTTGAGTGCCTAGAAAAAAACCTGCCTGCTGCTGTGTTAAATTGACTGTTCCCTTCCTTTGTCTTATTCCTACCAATTGAGAGTCTCAGCAGTGATGGAGCAACAGGGATGGCAGGACATGGGGACATCGCCTGCCTCTTCACTAATGGCCCTGCTACTTTACTGAGCCATCAATTCCCTCTTGATGCTCTCCTAGGAAAGCAGGGCCCCTGGAGTCTCAGCCTGGGAGAGAGGTACAGAATGAAGCTTCATGCTGGGGGCAGATAAGTTCTGAGTGGTGTTCATGCAGGGGGGTTAAATGGTGCCAATTTGTCCTGGAGGTCTGCTAAATTTCACCTTCTCTTTCAGTGAGCACTGGTGATTACTGAGTGCACTACAGAGGCTGCTTCCCATGTGCCAAATATATAGAACTCGTTTCTCTGGGTTCATTCATGGTGAGCTCTCCACTTTGCTTCTCCAAACCTGTCATCTTCCTGAACCACTTGGTGAACTTGTGCTTGTGGTCTCAGATTCATGGTGAAATGCTTTGAAAAAGCAAGGGAAAACAAAATTTTATCTTAACAGGCAGAGAAAAATCACTGAAAAATTACTCTTTTGCTTTAAATAGGGCTATAAAGGCTGAAATCATTATTGTTCCCAAGGCTTAAAACAACCTCTCTGCTACCATGCTGGATAAAAGGTGTTACGTTCCCAGCATGGCTTTGCTGACACCATTCAGTGGCATATCAATGTGAAAAAAATACCATAGATGGCTGGGTTTCATGGTGAGATATCTCAGGCCTGCTTGCTTGACAATTGTCAAGTGAAACATTCCTCACTCAAATAGAAAGCTGTTTATATATTTATTTGGCATATTATTACTTTATGAGACCAAGGTCTTGCTAAATTTCCCCAAGCTAGTCTTAAATGAGTGATCCTTGTACATCAGTCTCTCGAATACTTGGGATTACAGGTACACTTTTCAACCTAGCTGAAAGTGATTTATTTAAATATTCTATGAAATAGAAAACTGTGGGATTCTCCATTTTTTAAATTAAAAAAATGAAATCCAAATTAACATTTATATTTTCATCAATGGTATTTATATGATTCAATGTGAAAATGTTGGAAACTGATTCCCATGGATGTTTTGGGACCTAGGCATGCTGTATATATAATAGTTGATTTTTCTCTCATTGAATGCAGCATGAATTTTTCTTTTGTTCCATCCACCTGCAGAAGAGATAGAAGCAGCAGAAATGTAGTAGAGGCTCTTGGGAGATGAATATAAGGATACAGAACTCTTGCCATCTTCATTTATTCCATTTACAGTGATAGATTTCCCACAGACCCTAATAATTGGAAGGAAACCATAGCTGTAGTAAGAGATGATAGTGTTTTTATGAAGAAAGGTCAGAAAATATATATAAAAAAACAGGAATAAGGTACTTTAACTATATGAATCATTTTTAAAGATAATTCAGCCTGAAAAGTGTGTAACAAGCAAATTAAATAGAAATGGCACTGACTCGTTTATTTTTTGAAAAACATCTATTGAAGCCCCAATTGGGTACTAGGCACTAAAGTGGATCTTTGACCTTAAGGAACATGTGCTTTGAATAGATGAACTTCAAATGAATAGCAAAAAGTGCCCTGAGTTGTTCTCTCTCCCTCTTTTTTTCTTTTTCTTTCTTGTGTTCAAGCAGAACTCTGGAAACTAAATAAATAGATGTAGGTCTTAGAAGCTATAACCTAAACCATATGGGTTTTGAACTAAAAAAAAAAATACTGTAAGTACTCCATTTTGAAATAGTGCAATAGAGGCCTAGTTCTCTGAGTCATGTGTCTCAGAAACTACTTCAGACTTCCACTTTGAGCATGCAACAAATGCTGATGTTAGTTGGAAAAGTAGCCATTTCATTTTCTTCTAGATTTTCACTGTGTTCTATCAGGTACTGTTAGATTTTTGTGTCTTGGACTCTTCGATGCTTTTTCTTCTTTGTTTCACTTCCCCACATCCTTGCCAGCATTTGTTGTTGTCTGTGTTTTAAATGATTGTCATTTTATTTGGAGTTAGATGAAATCTCAGGGTAGTTTTGATTTGCATCTCTCTGATTGCTAATGATGTTGAGCATTTTTTTATACATTTATTGTTTATTTGAATTTCTTCTTTTCATGAAGTGTCTATTTAGTTTACTTACCCATTTTTTGATTGGGTTATTTGTTTTCTTAGTGGTGTATATTATAGATATTAATCTTCTATCAGAGAAAGAGTTGGCAAAAATGTTCTCCCATTCTGTTGGCTCTCTGTTGGGGTTCTTGATAGTTTCCTATCAAGAACTGTACAGAAGTTCTTCAGTTTCATGCAATCCCATGTATTGATCTGATTTTTAATTTCTTGTGCCTTGGGGATCTTGTTGAGAAAGTTTTTACCTGCGCCCATGTGTTGCAGTGTTGGACCTATGTCCTCTTCAAGGAGCTACAAGATCTGGTTTGGTTTCCAAGTCTCTGAACCCTCTTAAATTGGCTCTTGTGTAGGGTGAGAAAGTGGGGCTTATTCCCATTTCTCTACATATGGTTAACCAGTTTTTCCAACACCATTTGTTGAAAAGGCTATCATTTTCCAGTGTATATTTTTGACCCATGGGTCAAAAATCATTGGCTGTAAATGTGCAGATTTGTTTCTGAGTCTTCTATTCTGCTTCATTGGTTTATGGGTCTACTTTTATGCCAGTACCATGCTGTTTTCATTGCTATAGCTTTGTAGTATAGTTTGAAGTCAGGTATTGTGAAGTCAGGTATTGCTGAGAACTACTTTGTCTATTCTGTATATTTTGTTGTTTCAAATGAATTTAAGGACTGATTTTTCTATGTCTATGAGGAATGACCTTGGTAATTGAATGGGAACTATACTGAATCACTATAAAAGTGATTTTTAGATCACTTTTGGAAGAATGTCCATTTTTATGATATTTATTCTGCCTATCCAAGAGCATAGAAGATCTTTCCATCTCCTAACATCTTCAGTTTCTTTTTTTCAATAATTCATTTTGCTTATCTTTATAAAAAATAGTGATTTTACCTCCTTGCCTCCAATTTTTTACCTTAATCAATCTACTGCTATCATCAGAAATATGGTTGGTGGAAGCTTATAGAAGATCAAAAGGTGGTTAAGGAGATGGGGTTGATTTGTTTCACACAATAAAAAGTTCAGGGGTAGGCTGCTTAGGGCCAGGATGATTACTGACTGATGCCGGCAGGTACCAAGCTCTGCCATCTCATCTGTTTTCTTTATCCTATTGCTTGTTGCTTCATGATTACAAGATAGATGCTGTACTTGCAGACCAAATGTTTGCCCAGTCCAGAAGTTGAGGTGTGGGAGAAGCAAAGGGCTATATATGAGCTGAATTTATTACGCCATTAAAAAAAAGTAACAATCTTAAGTTCATATTTCATTGTGTCACATGGGCAGCCAGGCAGGTTGGGACTTCTAGGGATGGTGTAAGATGTTATGTTGCCAATCAGTGAAGGAATGGTCATGCTATTTTTTCCATTTATTTATTTATTTAGTGGTACTGGGATTGAATACAGGGACATTCTACCTCTAAGCTCTACCCTCAGCCCTTTTTATTTCTTGTTCAGGACAGGGTCTCACAGTTTCTGAGAGTCTTGCTACATTGCTGAGGCTGTCCTCAAACCTGCGATTCTTTTGTCTCAGCTTCCCAAGTACTGGGATTACAGATGTGTGCCTCCACACCAGGCTCCATGTTGTATTCTTAAATTCACATGCAGTATTCAAAATTTCATAAGCAACTATAGAGAAAACTTGCAAAGGAGTTACAGAAGGCAAATTTTGTTTGGATTAATATAAGAACTAAAATTGCATTCTTACATAATGGTGTTCTGTCATCAGACCAAAAACTAATTTCCAGGGAACATAAATACTACTTCTTGTGTGTGAACTTATTAGGAATTGCCTTGATTAGTTTGGGCAGCTATAATAGGATTCCATCGACTAAATGGCTTAAACAATAAATATTTTTTTCCTCACTGCTTTAGAGTCTAGGAAGCTCAAGACCAAGGGAACAAAAGATTAGATATTTGGTAAGGATACTTCCTGGCTTGTAGATAGCCCACTTCTCACCATATCCTGACAAGGCAGAGAGAGTGAGTTCTGGTTCCTCATATCCTTATAAGGGTATAAATTCTATCACTGGGCACCATATTCATGATCTCAGTTAAGCCTAATCATTTTTCAAAGGCCCCACTTCCAAATATCATCCCATTGGGGCTTAGGGTTTCAAAAAATGATTTTGTTTGTTTTTTGGTGGGGGCACAAACGTGTTATTCATAATTAAACTTTTATTTATTTTTAAATTGCGAGTTTTCTTGAAACTAAAGGAACATAAACATTCTCTAAATTCCATCATATATTCCCATGGAAATCAACTAAAAATAAAGATAAATAGGCAGATGAGCTTAAACATATATAATCTCACAATGGTTCCTATTAGTGTTGCCTTGATTTTTTTTAAGACCCTAAGGTTTTGGGCAGTTGTAATTCTTTGGCAAGTCATTTTCCTACTGTTATTATAATCTTCTTATAACTATTAGGTATACATTTGCTAGAAATAAGATGACAATTTTTGTAAAACAAAACATAAAGCACAATAATTTGCCTTGAATTGCTAAATAACAAAAAATAAGAATTCATACTTTCTATTTTTGTCTTTATTCCAAATGTCTTTGTTATGAAAGCATATTCATCCCCTTTGAGAGTTCTGCATTGCAAAGTCAACCAAGGATTAAAAATATTTTTAAAAATTTGTGCCTTTACTGAAGCTGTACAGACCTTCATTCTTAAAATTATTCTATAAACTATAGTAAAACAATCATTTGCATAGCATTTACCTCATTATCAGGTATTATAATATTACTATATTATAATGATTTAAATCATCCTAGACATTATTTAAATTATGTATACAGAAGGATATGTGTATAGTATATGCAAATACTATATCATTTTATATAATGGACTTGAGCATCCATGAATTTTGGTGTGTGTGTGTGTGTGTGTGTGTGTGTGTGTGTGTGTGTGTGTGTTGGAGGGTATTTTAGTGCCAATCCCTGATGGATACTTACAGATGACTCTATTTTCTTAAAACTTATCCCAGTTATCCTATACAGATTAAAAATGAAAGATTTAGGTCAGGCGTGGTGGCGCACGCTTGTAATTCCAGAACTTGGAAGGCTAAGACAGGAGGATCCCGCAGGTTCAAAGCCAGCCTCTGCTACTTAGTGAGGCTTTCAGGAACTTAGTGAGACCCTGTTTCCAAATAAAGTATAAAATAGGTCTGGGAGTATAGCCTGGAGGTAGAAAGGCTCCTGGGTTCCACCTCCAGTGCCACAAAAAAGGGAAGATTTAAAATACACAAATATATAAATATATATATATATATAATATATATACATATTTATTTATACACACAATGTGTATAGCATTTTTCTCTTCTCCTGTGTCTAATTTTGCCTTTCTTTGGACCAAGAAGGATGGTGCCTAAGACTCAGAGAGATTAAATTTGAGAGTGACATCTTCTTGAGCACTCTAATCCATCACATCAGATAACCCAATTACCTTAGTGATCATTGACTAACTACTGGTAAGAGAATTTCCAAAATGTTGTCCTTCCAAGCCAAGGCCAAAGTCTAAATAAAGCTTCCAACTGTCCAAAGTACCCTACAATTTCATCCTCCATTTGCAAAGAGATCCTTTACACATCCTCTGCTCTGTTTTACTTGTTCTCAACAGAAGTACCAATGCCATGGAATAATCACTTGTCCATCTGAAGAGGTTCTAGTGCTTGTAATGGTCACCACATATTGCTGTGATTCCGTGCACTATTTCACTCACAGTTTCACAGAGGAGGGATTCAGGAAGTCAGTGGCCAAAGAGAGATAACTGTTTTCTCTGAGTCTAGAAGAAAGTAAATTCAGCCTCTAGGCAATTCTTTCCCCACAAAATATGTGTTACCTATAGCTAGGGAGGTGGGCAGAATAATTGTACTTACTTGTTTTGTAGAAATAAAGCAACATAACATATCTAAAGCATACAATTCTCTGCACAGTAAATGCAATATGTTTTATTTATTAATATCATGATTACATAGAGACCCCAGATAAGGAAGATCAACTTTCCTCTGGTGGGGAGAAGGCTTCATTGAGTAGATGACACATAACTTGGGTCATGAAAATAAGTAATGGTTTTCAAAGAGAACCATGAGGTAGAGGGACATTTCAGGAAGACAGAAAAACTTGTATAAACTGGCCCAGAAGTCCTGTATAGATTACACTATACTTGTGCCAGGAATACGGGAAGGAGAGAGTTTGAAAATGTCAAGGAGTATAGACTTTAAAACTCCTGTCCATAAAGAGGGTGCTATGAGTTCATTTACATAGGAATCACTTGATCCAATATATATTTCTGAATGTTCACTATGAAGCTACCGTAAATAATGAATAGAGTGATGTGACTCTGGAGAAAAAATAACATTTATTCACTGCTTTCTAAGATCTGGGCACCAGAAATAAAAATATGTATAGGAAATTGATTTTTCTTTCAAATACCTAGAACCCTTCAGGGGAGGCAAAGACACATGCACTTCAATATAGTACAGTTTGATCATTGTTACCATGCAGTGTGACCAGAGTGTTATAGGAGCACCAGGGTGAGGACAATTCATTCCACTGGTAAAACTGCAGTGGGTATAGGGACCAGGGAACAGTCACAGTGGAGGCAGCCTCTTAACTGAATAATTTCCTCATATGTTCAGGGACTAGTACCCAACATGAGTGGTTTGAGATCGTGTCTGACAGGAGAAAATGTAGACAGAAAAACTTAAAGTTTGAATGCCATGGGAATTTACATGAGTATTTATTCAGTAGAGAATTATCCAAGATTACTAAAATGTGGGGAAAGTATTATAGTCATGGGGTTTAGAGACTAAGAGGCTTGGGTTCAAATCCAGTGTAGCTATCTGCAAACTGTGACTCTGGCAAGTCATGAAATCTCTTAACCTTATAATGATACTAGAATCTTCTTAATCTCATAGGGCCTAGTGGGGATTAAATGGATAAGTACGTAGAGTGCTGGAGTATAGTCTCTGGGAGGTAATGAATGCTGAATAAATATTAATTATATTTCTGCTTTTGAAAGATGGTCTGGCAAGGTATTAAGAATAGAGAAACTAGAACTAGGTGTGGTGGCACATATTTGTAGTCCTAGTATTTGGGAGGCTGAGACAGGAGGATTATGGTTCACAGCCAGCCTCAGCTACTTAGTGAGGCCCTTTGCAACTCAGTGAGACCCTGTTTCAAAATAAAGAATAAAAAATAGGGCTGGTGGGGTGTAGCTCAGAGGTAGAATGCCCCTGGGTTCTATCCCCAGTACCACAAAAAAAAAAAAAAAAAGAAAGAAAAAAAGAAAAAAAAAGGAACTAGGAATGAAAAGTCTGGTTAAGAGGTTATGAAAAGCAAGGCAAAGTCTCAAGAGAGGATGGGCAGAGGCAGAGTGTTTAATGGCAGGATAAGATGTACTTCTGGCACAATTCAATGACAGAGGGACAGGGTGGGGCTGACTGGAAGGTGGCTTGGAGAGGGGGCGGGGAGAAAAAAGTGAGTGAGGTTTATGTCAAAGAAGACTCAGTTATCTGGGTGATTAAGGCAGATGGTGAGATTAGTACTTGAGATACAAAACATGAGACACTGTAGAATGAATTAGATTTTGGAATATTGTATGTAAATTGCATAAAGAAAATCATATGGAAGGGTCCAGGAAGGAGGTGGGGGGTGGTGAAAACACAGGTCTCAATACGAGAAGAGAGATCTGGGCCAGATATATGTATTTTTTTTTTTTTTTTGGGGTGGTACTGGGGGTGGAACCCGGAGGCTTTCTACTTCTGGGCTATACTCCCAGACCCATTTTATATTTTATTTGGAAACAGGGTCTCACTAAGTTGCTGAGAGCCTCACTAGTAGCTAAGGCTGCCTTCAAACCTGCATGATCCTCCTGTCTCAGCCTCCCAAGCACGGGGATTACAAGCATGTGCCACCATGCCCAGCTAAGATATATGTATTTTGAAGTGACTTACAGATAGAGGGTTTTGTTGCAGAGAGACAGTGAATTTTCTTGGCTTTGGGGCAGTATCATCTTTATTGCAACTAACTGATTGCCATCTTACTGTCAGCCAGACAAAACCTGACCATAGCCACATGTGGATGTGGCTATGTTCTGATAAAATTTTATTTATAAAAACAGGCTGGTGGCTAGAGAGGTTACGAATTGTAGCCTGCCTAGCCTTGTTGTGGCTAGTAAAGAACTGGAATGCATGAGCTTGTGTAAGAAAAGGGAGTATAATGAGGACTGAGGCTGGAACCTGGAGGAAAACTACTGTTCAGGATGTATGGGCAAGAAGGGCCATTCAAATCATGGTGGATGGCTGTCTTGTTATAGGCCTTCTTAGTGTCTTCCCAACAGCAGTGGAATTTGCTAAAGAAGACACTGAAACTAAACATTCGTGTTCTATTTCCTTAATCTTAAGTGAAAGCCTGTCAAGAGGTAGTAAAAGAGCTTGCGCATGGTGAACTCACCACTGCTGATGGCAATATGGCGTCTCTGCCATGCCATCGGCTGTGAGTCTGGTGTATCTCCCTTCTGGTTTGAGCTCAGCTCTGAATTCCTGGAGACCGTGATGGGCTTGGCTGCTGAAGATGGTGGCTCCTCTTCATGCTGAAAGAACTGCTGAATTACATCTGACTGGGCAGCAACTGGTTGCTTCAGCTCCTTTTCTTCTCCTCACTGGAGTTTAGGTCTTTGAAGCAAGATGAAATATCCTCAGAAATTTACAGAAATTGTGGTCTTCAAAAGAATCCCAGCAGAGACTTCCGGGAAGATGGCGACCGAGAAAAGCGGGGCTTAAGAGCCCCGCTAACAACCAATCTCCATTACCACAAAATCAGCGCCTTTCATAGCCAGAAAACACCATCACCAGAGAAACAAAAAAATCACCAGGCTCCAGAGAGAAAGTGGTCTGAGAACAGAGCTCAGAGCCACAGAGGAGATACAACGGCCTCACGCCCGAGGATGCGGCAGCAGCGCCATACTGCCGGCGGCAGCGGCGAGTTCACCGGATGGCTACAGCAAGCCGAGGTGAGCCGCTGCGGAGAGCCAAGCGGGATTTTTCGGCGCAGGGAACATCTAAAGCTCCCAGTGGCTGAGCTAAGCACACGCTGCAAGAACTCAGAGTGGAATTCAAAACCAAGAAGAAATAAGCCAGCCTCACGGCCGAGGGCGTGGCAGCAACGCCATATTGCCACCGGCGGCAGCAGCACCGAATTCAACGAGTCCAGTACAGCTACATCTGCGAACTCAAGAACAGTGAGTCAAATTGCAGGCCACAGAGGAGAAATCCCAGTACTGTACTTCCTGGGACTTGACCCAGTGGGGGAGTGGCGGTGGCTGAGATATCACACCATAGGAGAACGTGCAACCTGGCATCCCCCATAGTTTAAAGCAGCCTCTATCGACTCCCTAGGTCGGAGACTCTGTGATACAACCCAGTAAAGGAGTAGTGGGGTCTGAGATACTACTGACTCGAGATCCAGAACACCTTAAGTGAAGTCATAGTGACCCAAGGGAAGAACCCAGAGAAGGCACAAACTTCCAAAATCATGGGAAAAAGGAATAACACTGGAGCAATGAATGCCCACAACCCCACAACATCAGAACCCGATAAAACAGAAAATCAGAGATTTCTAGAAGATCAAATCAGGAAAATAACTGTAGAAATAATAGAGGTGCTTCAAAAAGAACTCAGAGAGAGCCAAAAAGAGATAAAGGATGCAATTAATGAAGTAAAAGCCTCAATTCAAAGCACAAACAACCGATTAGACCACATGGAGAACAGAATCTCGCTCTTAGAAGATGATCATTCCAAAAATGAACGCATAGTTTCTAATCTAGAAAAAAATATCCAACAGCAGGAATCTGACATTGAAGAAATATGGGCCCATTTTAAGAGAGCTAACCTAAGAATAATTGGAATAGAGGAGGGAAAAGAAAGTGATATCAAAGGGATCAACAATCTCTTCAAGGAAGTAATAGCAGAAAATTTTCCAAACATAGAGCAAGAGGTTGATACACAGGTCCAGGAAACTTATAGAACTCCCTTTAGACAGGATCGGAGAAGAGGATCCCCACGCCACATAATTGTCAAAATGACCAATGTGGAAGCCAAGCAGAGAATCTTAAAGGCAACAAAAACAAAGGGCCAAGTGACATTCAGAGGCAAACCAATTAGAATCACTCCAGACTTCCCAAACCAAGTCATGAGAGCCAGAAGGGCTTGGAGTAACATATTCCAAACTCTGAAAGAAAACAACTTCCAGCCAAAAATTTCCTACCCAGCAAAACTTTCTATCAAATTAGATGGAGAAATAAGAAGCTTCCATGACAAACAGAAACTGAAGGAATTTATGTCTTCAAAACCAGCGCTAGAGAAAATACTCAAAGAGCCGGGCGTGGTGGCGCACGCTTGTAATCCCTGCGCTTGGGAGGCGGAGACAGGAGGATCGCGCAGGTTCGAAGCCAGCCGCGCGCGCTGGCTTAGGAGACCCTGTTTCCAAAATGAAAATGTAAAAATAGGTCTGGGAGTGTAGCCCGGAGGTAGAAGGGCTTCCAGGAACCCCAGTACCACCAAAAAAAAAAAAAAAAAAAAAAGGAAAATACTCAAAGAGATTAACTACAAAGAAGAAATAGGTAACACACACCAGAACCAGAGAAACAAGATTTTCCATCCAACAGACAACTAAGATTGGTTATCTGTGGAGATTCATTATTTATGTTAGTCTTTTACCTATCTCTAAATGGTATTGTTTGCCTTTATTGTTGTTAATTTTTAGGATTTCTAGTTGGAATATTAATATACCTTCAGATATAGCATTTGGAAATATTTTATCCCATTCTATTAGTAACTGTTAACTCTGTTTACATTGTCTTTGGATATACAATTTTTTTTTCATTTTTTAGGGAGTTTGTATACTCTTCTGTTGCCTGTGCCATTGAAATCATATCCAAGAAATCACTGCCAATTTCAATGTTGTGAGGTTTTATGACCCAGATTTTCTTCTAAAAGTTTATAGTCTTAAGATTTATATTTAGGTCTTTTATCTATTTTGAGTTAATACTTGTATATGGGATTAGGTAAGGGTCCAATTTTATTCTTTTCCATGTAATTATTATTTTTCAACAATATTTCGTTAAAAGATTATTATTTCCACCACCAAATGTTCGTGGAAACCTTGTCAAAAATAACTTGACAATATAGGGAAGAATTTAGCTCTAGGCTTGTATTTAACTCCAATGGTTTATATATCTGCCTTTAGAACAGTACTACACTGTTTCAATTATTGTAGCTTTATATGGTTTGAAATCAGAAAATATATATCTTCTAGCTTTGTTCTTTTTCAAGATCGTTTTGGGTATCTAGAATCCATATTCCATATTAGTATAGATTTTTTTCTGAAAAATAAATATATAAATATATGATAGTTTCACCTTAAAAAATAGAAAAAATATTCTCTGGTAAGAAAGAAAGCAAAAAGAAATATTGAAATGTTATCTTTAAGTCATCAAAAGCTTGGTATCAGACAAATGAAACTGTTATGTGAGATTATCATTTTTAATTTTGGATAATTTGCTATAATACTAGATGTCAACCACTAAGCCAAGCATGGGAAGGTGGGATGGGGAGGGAATGGGGAGCGGATCGGGTTGGGGCTGACTGGGCGATGTGTGCATGTATGTCTACAGAAGTTTGTATCCCACTATGAGGTATGAATACAGTGCACCAATAAAATAAATAAATTAAAAAAAGAGGTAGTAAAAGAGGGAGGAGACATATAGCAGTTTTTCTTTCTATTTTTGTGCTTTTATTGGTGCATTACAGTCTCACATCATAACGTAAACACCTCTGCCCCACCTCCCCATTTCTAGCCCTCCCAATACAGAGTACCCTGATTAACACTGGTATATTCACACATATACAAATAGTTGATGGTAGTGTTTCCATTAATGAACCTCCTCCCCTAACCTTATATCTCCCCTTGGCACCCCTGAGATTCCTCCTCCATCATCTGGAGTCCCTCTTGTATCCCCATTACTCCCTATCCTATGTCATATGTTAGAGAAAACATATGACCCTTCACTCTCTGTGACTGGCTAATCATAATGTTCTCCAGGGCCTTCTATTTTCTTGCAAATGACATAATTTTGTTCTCCTTTATTTCTGAGTAGAATTCCATTGTGTATAGTGTGTAGTCCCATAATTTTGTATTCCATTCATTTGTCGATGGACATCCAGATTGGATTCATAATTTAGCTATTTTGAATTGTGCTGCTAGTACTTAGATGGTGCTTAGATGAGAGGCCATGTAGCATTTTAACCAGGATGCCTTTGTGCGTACTTTACAAGATTCATACCCCTCCATGTCTTGGACAAACTTTCTTTCATTTATCCCTCGCCTTTTGGTCTTATGTCTCATATTTCTTCCTCCTCTCTCCCCTTCCAAGGTTGCTTTCCCTGCTGTCTTTCTCCCCACCCTGTGGTGCCCACAATACCAGGCAGGTAAAAGAACAATCATCGGGCCAGCTATTATGAGCAGTATAAACAAATGACAAATCTCTGGGCACAGGAAAGGTAACAAGAGGCTGATCAGTAGTTCTAGTTATCTTTCCTTCATGTTTATTGCAGTCTGGTGCAGTTATTTCTAAGGGCCTGACATTGATCGACAGCTTCTATTAAGGCCTATCCAAGGCAGCTGGATTGAACAGATACATTAAATAAAGCAGTTATTGCTTTTCATTGCCTTTCCGTAAAATATCACTGCTAAATAGCTTCTGCCATCAGATGCAGTTAGGTACATGGTTTTAATTTGAGGGACTGTTTTATAACACTGCACAATTGACACTGGCCTTTGTTTCTCCTACAATAATGATTGTGTACCTCCTGGAGAATTGACGGGCTGTCCTTTGAGGTGGAGTCGAGAGGAGGGGGAGCTAGGGGGCTCTGGCTTTGTTGTTCTCCCTCTCTCTTTTTATACATGCCAGGTTTGTCACTTGTTCGCAGCATGGCAGGAACAATGTCAAGCGAGGGCCCTTATCTCAGGATGTTGTAATGTGGGGACTGTAAGCCTTGCCTGGAGACGAGATAAGAACAACATTACAAGCATAGAGGAGAAGGTAGGGGAGTGGGTGCGTGATTGAGACAACAATGGGAAGCTGTCCGATGTCTGTTACAGCTCTTTTTGGTGCCACGGAAATATATGCATGTGGAACGGTGCATAACAAGCATGAATATTAAAGTCTGGAATGTTCATCTAATAATGATGTATTTGGAACAGGATTATGCTGCCCAATGATATTCTTGTTTTATCTCTAGGCTAAACGCTGGGGCAGCTGTGTGCTTTGGCACACTCTCCCGTCCCTCCTTTTGTGTGCTGCATATTAATCCTTTATTGAAGTAATTAAATGTGTGCTTAATGGCAATGAGCTGGCAGAATGAACGTACAATTGAATTAGCGTTTATGATTGGGAGCATGCTACAAGATGAACTAAATGCAATTACTGTAGGCATTTCTTCCTCCAAGTCAAATCTGGCTACATGACATGACTTAATTAGAGGTTGTTAGATACACTTACTCCATGGTCCTTTCCTGTGCGAACTGGACTTGAGTTAGAGGTCCCCTCGACTCCCATATTTGTCCCTCATTCCACCGTTATTCAGACTCTGCTCAGCAAAGACCCCTGATTCCAGCTTTTCTGCCTTGAAGATAAGGTCTGATTTTTCATATTAGCAATACGTCAGCAGGATTCGCCCTTGGTCAAGTCTCGAGATCTTGGTCCAGCTGTCTGTGCAGGTGAATGAGGAGCTGAGCCATGGCAGGACCTGGCCCACTTGGTGAGCTCAGGGAGGGCAGGCTCTCTGATGTCAGCAACAAGAGCTTTTCTTAGGGAACACACTACACTTTAATACCCCTTTAGCTTTGCAGTCACTGTGCAGATTCCTGTGTAGAGGGTTAGCTTCTATTTCAGAGGCCTCCTGCAGAGGAGAATTGGATAGATTATCGAGTTCTTGAGGTGGGTACTGAGGCGAGCGCTGAATGTCTGTAACACATTGGTCCCTGGGGAGCTGCGAGCGAGATGATGTGACTAACTTGTTATAGCATCTTTACTTAGAACTTTTGAAGATGCTTTAATATAGTAGTGAATCTTTATTTTCTCTCTTTATTTTCCTTCCCTCTTTCTTTCCTTCCTTCTTTTTTGTGGCACTGGGGATTAAATACAGAGGTATTTTACCTCTGAGCTACTCCTAGCCCTATTTTATCTTTCATCTTGTAACAGGGCTTTGCTAAGTTACTGGGTGCTGGCCTTAAACCTGCAGTCTCCTGTTTTAGCCTTCTGAGTACTAGGATTACAGGCATGTGCCTGGCAAATTAATGATTCTTAATCCTGCCCGACATGAGATTCTCTGGAGCACTTAAAAAATACTGGTGTCTATCCAGGCATGATAGCACATGATTGTAATCCGAGTACTTGGGAAGCTGAGAAGGGAGGATTGACTGTGGTTTCCAGGCCAGTCTCAACAATTTAGTGAAGCCCTCGGCAACTTAGTGAGACTCTATTTCAAAATTTAAAAAATAAAATAAAGTAGGTCTGGGAGTATAGCTCAGAGGTAGGGTTTAATTCCAAGTATTCTACTTTCCCCCAACACATGCGTTACTAATGTCCAAACCCCATCCCTAGAGATTTGTCTGGGGTGGGGTCAATAATTTTTTAGTTTATAAAAGCTCCCAGGTGATTCTAATTATGCCGAGGACTGAGAAATACTAATTTAGCTAGAATAGCTTTCATTTTTGAAGTTTCAAAACCTGGTCACCTCTCTTTCTTTTTGTCGTGATTCTTGACACCCTGCAATATCCAAAGTTTTGGAGGGATGGGGGACTTGACTCACAGGCATCTGTGTAAGGGACCTGTGGAAGGTCAGCAGATGTGAAGGGTTGCATTTAGATTCAAAGCTACAGCTTCTTCTCATCCCCTTGTGGCTTTTGCAGCTACTTTGGAAACTTGATGCTGGGATTTATAATTCCATCAATTACTGACCTCCCAGATCTGTCCAACAAGCAAGGGCTCTCATTAGTCGTGCCCCTCTGTTTTGCTTAGAGTTATTTACCAAGAGGCCAATCAATATTCTACAGGCAGACAGTTGGGATGTGAAGGCCTCATCAATCCATCCCATTTTCTTTGCTCAAAATGGTGGATGGAAGCTGGGGGGTCAACTCACTATGAAGCAGAAGGGAAAACCCATTGTACTTTCGAACACCTAAAGTGTACATTTTGTTGTATTTTTTATTTCAGCATATTGAGGCAGGACTTCTGATCATTGGGAGCTTCTGGGTCTATTTTACAGCCTTCACTCTCTTTCCCGGGGCCATAAATGAAACCCTTTCAGCCCTAATGACCACAATGACTTTCCTCGATCATGTTATTGCTACTTTGGCACATTTATTGCTTTCACATGCACTAATGGATGAGTTTGGATATGTTAACAATTTATATATCATTTGATCCTAAAAAAGAAACCCTACCAAACTAACTTAGCCCCCACGATTGAGTAGCTTTTAAGGAGTATAAATGAATTTAATGCTTTAGAAAGAGCTTCTGTAAATTATGAACATGACACCTATTACATTAAGCTGCATTAAGCATTAATACATCTTCATTACTGGCAGCTTGCCCAAACCTCCAAGGTTGAAAAAGCTGCCTGAAAATGTTCAATGTGACAGTCACCTAGGCAGAGATTGATGTTTCTTTTTTGGGGGGTGTGAGGAATGCCTATTGACTAGGTTCATCTTCCGCTTTCAGACAAAGAAATGTAAGTGGTGTCAACCAGAGTTCCCCAAAGGTCGCGTTTTAATAGCCAGGCCAGAACTTCTGTATCCTCAGTGCCGACCAGCTACATTACTGGATGAAGTTCTCCAGTAGGGAGGTGCAGGCATTCCAGTCTTTTAAGCTAACAGATTGAGGGTGGGGACATGATGTTTATTTCCGGGAGAGTTATATTAATTCTTCTTATTGTGTTATGGTATTAGGATTATTTGTAATACTTATTGATAAGAATATCTACCACTTCCTGAATATTAATTATGTGCTAGCAGCTAAACTCTTTGGTATGTTTCATGTCATTTAATCTCCTTAATGACCCTGCGAGTTAGATAATATTATGTCTTTCCCAAGGATACTTCATTAGTTTCCAATGGATGCTGTAGCAAAATATCATGACCTGGGTGGTTTGAAACAGTAGAAATTTACCTTTTTTTTATCATTCTGGAGGCTACATGAATGAAATCAAGTTGTTGGCAAGGCCATGATCTTTCTGATGGCTCTGGGGAGAATTTGTCCTATGCTTGTTTTTTTTTAGTCTGGCAATCCTTGTCATTCATTGGCTTGTGAATACTGCCCTCCAATCTCTGTCTTCACATGGTGTTCTTCCTTTGTGTCTCTGTGCCTGTGTCTCTTTTTATGAGGACACCAGTCATATTTGATTAGAAGCCCAATATACTCTAAAATGACCTCATCATACCTTAGCTAATTACATCAGCAAAGACCTATTTCCAAATAAGGTGAGAGAGAGAGAGGGAGAGAGAGAGCTTTGAACTCTGTAATTTGTGAATAAAAGGGCTTTATTTCAATAATTCATAGGACTCTTGTTTTTAAAACTCTTAAACAGATGTGACACTTGTAGTTTATTCTCTGTGACTAGAATGGTAGGTTACATTTGGACTTGCTACTAAATGTGTATGAAGATGTGAGGCTCTCAAAGTTTCTACTGGCTGAGCTCTTGTTCTGAGTGATCTTGAGTGCTGTCGTAGGTCAGCACTGTTAGTAACTATCAACCTTAGCATGTGCCTTGGGAAGTTCAGGAGATGGCTAGTCAGGTTGAACCTGAGTGCGTGTCTTCTAAGCCAAGAAAAAAATTCTTTTAACGAAGGTAAAAATCTGGAGCCGAAGTTAGTTGGGCAGAGGTCAGTGTATTTGACAAACATTTATTCAGCATCTACCCCATTGGTGATGCTGAATAAAATTAATAAAAATTAATAAAAGCTTACAGGTGCACTGGAAGAAGAATATATAGCATATAGAATGAGCATAAAGGAAAGAGTGACTATGAAGTTGAGTTAGACTATAGACAGCTTAGATTCAAATCTTCATTTTGCTTGTTCCTATTGCCAATTCTTAAACTGTATGACCTAAGTCTCAAATTCTTAAAGTATAAATGTGTCAATAGTATCTATTATTTACATATTATAAAATTATTTGTTAATTAATAAAGACTTTGTTGATTATTAGTGATAATTTCACTCCAAGCTGGTTAAAACATGAAAGAGAGCTGGATGTGGTGGCGCACCCTTATAATCCCAATACTCGGGAGGCTGAGGCAGGAAGGATTGCATGTTTGTGGCTAGCCTGAGCTACTTATCGAGTCACTGGCAACTTAGTGAGACCCTGTTTCAAAATAAAGAATTAAAGCCAGGCGTGGTGGCACACGCTTGTAATCCCTGCGCTTGGGAGGCAGAGACAGGAGGATCCCGCTGGTTCGAAGCCAGCTGCGCACGCTGGCTTAGGAGACCCTGTTTCCAAATAAAAATAAATAAATAAAATAGGTCTGGGAGTGTAGCTCGGAGGTAGAAGGGCTTCCAGGAACCCCAGTACCACCAAAAATAAATAAATAAATGAATAAATAAAAAATACAAAAATAAAGAATTAAAAAATAGGGCTGGGGGTATATCCCACAGGTAGAATGCCCCTGGGTTAAATCCCCAGTAACACAATAAGTAAACAAATAAAGGAAGGAAGGGAGGAAGGAAGGAAGGAAGGGACGAAGGAAGTTCTTTGGTTTATGTAACTTGGATGTCTAGAGGTACATTTGGCTTTAGCCACAGAAGCATCCAGATGTTGAATGAGGCTGCCAAGATGGTTTTCATCTTTTGACCGACTCCTGTACCTAGACTTAATTCTCAGGCAGTCTTTTCTAGCACAGTAGAAAAAGTGCCCAATAGGAACTCTAGACTTTTACCCTAACCATGGGAAGTGAATATTACTCTACCAATAGTTCTTATAGGAGTACTAAGTAGGAATGTCACTGACCAGACTTGGAAAATGCTGTCATCCATTATCAGGGTCAGTAAGGGAGTAGCACCAATGAAATTGAGGAAACAGTGGGCCATGCTTTTCAGGGAGAAAACATATGCTTACTATGTAGACATGTAGAAATCATGACTCTCTTATTATGGCTTGGAATGCTATCTACCACTATTACTGGTTTTTAAACCAACTCTACTAGGTCCTAATCTTGTCCCTAAAGAAAACTGAGCTTTCAAATATGAAGGCAGTTATGAATAGATTTCCTGAATAGTTGAATCTGAAATAGGGAAAAATAATGAAAAAATTGATGTATCACTTTTGTAAAAAAAAAGTGCAGCGGCAAAAATGTTATCCATACAAAATCAAGCTATTTTTTGCCAATTAAACTATAGAGAAGAAAGAAAATTTTGAATTATTTTCAGTATAGTCATGCTTTTTTCCTTCTTAAACAAGCTGATTTAGACCATTATAGTAGTTACTATGTGCCAGGCAATGTTCTAACTAGTTTATTTACATTAATTCACTTAACCCTATGAGGATGGTTCTATCATTATTGCCACCTTAGAGAGTGAAACATTCAAGAAACAAAGAAATTAAGAATCCTGCCCAAGTTTGTGCAACTAGTAAGTGGTAGAGCTGGGATTCAAATCCAGGCAGTCTAGCTTGGGAGATTGTATTTTTTTTTTACCATTGTACTGTATATGCTCATTTCACAAACTGTGAACAATATAAAACAACAAAAGGAAAGTTACTCATTGTCTTACTGATGAACCATAATTATAAATGATTTAGTGTATTTCTATCTACTTTTTTAATTCATGGGTTATATTTTTATATTGTCAAAATTAAGCTGTGTGAGTTGAATACTTTTGTATGACCTTTAATTTTCTTTACCTTCCATAAGCATTTTTCTTATTAGCATATAGATATCTTAAATAGTGTTTTTAATGTCTGTTTAATATATTAGCATATAGGTATACAGGAATTTACATACAATTTTTATTGGATTTTAGATTATTTCCAATTTTTTACTCTAAAAATAACTCTGTTTGACAGTCTGTCTTATATCTTAGTAATAGTTGACCTGTCTTCACAAGCAGATATTAGTTTTATGACTATGATTATAAATCAAAATACCAAAATACATGCTATAAAAACAAAAAAATTACTTCTATAATGAGTTAAAAAATTTTGGTATCAGGCAGCTGTGGTTTGAATCTGAGTCTGGCATCTCAGCCAGATGTATGACCTTGGATACAAATTTTCTATGAAATAACAACATAATATATGACACTCCTAAAACATTATGCCACTAAATGTTAAATTCTGTTTATCTTTTTTTGTTGATTGGATTTAAAAATCAGCATTAATTTTCATCTTCTAGGAAATTCAGAGAACATAAAAATAGGACAAATAAACATCTACTGTAATATTGCCACTTAGTAGGTAATTGATATAAACATTTTCTTTTATTTCTTCCCAGTCTCTTTTGTGTGTGTCTGTGTGTTTATATACATATATATGTTTAAAATGTATACATATAGTAAATACTAATAGAAATTAAACTATATTTGAGTTCCTACTTGTTTCAATGATCTTTACAGTGTACTATATTATTGTATTATTGGATAGTCTTAGAAAGAATGACTATTTTGGTAATAAAATTAATAAATTTTACTTCAAAGACACACATAAGCTAGAAGTGGCATTTTGAAATGGGTGTGCATAGTAGTAAGGAATGCAATGACTAGTTCAGTTTGTTTTTTCTTAAGGCAGTTTTACTGACCATTTCTTTCATGGCACTGTTGTTAAGTGTCAACATGGTAAAGATGTAAGCATCTTTGTATTCTTATGAAAATAGTTTTGATCTTGCAAATTCCCTCCCCTGAAAGGTAGACCATGTACCACAGTTTGAGAACCCCTGGACCACACCGTATTAATAACGATAGCACAAATATAATTGTTATCATTTATATATAGGCATATCTATAATGTTCTAGTGCTCATTTCTTTTTTAATATTTTTATTGGTACATTATAGTCTCACATCATAATGCAGTTCACAGTGATAGTGACACATGCACACAGTACTTGGTGGGCTTTTCCTCAGCTCTCTCCCAACTTCTCCCTTCCCCATACAGGGCACTGATATTGGCATTGATATTCTCACATAGGTACCTAATGTCGATGAGAGTGATTCCTTCATTGATCCTTCCTGTTAGACTCCCATTCGCCTAGATCATCTCACTGGCTCCACTGGAGTTTCTCTTCCGTTATCTGAAGTTTCTCTGGTATCTCAATTACTCACTAGTTTCTGCATATGAGAGAAAACATATAATCCTTAACTTTCTGTGACTGGCTGAGCTCACTTAACATAATGTTCTCCAAGTTTATCCATTTCTGTACCATTATTTTATTTTCACTTATTACAGAGTAGAATTCCATTGTGCCTATATTCCATAATTTTGTAATCCATTCATATATTGATGGATACCTACATTGGTTTTATAATTTGGCTGTTGTGAATTGTGCTGCTATAAGCAATGGATATTCATATATTACTATTATATTCTGGTTTTAGTCCATTTGAAAAGATACTCAGGAGTGGTATAGCTGGATCATATAGTAGATCCATTCTCAATTTTCTGAGGAATCTCCACATTGGTCTCCACTAATTTGCAATTTTATCAACAGCGTAGAAGAGTTTCTATTTCCTCCTATCCTTGCCAGCATTTATTGTTGTTTGACTTTTTGATGATTGCCATTCTGATTGGGGTTAGATGGAATCTCAGTGTAGTTTTGATTTGCATCTCCCTGATTGTTAATGATGCTAATAATTTTTTTCATGTATTTATTGGCCATTTGTATCTCTTCTATTGTGGAGTGTCTATTTAGTTCAATTGCCATTTCTTTTTTTTATCCCACGGTACTGGAGATGGAACCCAGGGACATTCTACCTATGAGCTACACCCCCAGCCCTGTTTTTTATTTTTTATTTTGTTTTTTAAATTTTAAATTTTTTTATTTTTGTGTGGATCATATTGAAAATGGCATACATTCAAACTATGCTTGGTACCCTCTCCCTTCCCTCCTCCCCTTTCCTCCCTCCTTACAATGAGTGTCCAGATTGACCATGCTACATTCATACTTTTACACATATTCGAAAGTAGCTCCTCTATAAGTTAATCTCAGCCTTCTTCCTCTATTATTCTTTATTTTGAAACAGGGTCTCACTAAGTTGCAGAAGGCCTCACTAAGTAGCCAAGGCTGTCCTCAAACCTGGATCCTCCTGTCTCAGCCTTCCAAATGCTGGGATTACAAGCATGTACCACCACGCCTGGCTTCAACTGCCCATTTCTTGATTGGGTTATTTTGTTTTTTATTGCTAAGTCATTTAAGTTCTTTGCATATCCTAGATATTAGTCCTCTGTCATGAGGATAGCTGGTAAAGATCTTCTCCCATTCTACAGGTTCTCTCTTTAGACTTTTTTCTGTGTGTGTGTGTGGTTTTGTTTTGTTTTGTTGTGGTATTTGGAATTGAACCAGGTGCATTATACCTCTGAGCTACACCCCCAGCCCTATTTTATTTTTTATTTTTATTTTTAAGGTTTTTGTAGCACTGGGGATTGAACCAAGAGGTATTATACCTCTGAGCTACACTCCCAGCCTGATTTGATTTCTTATTTGGAAACAGGATCTCACTAAATTGTGGAGAGCCTGGCTAAGAAGATGAGGCCTGTGATCCTCAGTTTCAAACCTGTGATCCTCTTGTCTTAGCCTCCTAAGTACTGGGACTACAGGCATGTGCCACCATGCCCAGCTCTCTTTAGACTTTTGATGGTTTCGTTTAATAAGTACAAACATTTCCCCCCTAGTACTGGAGATTGAACTCAGGGGCACCTTATTCTTTATTTTGAAACAAGGTCTCTCTAAGTTGCAGAGGGCCTCACTTAGTAGCTGAGACTGGTAGTAAACCTGTGTTCCTCCTGTTTCAGCCTCCCAAGAACTGGAATTATAAGTGTATGCCATCATGCCCGGCTTCACTCTCTCTCCTGCTTTAGGCCTCCATGGTATGAAGAGCACAGTCCATATGCTCTTCTTCTTCCTCTTTCCTTCTGCCATGCCCTGAGATCTGCAGTCCTAGGCCTCACATGGACTAACCTAAAACCATAAGAAAATAAATCTTCTTTCGTTTGAGTCACATGATCAGTCTTTTAGATTATATCTGTAACAATGATGACTGGAACACTCCTCTAGTAACGTCAAAGTCTCTGGTCTAATTTTCAGGTCTTTGATCCATCTTGAATTGACTCTTGTGCAGGGCGAGAGGTAGGGATTTAATTACATTTTTCTACTAAAAGATAACCGGTTTTCCCAACATTATTTGTTAAAAAGGCTGTATTTTCTCCAAATACATGTGTTTGGCACCTTTGTTGAATATCAATTGGCTCTAAGTGTGTAGATATGTTTCTGTATCTCCTATTCAATTCCCCTGGTCTATGTGTCTGTTTTTGTGCCAATACTATGCTATTTTTATTACTACAGCTCTGTAGTATAATTTGAAGTCAGGAATTGGAATGCCTCCTGCATCATTGTTGCTGCTGAGAATTGCTTTAGTTATTCTGTGTCTTTTATTTCTCCATATGAAATTTAGGACTGGTTTTTCTAAGTCTGTGAAGAATGACATTGATATTTTCTTAGTCAGTGCAGGCAACCAGGAGTCTGATTGGCTGCAGGTCACCATGCTTTCCAGACCCAAACTCAGCAGGGTCAGAGACTATGATGTTTCTTTCAGAGCTTATAGGCTGCTATTTGGGTTTTAGTGCCACATAGACATCATTGCTGCGCTGCTGGTCATGTACCTGTTAAAACTCTGGTGAGTGTTGACCTCTGGACTCTGTGGCCATTGGACCTAAATTCAGCAGGGCCAGAGACTACTACGTTTCAAGTTGTGGCCATTTGGCTGAGGTTTGATGGCCCAAGGACACCACTGTTGATCTGCTGGTTGAGATCGTGTTGAGCCCTGTTAGTCACTGGCACGTGTGCATGACAGGCACAAACTCGGCTGCTGGAGAGAGTGTTGCACTGCCAGGTTGTAGCTGTGATCACATGAGTCCCTATTGACCCCTGGCTCCCTGTGTTCAGGGTCCAAGTTCTGGCAGGGAGAGGTTGTATTGTTCTGAGCTTGGGGCTTGAGTGGCACAGTTATTTATCCCCAAGGATACAACTGCTGCTCTGGGCAGCTGTGATCATGTGAGACCCTGTTGACTTTTGGCCTTGATGCTTGTAGCACCCAAACACTGCTTGGCAGGAATTTATAGCCTTTTGAGGCCACCCACAGACTGTGGGTTGATTCCTACAGTGATTGCTGGAGAGCCTGCCAGGGTGCTGCACTCTCACATGAGTGTTTCTAGGGGTTGTCTGCTAATTCATGTTTCTAATATGTCTGACTATAGCCCCACCCCCACCTCCTCAGGGATGATTTGCCAACTTACAGACCCCACAGGTCTGCTCTTTCCCACACAAGTCCCTGTAGCCACAGAGGTTCCTGCTGGGATGCGACACTTTATTAACTCAAGGTCTTGAAGAGTGCTGCTCGGGTCCCTGCAAGCAGGGACAGGTTCACCTGCAGCCACACGAGTTTGCTGAGCAGTTTGGCTGGTTGATCACAGCACTCTTGAAGAGGTAGGTTGTAGCCACTGGGATCCTGGTAGGAAGGTCCTGTCATTTCTCAGTCAGTTTAGCTGCATCTCTGGGATTTCACTGGGTAGTTTAGCTGGCTGGCTTGGGGAATCAAGTCTTGAGATATTTTAGATTGGAGAGAAGAGTGCAATTGGTTTTAATGACAGTTTTCTGTGGACACTGGCTTGACAGGATTTGCTTCCTCTACGCTGGAGCTGGACTCAGAGGATCTGGGTCCTGGCAGCCAACAGCCCTGGTGCAGGCTCACCAATTTGGTGCCGCCTCCCCTTTCTGGAGCTCTTTTCAGTCCACTGCTCTCTGTGCTGCATGTGATAGCACACATTTCGACTGTCTTTTTTCTGCTGAGTTCTGACTGCTTTTCTTCTCTTGCCAAGGAGCAGTCTTCCCACTGGTTGAGTTCTCAGGTCTGGACCAACTGAATCACGCTGGCTTCCTCTATTCCACCATCTTTAATCTCCCTTTAAAGCTTGATTTTTAATGGTGAGTTAGTATACTGTCTTTGGACTATACCATAATAATAATTTATTTAGGGTTTTTGAGGTTTGTCCCCATTAAAGTTTTAATAGTGCAATGAAGAATTTCCATTTGTGTGAATTACTTATCTCTTCATCTTCTGTTCTTTTTGTTTCTGAGTTCATATGATGCCTTCTCAAACAGCCTTGTCTTCTCAGTCAAATGCTATTAGGCCTTTTTGCCAGATATATTCTAGCTTATTACCCATTTTATATTCTCTACAGCACTCATTACCCCCTGAAATTTTCTTGTTCATTTATCACCCTTACTGTTTATTATGTATCTTTCCTGCCTCTGTGGGAATAGGACTTTGTCTTGACAGTGATCCTGATGTGCATAACAGTGCCTGAAATGTGATAAAGGTCAGTAATATTATGCACAACCTCAGGAGCCAGGCTGCCTGAGTTCAAATCCTTACTCTACCACTTACTTTAATATGTCATTTCACCTCCTTTAGTCATGTATTGCCCCTAAAGATAGTATGAACACCTAACTATAGACTAGTTTTGAGAGTTAAATAAAATAGTCAAGAAACACATTCAGATTAGAAGCTAATGTATGATTAAATGAAAAACTTATATATCCCTTCATATTATGTGTCAGATACTGTTTTTTTTTTTTGTGTGTGTGGTACTGGGGATGGAACCCAGAGGCATTCTACCTCCAAGCTACACCCCCGGCCCTATTTTTTATTCTTTATTTTTTGAAACAGGGTCTCACTGAGTTGCAGAGGGCCTCACTAAGTAGCTGAGGCTGTCTGCGAACCACGATCCTCCTGTCTCAGCCTCCCAAATGCTGGGATTACAAGTGTGCACCACCACACCTGGCTGTAGATACTGTTTTAAGTGCTTTACAAACTATAATTCATTTAATTTTCACACCAAACTCATTAGCATCGTTTTCATGAGGAAATGGAGGCATGGTAAGGTTAAGTGACTTATCCAAGGTTATCTAGACTGTGAGTGGCAGAACCAAGATTGAAGCCTCAGTAATCTGCTCCGGAGTCCATGTTCTTAAACACTTGTCTCAGTAAACCTTCTCATCGCTGTGACCCCAAAATTCCAATCATACAACTTAGAGGAAAGAAGATTTATTTCACAGTTTTTGGAGGTTTGGGGGTCAGTCCCTATCTGGCCGCGTTTGCGGATCTCAGGGCAGGGCAGCAGAAAGCACAGATGAGGAGAGAACAAGGTTCTGCTCTCACATCATGGAGGCCCAAAGTAAGAGAGTAGAAGCAAGGGGATTTAAAGACAAAAAGCACAGTCCCTAGGAGACCTGCCCTCTCTCCCCACACCCATCCTCCTCGGTTACCACCCAGGAAGTCCTTTACAATCGATTTATCCAGGGATAAAATTACAACCCTCAAGACTAATCACATCAACTATGAACAGGAGTTCTTCAGGGGACCGTCTGTATCTAACCATAACACCGCTTCCTTAGACTTCCATAGGCACTTGATAATCGCTAGAGTTGACACTCAATACTTATTAACAAGTGAATGGAACAAAACCTCATTAATTTCCTAGAATTTAGTCTTTGAACTAGATGTGTTAAATGCTTGGTTAGAAAGAAATTATTGAGCATCTGATAATGAGTAGTTTTAAAGCTGTTAATGTAAATTTAAAAAAAAAAATGCTGGAGATCAGGGAACATGTTAAGACATTTGATGTCCCAATTCCAGGCACACATGGTACAACATTAGGTTGCTCAGTAAATGCTACATGAATGTGTGGATAAAAAATTATGTTTTAGGGGGCTATATCAATATATACCATCACACAAAATATAGAAACCTCCGTTGGGGAAAGGCAAGCTGGAGGGAGTCAAAAATTCCAGTAAAGGTCATCAAGGGCCCAAATGGGGTAAATTGTCTATATTTCTTTGGATCTTGCTCTTGTTATTTTGCAACATAAAATTTGACATTAAAGCCGGGTGTGGTGGCGCACACTTGTAATCCCCACACTTGGGAAGCTGAAACAGGAGGATCGCACAGGTTCGAAGCCAGCCTCAGCTACTTAGTGAGGCTCTCAACAACTTAGTGAGACCTTGTTTCCAAATAAAATATAAAATAGGTCTGAGAGTATAGCCCTGAGTTCCATCTCCAGTACCACAAAAAAAAAAATTGACATTAATCTTTCAAGGATTCATTTTAATTACAAAATTATAGGTGATATGTTATGTGTTAAAAATAATTGAAGCCGGGCGTGGTGGCGCATGCTTGTAATCCCTGCGCTTGTGAGGCGGAGACAGGAGGATTGCGCAGGTTCGAAGCCAGCCACGCGTGCTGGCTTAGGAGACCCTGTTTCCAAATAAAAATGTAAAAATAGGTCTGGGAGTGTAGCCCGGAGGTAGAAGGGCTTCCAGGAACCCCAGTACCACCAAAAAAAAAAAAAAAAAAAAAAAAAAAAAAACTGAAAAACAAAACTAGGCATGGTGGCACATGCTTGTAAATCCAAGTACTTAGAAGGCTGAGACAGGAGGATCACAGGTTCAAGGCCTGTCTCAGCAATTTAATGAAACGCTCAGCAACTTAGTGAGACCTTATTTCTAAACAATAAACAAAGTAAGGCTGGGGGTGTAGCTTAGAGGCAAAATGCCCCTGGACTCAGTTTGGGTTCAGTCTCCAGTAATCTGCCCCCCCCCACACACACACACATTGAAAATCTGACAATGCTACATAAAGGGGACGGAGTAAACATTAAGGTTCTCAAGGCATAATTAGTTCCATTTGTCATTACTTTTCCTTATCCAATTTCATGAATGTCCTGAATTTATTTATTTAATTATTGTGTTTTATATTTTTATGTTTATTTTTATTTTTGTCATGCTGAGGATCAAACTCAGGACCTGTGTATTCTAGGCTGAATACTTTTTTTGTGTGTGTTGGGGGGTCTGGGGATGGAACCTAGGGGCATTCGACCTCTGAGCTACACCCCCTGCCCTATATTTTTCTTTATTTTAAAACAGGGTCTCACTAAGTTGCAGAGAGCCTCACTAAGTAGCTGAGGCTATCCTTGAACCGTGATGCTCTGGTCTCAGCCTCCTGAATGCTGGGATTAGAAATGTGTGCCACCATGCCCGGTTGAATTCTTAACCATGAGTGCTGTATTAAGAAAACTTTCTTCTGGACACCTTTCATTGTTGGTCCCACTTTTCCTTATCTTTCTTTTTTTTCTGTAGTTTCTCGCCTTTCCCACCATCTCCTTTTCTGGTTTTAGCCCTTGGTTCATGTGATAGTTTGGGCACTGAATGTCCCCTAGAAAAGCTCATAGGTCAAAAAACACAGAAATGTTTAGAAGTGAAATAACTGAATCATGGGGGCTCTAACCTCATCAGTGGATTAAGGTATTGATGAATTAATAATTTGAGTGGATTTACTAGGTGCTAACTATATGTGGGGAGTGGCTAGAAGAGGTGGGTGGAGGAGGTGTGTTACTGTGGGCCTTGAGGACCTGGGTGCTCTCTTTCTCCTCTTTTTCTCTAGCTTCCTCTCTCTTCCTTTCCTCCCCCCTCCTCCCCCTCCCTTTCTTCCTGCTTTCTGGTTGTCTTCTATTAAGCAGATCTCTACTGCCATGCTCTACTACCCGAATGTTTCTGTCTTGGTTTCATGCTAGCCAACCATGGACTTCTGAAACTGTTTGCAAAATAAATGTTCCCTCTTCTAAGTTGTTCTCGTCAGGTATTTTGGTCCCAGTGATGAAAAAGCTCATAGGGTTTTATACTTGGCATCTGGAGTTAACCCATATATTTCAGATTTAGATTTGATTAGGACCAATGACTTGTCTGATATTGGTACTTCTTTTCACCTGTGAATATGTAGCTTCTTTCTGGAGAAGACATTAGTCATATAGTAAGTGGTGATGCCCACCCAGCACTCCTTTTTAGCTCTGATCAGAGGCTGTATATCTTCTCTAGTCTGCATATTTCTCTCAGAATGTGGAGGCAAGTTCAAGTGTGGCAGAGATTGTGGAAAGAGTTCAGAGTAGCCCTGGAGAGTAGGAAGGTGACTCAGGACAAGTTGAGATATTATGTAGAGAATTCAGCTGAGATCAGTGGCTTCACGTGGCATCAGTCTGTAGAGTTGTAGGATTCTCTCCAGCTGTTCTTGGCGGTGGTGGTGTAGGCATAGGGAAAATGGATTGCTGCAGGAATCTGGAGTTGGAGGTTGGCAGGGGGTATATGGCAGAAGGCAAAGGGTCTAGGAAATTGAAGGGGCTGACAATAAAGAGGTTGAAATGGTTCACCATGGGGGCCCTGGCTCATTAGGGAAGGAAATGAAGCCAGAGGGGCCTGATGGGCTAACAGAATGGAGGGATCAAGGGAGTGTGGGTCTTGTCAAGGTCAACATACTGGTGAAAAATTGGAATAGGGTAGGAGAGAGCTGGACCTCCTTCCCTTCCCAGTTTCTGCGTGACTGTAATTAGTTAGTGCTGCTGTCATGGCCCTCCCCAGTGTACATTTTAATGACTAAAAACATTATTATAAATGGTACTAAATGTGCCATTAAAATAGTTCTGCTCTACATTCAAGTATGCTCAACAAAACGTACTAGACTCAATTGACTCTTGGAATGAGAAGGAAAGATGTAGTAGAGGAACCAAGCCAAAAAAAAAAAAAAAAAAAAGAAAGAAAGAAAACAGTCACTTTTTGTAAATTGCTTAAAACCATTAAATAAATTAAACTGCTGTGGGGTATATGCACACATTTCGTGGAGTTCCAATTTAGCAATTAATGTTCCCACAGCAAAATCAATAAAATATGCATCTATAATCATCCAGAGGAAACATGCCCAGGGACTTCAAATTTGGGTCTTGATTCAGAAAATATTCTTAGATAAGGCTAACTAATTAAAAAGTATTGGGTTCAACACTGGACTGTGCTTGGTGAAAAGATTATTTTTGTACATTTTTGAATTGGCTACAACATATGGTTTAAATATCAAAATGATATAAAAGGTCTATGCTAAAAAGTCTCAGTCTCACCTTATCCTTGTTTACTAGGTTCCCATAAATCCTGCATATTATTCCTCCAGTACTTCTGCCAATCGAAGCAAATGTACAGATGTGTATGATTATTCCCTTGCCTTTCTTGCACAGATGTTTGCATAGTATAAGCACTATAATCACCTTGAATTTGTATCCCATTTAATAATAGATTTAGAGATACCTGCCTATTGGCTGATGTCTTTTTTTTTTTTTTTTTTGCAGCTGAATAGTATTTCATGGTATGAATCTGCCTTAATTTATTTAAACAATCCTGCCTGGGTACGTACTTTTTTTTCTTTCAATGCCAAGGAGGAACCCAGGGGCATTGTACCTCCATGCTACACCCCCAGCCCTTTTTCTTTTTTAATCTTTTTACTTTCGAAACAGGGTCTCACTGATTTGCGAAAGGGCCTCACTAAGTAACTGAGGTTGTCCACAAAGTGCGATCCTCCAGTCTCTGCCTCCCAAATTCTGGGATTATAAGTATGCACCACCATACCTGGCTCTACCTGGGTACTTTCTAATCTTTTGTAAAATAGGTTATGGCCTATAGTTCTAAATACACATATAGGGAAAGTCTCAGATGTATCATAAGCAGGTTAAAAGATACATACATTTGTAAATTTTAGTAGGTAGTGCCAGATTCTATTCCAAAGGAATTGCCCTCCCAGTAGAGCCCACTAGTGTGAGAGTACTTGCTCAGGGAAATATTGTAATGTTGATTTTATCTACTAGTGATGCACTTTGAGGTCAGAGTTAGGTGATTTTTGAAAGTTTGCCAGACCTGTTCATTGTGAAAATAATGAACAGCATGCCCAGGTCTAGGACCTGTGCTTGTACTGTATCTGCAGCCAAATCTATGAGATGGTTGAGATGAACTACATAGGCCCAGGGTGTGACAATGCTGTGTCAACGACTTTGACATTTGTAGAGTAATTTTTAATTCACAAAGAATGCCAGCATTAATCTATTAGCATATCTTTATTATGCACCCACTCTATGCTTACCAGATAAGGATAATAAATATTGCGTCTTTCTCTCTTTCATATATTTTCTTCAAAATTTTCTCCTCATAAGAGAATTTTCAAAAAGTTAGTATCCCCTTATACATTTTAAGTGTAAATAGAGTATTTGAAAGGATAGAGTTCTACCATATGGCAAATATTTGCCCTTTAAATAAAATATTATAAATGTTGAACTTTTAAGTAAAAATTGTTACATCACCCTTTAAAATGCATCCAATGGAATCTAAAGCTGATTGGATATCAACCATCACCTACTTAAAAATACACAAATAAACTCTCCTTTAACAGACTGAACATTTACATCATTCATTTATTTTTCTTTTGAAGTCATTTTCCATTCCACTTTCTCCAGGGAATTTTATCTTTATGTAATACATTTTATATTTGAACTTCTTATAAAACATCATATCATAATTCTCTACTAAAATATGTATGTACATTGACATTTTAATTAATTTTTCTTTCTAGCCTCAAACTGTAAATGTTAAAATGTTATTGACTGAATTACTTTGATGGCTGTTAATAGTACACAATTAGTCAAAATAAATATATATACATTTTGATAAATAATTTTAAAACAAACTTATTGGAAAGTCATCTTTTTAGAGTGTCTGGGCTGTATTTATTTGATCAGTTCAACTAAATTTTTATTCAGTTGAGTTGTGAATGCTCCAATATTGTTAGAGAGAGACAGGGTTTAGCATCATTTTTATTCCTGATTTCCATTTTTATTAATGAAAACACTGAAATATTTTTTCACTAACTAAGAAGACAGGAGGGGAAGAAATCTTATACTTAGCAACATTTCTCAATTATCTGAAATCCTGATAAGCACCCAAACTAATAATCACAAGTTACTTTTAGTCACCTTGATGAGAAAACATACTTCTTTTTAAGAATAAGGAGAAATAAAAGCAAAAGTAAGAAAGAAATAAGACTGTATTTCTTTTGAACAAGGTTACTATCAGGCAAAATTAAACTTAGTACATTAAAACATCCCCTTTGCCGGGCATGGTGGCGCACGTTTGTAATCCCCGCGCTTGATAGGAGGACTGTGCTGGTTTGGAGCCAGCCTCTCTGGCTTAAGAGACCGTTTCCAAATAAAAATATAAAAAATAGGTCTAGGAGTGTAGCCCAGAGGTAGAAGGGTTTCCAGGAACCCCAGTACCACAAAAATAAAAAAGAAAAAAAGAAACAAAACAAAACAAAACAACAACAAACTTCCCCTTTGCCGGGTATGGTGGCACACACTTGTAATCCTAGTATTTGGAAGACTGAGACAGGAAGATGACAGGTTCAAAGCCATTCCTTGGCAACCTATGGAGGCTCTCAGCAACCTAGCGAGACCTGTTTCCAAATAAAAAGTAAAATTGGTCTGGGGATGTAGTTTGGAGGTAGAATATTCCTGGGTTCAATCCCTAGTACTACAAACAAACAAAAAACCAGGAAACAAAAACCATAAACAAACACACACACACACACACACACACACACACACACACACACACACCACACAATCACTTTCTCCTTACCACACATCCCCTGGAGATTTCTTGTATATTCCTCAGAGTTCACATACTCCTGTTCAAAGATCACATCTGTATCTGACTTCCTATAGCAGGGACACATTCAAAAGCAGGTCAGTAGGTGGTGAAAGGCTAAAGTTCAGGAGTAGCATCAGAGGAGAAGCTGTCAAGAAACTGAGTAGAGGAGACTGCGGAGAGGAGACCGGTCATGAAGGAGGACCTAAAGGCAATTCACCCTGAGAATGTCGTAGACTTCTCTTGTGGTCCAGTACAGTTTTCTCAAGGTGGACTGGGTTCATTAAAAATGTGTGGAAAAAAAATAAAACCACCATAAAATGCTTTTATCAAGTCTTTTTACTATATTATGAGACGATCATTTATTTTCAGGTCTAGAAATATGTTAAGATCTGAGATGACCCAAATTAAGATGATGTTCTGGTTAAAAGTATGAGTTTTGTAGGTAGAGTGCTTTGCCCTGAACTTGAATCCTACAAGTTCACAAACTCAGCCAAGTTATTTAACTGTTTAAGTAACCTAAGTTAACTAAGTTAAGAAACCTTTTTGTGTCTGCTAATAATTGTATCTAGTCCAGGCAGTTTATGGAAGAATTAAATAAAATAATCTAAGTAAAGCTATGAACACAGTGCCAGGCCATCCAATATTTACTCAACCCAAAATGGTAAGTCAGCTATATACAAGCTCATAGAGGAGACAGCTATGCAAACAAGAGAGCTATAAAGTGTCACCCAGCAGATGTATGCCGGAGGTGTGAGTAATTCCATTTTACAGATCGGGAAGAGGAGATCACGGGAATTTAAGCTAGATGTTTAAGACTACCAGTCAGTTAAGTGGCAGAGCACAGAGGTGACAAGGAACCAGAATGCCGGACTCCTTGGAGCCTCTTCAAGTGTGCAGTGGCTGCATGCTGCTGGGTCCCCTAGTCTAGAAGATTCCCCTGTCATTCTAGCTGAGAGATGGTTTTGGATGCACACTCAGCACAGACTGCCTGAAGCCAGGACTTTTGGTCCCTGGCCTGTGAATGTCTCACCAGCTCCAGCTAGCTAGGCCAGGGAGAGCATCCTCCTATGCATGAAGGGCATTCCAAGGTCAACAGAGCGCTTCAGGCTCCATAAAGAAAGCAGCTATATAAATGGGGGTTCTCGTTAAGATAATAAAGCTCCAAAGGCCACTTTTAAAAGGAAAGGTCACCTGGAGGGTTACCAGGAAAAGCTGCATGCCCCAGATGTGATAGTTAACCTCCCGTTTTCACAAAATATACACATAGTATAGGAATATATTTTTAATTATTTGACTTTTAGAAGATGATGACTCTAACATTGCTTAAATAAATGAAGTCACTCCCTATTATTAGTAGCAAAGTGTCTTGCATTTTACAGGTGCTGTGGCTGGTAGGAATGGATTAACCAGAGGCTGATTAAATGAATCACCACCGTTGGCCAAGTCACATAAACTCTTTGGAGCATGATACAGTTCCAGCCGTCTACTGTTGTGCATTAACAGTGGAGTGCTTCAGTGTATTTCCTTGTTTTGAATAAATTGTGGTATTAAATTCACAGCCTTCCCTCATCAGAAAGGGAAAATGATTTGACCCTCACATTCCTCTGAGCTGAACTCAAACTTTGGAGGCGTACTTCAAAGCTCTGTAAATAATATGAGTAACACTTTGGACCCTTCAGAGGTGGGAGGGAAATTCCCTTTCTGAAGAACACCCAAGTCTTTAAAAAGAAACGGTCAGGTTTAAATATCTCACTGTTTTTCTTGTTCGAGGCTCCATGCTGGGGATTTTATTTTTCTTTGCAAAGCTTCTGCTGCCCCAGCTCCTCGGGTGGAGGCCAGGCCGGCTGGTGTTGGCTCGCAGGGCCAGCTTGCAAGTTTGCTGGAGCAAGTTTATTTGTAGTTTGGCTGGGTGGGTTGAAGATTCCTTTATGATGCAGGAGGCTCCCCAAGTTTGGAATATCAATGGCACTTCAAAGGACTAGAGCTGCGAATTAGCAGCCAGGCTTCTTCTCAGGCCCTAGCATAGAATAAAATAACACCCAGAGATGTGTTTCAAGATAGGTAAAGGGGGGAACTTTCTTCAGCAGCTCTTGATGTAAAGCAGGCAGCCCAGGTCTTCCCACATGACCTGGCACAGATGACCTGGTGTCTCCTTGGGCATAAACCGGGGGTGGAGTAGGGGGTGGCTTCATGGAGTTTTGCAGAGGCCCCTCAAAACTCCCAAAGTGAAATTTTAATCACAGCAAGGGACATATCCCCAGGTTGCCAAATCTCCCCAAATTCACTCATGGTAACCCCCACTGAGTCTTAGAAAAAAGATAGTTCAGCTTGGCGTGGTGGCGCATGTAATCCCTGTGCTTGGGAGGCGGAGATAGGAGGATTGCGCAGGTTCGAAGCCAGCCGCACTGGCTCAAAAACCCTGTCTCCAAAAATAAAAAAGTATAAAATAGGTCTGGGAGTGTAACCCGGAGGTAGAAGGGCTTCCAGGAACCCTAGTACCGCCAAAAAATAAAAAATAAAAACAATAAAAAAGGATAGTTAAAAACTGTGTAGCCTCATTTATTTTCAAAAGACCACTCAATTAATTTCAAGTTTTTTTTTTCAGTATTAATTTTTCCTAAAACCTTACTTCTTGTCTTTCTCCTGGTATGTATGCACTCTGGTGAAGGTAAGGGAAACAGAAAGCCAGGGCTTTCTTTTCTGTCTCCAGTATGAGTCAGCAAGGATCCTGCTACAGTCAGGCAAAACCAAACAAAGCGGAACCCTGAGCCCTCTCGTCATTTTGCTTTGTAGTCATGTCTCAGTAGTCTTGAAACATGCTCAATTCAACTTGGACCAGACTAAGAATTTACAGCCTTAACCATAACCACCCTGCGCCTCTTTCCAATTGTGTTTAAGTGAGAATGAAAAATACAGACAGTGGGGAGACTCTAGATTGCAGGAGTTCTCACATTGACCGGGGCCTGGCTGGAGGTCATGGTCATGGTTATTCACCCAACCCTCTGTGTTTTTCCAGAGCCCAATGTTTTTCTAATGTAGTTTTGGCTGCCACCTCTATCCCTTAGGAAAGGGCTACATCTTAAGACTGGGAAGTACCCTGGAATAGAACTTCCATATAACTAGGGCTAATTACTTGACCTCCCTGGTCCCTGATTTTTTTACCCCCCCCCCCCCATGGCTTTCCATTGAGTGGGTTTGAGTGACTTACTGTTGATGCTCCTTCAAATGATGCTGCTTCCTGTTTTCATTCATTTATGCTATTTATCTGGCTCCTAGAGGCATTTTGATTTGCAACCTCTGGCCCAGAATCTCACCTGTAGGCATTCATTCTGCAAATCAGGTAAAGACCACAGCTAGAATATTCTTTCTCTCTCTTTACTTGGCTGGCTCTGAATAAGGTCCTGCAGGTGTTAGTCTTTATCATCAGCAGCATTTTTTTTGGCATCTTGTATCATACAATTATAACTTTGTTGTGCTGCCCAATTATTTGTGAGTACCCTCACTGGGCTGGGAGTTAAGAGGGTAAATATTGCATACGTTTTGTTCATTGTTATATACTGAGGACTTAGCACAGCACCTGGCACCTAGATGATGCAAATATATTTTATATATCAATTAATTAAATAATCAATTAATTAATGTGAGCCTCGAACTTCACTCTGAATTTCAGAGGAACATTAAAAAGTTGTCTTAATATTCATTTGCTAAATTTCAAACATTGAAGTGTTGAAAAATAGCACAATGTATAGACCTATAGCTTCCATTTAGATTCAACAATTATAAATAATTTTTGCCAGGTTGTTTTAATCTCTCCCTGTATAGAAATAGATGATTAATTTTACTTAGCTAGTGAAAATCAAGTTTCAGATATCATACTATACCCCTGAAGACTATAGCACTCAACTCTGAAAAAAAAGTTATTCTTCTGTATGAAACAGTATCATTATCACACCTAATGAATTTAATAATTTCACAGTATAATTTAATACCTAGTTCATATGTAAGTTTCAACAAACTTTAGTATAAATTATTATTGTCATTATTTTTTATAGTACTGGGTATTGAACCTAGGGGCATTCCACCTCCAAACTACAACCCCAGCCATATATTTTTTTTATTTTTTATTTTGAAACAGGGTCTCACGAAGGCTGCGAAGGGCCTCTCTAAATACCCGAGGCTGGCTGGGAACTTGTGCTTCTCTTGTCTCAGCTTCTCAAGTACTGAAATTACAAGTGTATGCTACCGCTCCCAGACTTAAAAACAATTTTTAAAAAAGATTGAGGTGAAATTTGCAATTCATATTAACAGAAAATGATTTAATCATTATTTCAAATGTGCAATTCAGGGGAATTTCAAACATTTTCATCACCCCAAAAGAAGATGCATCCCTCACAGGTTATGCTTAAGCAGTCACTCTCCATTTTCCCATCTCCCCAGCTTCTAACAAGTAATGATTTCTCTGTCTCTTTAGCTTCAATTATTCTAGATGTTTTTTATATAATGAAATCATAAAATATGTAACCCTCTGTGTCCCACCAGATTGTCTTATAGCTAATATTTTAGGAAGAAATTTTGAATTAGAATAGTAGTAAAAGCTATTTGTGCACTATTCTTCACTTCAGTGATTATTTTGAAATGATGATTTTATATTTTAATTTCAAGTCTTCCTCAGCACTCTGATGTCTCCTACCCACTTGCAACAAAGGAAACGATTTTTGTGAGCTGAGATTCCAGGATATACTTCAGGAAAAAGGGCCAGGAATTTTACTACCAGTGTGTGTGTGTGTGTGTGTGTGTGTGTGTGTGTGTGTGTGTCTTTAGGACAAAAAATGGCCACTGGGGCTGGACCTAAGCTATGAACTGGTCTCCACAGTTACTCTAATTGTGTGGTCAGTGAGAGGGAATGGTGGAAACACTCGCTATTTGTGATTTTAGGTATCACCATTACCAGGCTGGTCCCAGTAATGTGAGTGGCACTGATCTCCTTGCTTAAAAGAAAGCACATCTCCTCAGGACTAATTCTACATGATCTGTCTGAATTAGCTCTCTTAGTTATCTTTCTTACTTCAGTTGCCAAAAAGATGGTCCATAATTTTCTTTGTTCTATAGAAGAAAACATGTTTGATACAGTAATATACCCTTCCCTTCTTAACCTACCTTCCGGTACTTCCTCAGAGTGACTTCCTGTGCTCAGTTGTAATTTCAAGGGACTCTCTTTGCTGAACATCAGCTCAGGACTCATCTGTAGTGTTCTTTGGGGGCACGACAGCTTAAAAAATGGTAGGAGGGTATATAGGTTTGGAGGAATTCCTTGGCTTAGTGTTTAAAATTATGCTGAGCAACTCTGCATGGCTTTAAATCAGTAAAATATGTTTTGTAGGCTCTGAGTATATAGCAAGAAAAGCAAATGCCTGTAGTTATGTCCATTTCTTTGTCCCTCTGCCCATGGCAGTTGTCCTTACTGGATTGTAGAATTATTTCTCATTGAGTTTAAGTAATCAACAATGGGTTCCAAAGAACTACAGCCATTCAGCTGGTGTTGGCATTCAGGAGGAAACATCTCCTCCCCATCTTTGTGAGAGAATATTCTCGAGTCTCTGTCTTTCTGAATAAATACATATTTTGAGCACCCGAACTTAAGGGATCTTTCAAAAGAAGGCCGAGAACATTTATGTTTATTGGTTGAACTCCCATCTCAGAAACTTATTTTATTGGTCCATGATAGTCTCACATCAAAATATAGATTGTGTTGACAATGACATACATTCACACAGTACTTGGTCCCCCCCAACCCATTTCCCTCCTTCCCAATACCAAGTGTCCAGGTTAACAATGTTGTGTTCACAAGTATACACATCGTCGCAGGTAGCCTTTCCATGAATGAAGCCCAGCTAACTTCTTCCTCCTCTACCCTTTTCCCCTGGCTCCACCGAGGATCTCCTCCATTATTTGGAGTCCCTCTGGTATCCCAAATACTCCTTACCATTATTAGCATTTTAGAGAAAACCTATGTCCCTTCTCTTTCTGTGCTTGGCTAATCTCACTTAGCATAATGTTCTCCAGGTCTTTCCATCTTCTTATGAATGGCATAATTTTTGTTCTTCTTTATTTCAGTGAGTCTTTAAAATGCTAATCCTACAGCTTGATGGGTAATGACTCCAAATTTATAGCAAAAATAATTATGTGAGGAGGTAGTGTGATATGTAATTAATATTCAAAAGTAGACTTGTGTGAATTTATATGCCAAGATGCTTCACCTCCTTAGAGATCTGACATGGGAAGTGATGTGGCGTATCTTTTCTACGATGAAATTTACTGTGGGGTCTTATTTTTTGAGGTCTCGTTGAATGACAGGGTGATGTGACACACCCTGCTAAGCATGAAAATCAGCAAAGGACGGACGAAAAACTGTAGTGCAGGTGAAAGGGAAGTTTGTATGAATCTTTGAGGCCAGAATCAACTGGGGCCGTATTATTCTGCTCCTTGGTACTTGTGCCCCAAACACTAAAGTTTATAGTAGCCTGTTTCCTGATAACTGGTATTTTCATGGGAGCCAGAGCAAGTGTCTGTGACCTGAAGTGAAATAAAAATGAAGTTTTTAGTCTTCCCAAGAGCCCTTTCAGTGTTGCTAAGTTGTCCTTGGTTTTAGTTTCTGTGTATTTGATGAGTCTTTCATGAGGAAGAAATACACATTTTAATCTGATTGAACCACTGCATAAAAATGGATTCTTTGAAAAAATGTCTCCCTTTTTATCCTTTTTGCTTTTTCATCTACTTCTGATTTATGTTATTTTGCCATTTTTTTGGTTTCTGTTTCTGTCTTTTTTTTTTTTTTTTTGTCTTTATAGATCACCTTAAATCTATTTTGGTTATAATAGAATAGGAACAATATGTTACCATTTACTAAATGATTGAAGGTCACTATGTTTCAGATGCTCTATATGTTCTTAAATGTTATTTTATTTACTTTTATTGTGGTCCTATAAAGAGGAATTTTAATGCCCACTTTTTTTTTTTTTTTGGTGGCACCAGTGATTGAACTCAGGGGCATTCTACCTCCAAGCTACACCCCCAGCCCTAATTTTTATTTTTTATTTTGAAACAGGGTTTTACTAAGTTGTGGAGTACCTCAATGCATGCTGAGGCTGGCCACGAACCTGCAGTCCTCCTGTCTCAGCCTCCCAAGTACTGGGATTGTAAGCATGCACCACCATGCCCGACTACTGCTGACTTTTTAAAGGAGGAAAACTGAAAACTGAATTTCAGAAAAATTAATGTGCCTGGTAAACACTTGATTGGGGATTGAAACTCTGATCCTTCTGACCCCGCAGCCTGGTCCTTAACTCCTGCAGTGACATCTCTGTGAGCAAGTGACCGTGGGTGCCTGCCATTGTGCTGTACCCAAGGGCTGCCCAGATCGGCAGAAGCAGTTTGCCTTTTTGCTGAATTTTCTACTGGGAGTTTAGTACTATTAGTTTCATGAGGATGGCCAATTTGAGGTACACTCTCTTTTAAAATGTTCTATTCTATCACATCTGAGTGTTATGTTCAAATAATTTGAGGAAAATAATTTTTCTCTATGCTATTTATTTAAAAAATTATAACTAAGTTTGTTTAATACAGAAAAGTACTCAAAACACCTTGATATGACCAATGTCAAGACAAATAACAAAATAATTCTGTATGACGTATCTGTATTTTCACACTGTCCATTAGCCGCTTTTCTTTATATGGCTAGCAGATGTTGGGATGTATAGCACCTGCTAAGACAAGTTGATTCTTTATGGCCACAGTCCAGTCCCATCTCTGTGGGATTTTATGTGCCCCCTGCCGCCCACTGGGGCCAGCAGAGTCTGTGCTCTCAGTTCATTCAAGCAGCCAGTCTGTGGTGGGTCTTGGATTCTCCATTCAGGGTGATCTGCTGGGCCTGCTTTGACAGCGCAGCCAAGCAACTGCGGGTTGCAATGCAAAAAATGCCAGAGGCTTCCTTTTTGTGTAGAAAAATCATCTGAAAGCTCAATGGCAGGAGAAAAGCACACATTTTCTTGCCATAAAACCTTAAAGCAAGTTTGGGAAAGAAGGCTTGCACAACAAATGTGCCCTCTTTCTGTCTTCCCTCCTAGACAAATGCACCTGCATTTGGGGAAACTGCCTCCTGACTTTCTTTCTCATTGAGGATGCTGTTGAGACAGGTTTGCAATATCTTTTGTGAGACATGCCAACCTATTCATTTTTCCTCTGTTAAGAGTCATGCCAGAGAAGCAACTAAGGCCAAATCCACCCATGAAAGTGCAGTGAAAACCGGAGGCAGAGTCTGAAGTTGTAAATCACTTTCCCCTACTTTGGATACCTTTGGTAATCAGTTTGATTTTCCACTTCACTTTTTACACATATAGGTCACTCCCAACTGATTTCATCTCAAGGATCATTTCAATTCTTTACTGCCCCTTTTTCCTTAACCAAGGCTTTACAAAAAGTGAAAAATGTAGTGATATGTGGGTGCAGAATTACAGTGCACAAGGACAATGCCAAGGGTCACTGAAATATTTTTAAGAGACAGCATTAGTAATGTACAAAGTTTTCAAGTCATAAGACATGCATATAAAATAATCGCTAGGGAACATTTTGATTTACTATTTTTTAATCATATTTCTCAAATTTTCTACAATAACCATATTACTTACTAAGTAATTTGAATAAAAGTAAATGGATGATATGGAAAATGGTCTGAAAGTCTGGTTACCTAGTAGCACTTAAATCTTCTGGAATTGAGACCATAAAAGAAGCCAACTGAGTAGACTTAAGGTTAGCTCTGTGAGTCTGGGACATCAGAGTTTTCAGCAGTAGTAGCCTCTTCTGTTAAAGTCTTTGTCATTTTGGCTATGAAGGAGAAGGTAAAACACATTATTCAGTTTTAAGCATTTGGCACATTTCCAAAACACTGAGTCAATTTAATGTAATTACTTTTTCATAATTATAATTTCAGAAGCGCTTCAACTTCAGTTTCAACTAATCTTTAGTCAGCTCCTTGTATTTCCTGTCTATGAACTTTGTGGCTTATAGAAGAGTAAACAAGCATTTACGTACATTGGATACCTGCGATTTAAAGAAAAGCTTTAAGTATTTTCCTTATTTGAAACAAGTTCTCTTCTGGTGATAGATATAATAGCTGCTAACGTCTATTTGTCAGTGTTCTGTGAATGGCTCTTAGCCACAAGCTCCGGTGACTTGTAGAGATCCCAGACAGTAGCGAGGTGATACCTGGTAGGTGCTATAAAGCCAACAACAGTGTCTGAAAGAGTTGGAGCTATGTTGTGACTCTGTTTACCTACTGTGGATAACTTTGAGAACATTATTACTGAATCTTTATCCTTGAGGTTGAAGTGTATTTTCATTTTCCTTTTTAAATTGTCTATGCCTCTTGAACCATTGTGTGATCTATTTAGTGATGACATATTTTTCTCATGAGTGACATCATGTGTAAAATCTGTATCTTTGCCCCAATTTTGAACTACCAAAGATATTGCTTTACGTAGTATTAAGATAGAATTTTATTAAAAAGGAATTATTTTTAGTTATTTTTAATTTTTCTCTTGTGTTCCCTTGGTTAACTTTCTTTTATATTACACTATAAGTTCAATATGTGCATATAATTTTATAACACTTCAGTTAATAATCTAAGTTCCCATCCTCCATGTTCCTGGCCTATTGATTCTCCTGGTGTAAGTCCTCAGGTAACACTCTCTGGCATATAGCCTAGGAGTGTATTCTGATGATTCTATTGAAGCGTAGACTAGCAACGTCTAGGAGCATCCCAGGAGCCTGATTTCTTCCATGTCCCAGATGGGTCCAGGGCATCGAGAGATAGCAGTACCATTTTAACTGAATTAGAACTTCTGCTCTGCATAGTTTGATGATCAGCCTCAGTCCTTTAGTAACCCCTGGCTGAATAAACAGGAAAGAGTAGGGAAGAGGAAAGCGCCAACTAGAGATTTATTTAGCGATAAAATGTTTATGCAACTTATTACTTCCTATAAGACTTGGAGCATACCTGATGAGCAGTGTTTTTATAGGGCCAATAGAAAAAGACCATGAGCACTAAGGCTTTGATCTCAATCACCATTCTCTAGTCTGTTTCTAAATGAACAATGTAAAGTACTTTCCAGTAGAAAAGTGTGCCTCATAGATAATCTTTTTTCTAAAACAACAAAAATTTCAATTTTAAAACATAAATTTGTTATATTCAGAGTTTTTTGTTGTTTTTTTTTTGGTGTTACTGGGGTTCCTGGAAACCCTTCTACCTCCGGGCTACGCTCCCAGACCTATTTTTTATATTTTTTTTATTTGGAAACAGGTCTCCTAAGCCAGCGAGGCTGGCTTTGAACCTGTGCGATCCTCCTGTCTCTGCCTCCCAAGCGCGGGGATTACAAGCGTGCGCCACCACTCCCGGCTTCACAGACATTTTTAATACCTTAATTGGTGCATTGTAATTGTACATTATAATGAGGTAGAATGATAGGAATATACATATATACACACAACAGTAGGTATGTTTTCCTCCGGATCCCACTCCATTCTCTTCCCTGTACATGTCGATGAGATTGGTATGATTTCATATATGAGATTGGATAATTTCATATATGTACATAGCATTAACTGAAAATAATGGTGTGTTTTTATATTAACAATTATATAGAAATATTTTGTTAAATATTGTCTCCCTGCTATTCACAATTGAGGAAATGCAGAAGAGAAATGAGAACAAACCAAAGGTTAGCCCTAGAAGGCACCGGGCTTCTACTACCTTTAGAATGTTTCTGACTTTTTATTTCTTCATGTGCTTATTATTTGCACTTTATCTGTTTCAAAAATATTTAACAAGTTGACAAGAAATGGGAAATGGCCTGTTTAAATAAGAAAAGTAAGCTGGGTGTGGTGATACATGCCTCTAATCCTGGTACTTAAGAGGCTAAGACAGGAGGATTGCAGTTTTGAAGCCAGCCTCAGCAACTTAGTGAAGCCCTCTACAACTTACTGAGACCGTATTTTTTAAAATAAAATAGGACGGAGGATGTAGCTGGGAGGTAGAATGCCTTGGCCTCAATCCCTCATACTACCATCAATCAATTAATAAGTAAAAATAACTAAATACTAACTAAAATAAATGGCTAAGAAAAGTAAACACATACTTCTCTAAGAAATCAAATGAGAGATCATTGCTTCTACTGACTGGCCAGTAATTGTGCATCATGTTCTTAATTTCAGCATTATTTATGGCAGTGAAATACAAGAAAGAAGCTGAATCTCCAAAAAGTAAGGAATAACTTAGTCAAGGGTTTTCAACATTGGCATTATTGACATTGTATCCTGGGTATTTCTTATTATATGTTTCTTGAGGCCAGAAGTCTTTCTTTCTTTTTTGTTTCAGTGCAGGGAATTGAACCCAGGACTTGCACATGCTAGGCGAGTGCTCTACCACTGATCTATCTTCAAGATCCTGGCTGGACAATTGTTATGGAGGCTGTGTGTTCACTACAGGATGCTTACCGGCATTCGTGGCCTCTACCCACCAGATGCTAGCTAGCAACATCGCCCCCAAATATGACAACCCCAAACTTCTCCAAACATTGCCGGATGTCCCTGTTGAGAAACACTATTACAAATCAATGAGTTATACTAGTTTTCTAGGGCTGCCAAAACAAATTATAACAAACAGAAAAAAAAACAGAAATTTAATCTCTCATAATTCTGGGAGACAGAAGTTCAAAATTCAAGCACTGGCAGGATCAGCTCCTTTTGGAGGTTCTGAGGGATGATCCTAAGTGCTTCTCTCCTGTCTTTTGGTGGTTGTGGAAATTCTTAGAGTTCTTTGGATTGTATATGCATCCTCTAAGCACTACTTTCCTCTTTGCATAGCATTCTTTTCTAAGCAATTGTGTCTAAATATTTGTTGCAAGTGACTAGTCATTGGATCATAGCCATGTTAACCAGTGTGGTTTCATCTTAGCTTAGTCATATTTCTAGCTACCAGGAGAAAGACCTGAGCATACAGCAAGCGTGTGCTCTAAAGGTCTTTAAATGCTTTTGCCACTGCCAAAGTATCATCCAATTATTGATAACAATTTTCATTTAGTAGAAGCATCACATATAGAACATTTGCCAATTATTGCTGAGGAAAAAATTTGAAGTACCCAGGAACGTGAATTCAGATACTTCAAGTGAAATGTCAAATGTTCTGTCTTTGTGAATTGTGTGCTTTATAGTAGATAGTGAGTGTACAAATCAATTGAAACTTTTTTTTTTTTTTACTTTTGAAAATTTCATACGGCTGGTGGTTCAAAACCCAACTTCTTGAAATGGGTGTACTTATTTTGTCTAAATATATGGTTTCAGTATGGACAGACCAAACGAGGAGGAACTTGTAGGTTGACTTCTTGCTGAAAAAAAATAGTGAAATATTTGGCCTGGTTTTGGCACAGTGTTACTTAACACACTTAATCCTGACTTTGGGAAATACATGGTCATTATGTTGTTTGACCACAGGAATACAGCCACATCCTGTGATTGAGGATGGAAGTTTTCTCAGTTCCCATAATAAATCATCATTATGAGGAAGAGACTGGAATATCTTAGAGTAGGGAGTGGAAAAACCATTATACTTTCTCTAAAGCAAAAGGAGAAGGTGGAGCCAGGACTTTGGAGATGTAGATACCTAGACTTTCCTATTAGTGGTCCATTTTATGTGGAGAATACCAAAAAAGTTCACCTGGTAGTTAGGAAATCATTCTATATTAGATCCATGTTAACCATAAACTTCCATTAAAATTCTATGTAATGTAGGGAATAAGAGAGTATATCTTCTTTAGCCATCTTTGTTTCTCTCCTTTAATTAGGGTTGGTGATGACTTGGTTTCTTCAAGGGAAAATGGGGCCCAGGTATCTCTGAGTGAGAATCTGTGTCAGAACAGAGTCATGGTTAAGTGCCAGTTAACACAGTTAAGTGCGGGCATAGGTTAGGGTGGCACATTATACAGGACCATTTTTAGGAATGGTTCAAACCATTCCTTAGGAGTTCCTAGTTAGAAATGAGTAAGGACATACAAATATCCTGCATGTTAGCTGGGCGTGGTGGCACACGCTTGTAATCCCAGCATTCAGGAGACTGAGACTGGAGGATCGTGGTTCGTGGACAGCCTCAGCTACTCAGTGAGGCCCTCCACAACTTAGTGAGACCCTGTTTCAAAATAAAGAATAAAAAATAGGGCAGGGGGTATAGCTTGGAGGTCAAATGCCCCTGGGTTCCATCCCCAGACCTGCAAAAGAAAAAAGAAAAAAAAAAAAAGAAAAAGAAAACCCAAACAAACAAAACAAAAAACAAATATCCTGGATTTTATGTGGGGAGAAAATTATAAAATTGGCATTAGATAAAGAGTGATTTCTGGCCAGGCATGTTGACACACAGCTGTAATCAATCCTTGTCTGTGGGAGGCTGAAATAGGATGATTACAGGGAGGCTAAGATGGGAGAATTACAGGTGTGAGGCCAGCATTAGCAACTTAGTAAGGCCCTCAACAATTTAGCCAGACCCTGCTTCACAATTAAGCCTGGGGATGTCACTTAGGGGTGGAATGCTCCTGGGGTCAATCCTCAGTTACACACACACACACACACACACACACACACACACACACACACACACAGAGTGATCTCTGGAGGTTGTAGAACTTGGAAACATAAGAATTATATAAGTTACAATAGAAAAATAGTTAATAACATAAAATATGGTTTTTTGGATGTAATTGGAATTAAGAACTATCTTAAATTGTATATACAATTCTACTCTAATTTTATTAAAGTATTGCAAAAAGGAGCTATACCAAACTATTAAGCTCTTGGTACTGAGTTTATAAAAATGGAGACATAGTGGGTGATCCCCTAATACTTCAGGCTCCGTAGGCATTTTCTCACCTACCAGGAGATGAAAGGCAGTCTCTCTGGGCCACAAGGTTACTGCGTGTGTGTCAAATCCTCACTCGGAAGTGAGCACTCCTGGGTCTCCTTTGCACTTAGCTCTACCTCCTTCTTCCCCTAAGTTGGCTTCTTTTGTAGGCAAAGTAGCCACCCAGAAGCTGTAATGGCAGGCCTTACTACCAGGGAAATCCCACATGACAAATTCGTCCTTTGTGCTGATACAATTGACTTGTCACCTCATTTTTACAGCTAATTAGCTCTTCAGTAAGCGATGGCTAGTGTCAAAGGTCAGCTGATACCTGATTCTGGCAAATTGACCGTAAATATTACCGTCCATCTGTATTTGCTGTTCAAAGTACTGCTTAGTGACCAGATTTTAAACTCTTTTTGTATGAGAACCTGCTTATTTTTGTTGGCAAGATAAAGTTTCCAGATGATGCTCACGAGACTTCTCTTCTGAAGTTATCGAGGTTGCTGCCCCATTGCCCTTTTCAAGGGGGCATAGCTGCTTCCAACTTTTCCCAGAGTTTCTTTTGTTTCCTCCTTTAAGTTAGAAAATCATGGAAGAAAGTCTTGTTCTGACTCAGTTCATTACTATGATAACTCCTAGGAATTTTTTTTTTTTGCTTTATAACGATAACACCAGTAACGCTAAGAAAAGCTAATAATTATTGAGGGGCCACTATATACCAGGCATGATTCTAAAAGCTTTATATGTATCAAGTCCTGTAATTCTAACAACACAATGCAGAGATTTTTTTTTAACCCTGAAGTAATGGATGAGGAAACTGAGGCTTAGAGAGGTTAAACTTTTCCCCCAATAGCAGGAGATGGAAACTTTGTTCAGGTCTGCCTGGATCCTGCGTCAGATCTCAATCCCTAAGCTGTACAGCCTTATTAATGTAGTTATTAACATATGTGGTTTGTTAGGATATGAATTGTAAAAATATCCTTGGGGTGAAGTGTATATCTAAATGGTTATCTCTAACAGGATATTCATTCATTCATTCTTTTATTGGGGATTGAATCCAAAGGAATCCTTTTGAGCTACACCCCCAGGCTATTTTATTTTAATTTTGAAACAGAGTCTCTTTAAGTTTCTAAGACTGTCTTGAACCTGAAATCCTTCTGTTCCAGCCTCCCGAGTACTGATATTACAGGCATGCTATTATCAGATATTTAGTCTAGAATATCCAGGAAATATAGAATAGAAACAAACAAAAAACAGATCAGAGATGAACTGAGTACCTTGGTTCCAAAAAGAGCCAGATGATCTGGAACAACCGTGGCACTCAGCACTGCAGCAAGGCAAGTCTGTGAGTGGTGCTTTTCCCCTCTGGTTCTACTCAGAAGCCCAGGAACAGCATCCCCTGAGCTTTCAAGTGTAAAAAAAAAAAAAAGTGTAAAAAAAGTTAAAGTAGTGAGGTGTCAGATGGAAAGCCTGAGGGTTTTTTTTTTATCTCAGTGAAAGTGAATGAAGGAGCGCCCCTGGCTGTTTTCTTTAAATGGTGGTAAGCACATTTCTGTTTCTAAGCCCAAAGTGCATTTTTAAAGAATTTACTAGACTTCTCTACTCCCCTCCTACCTTCATCTCATCTCTTTTGAGGGAGAGTGTAATGAGGGAGGCTTCTTGGAAGGCATATTAAAAGGATTAGGTCATCGATCACTAGTGAGATGTCCAAGATTCTGTAGCAAGTAGACAGCACTTCAGACTCTAGGCTAGCCCAGTTGGTGCAGAGACAGTAAAAGAAATGAAAGAATGGAGACACTGCAATTTCCTTTATGATAGACTGAACAGATACACTAACAGAGTTGATGATAATAAAGATAAAAACGTAGCCAGATTTTATTTTTTCTGTACTGCAGACCAGAACCAGATGCACTTGACTGCTATGTAGATTCAGATTGCAGACTTCAAACTATGAGAGGTTAGGTATGCAAATGTGAGACTTCAGTGTAATCAATCAGCCACCCCCTAAGTGTATTGAATAGCCCTGTGTAATACAGTCAGTGCCATGTGTAATGCCAAACGACGACACAGTCTTTGACCTTATCTGGAGAGGCAAAGTAGGTATAGAGGAGACAGATGAGAGGACCAAATGCTTCATCATGAAGATACAGTTGAACAAGGGAGACTATATAGGCCAGAGAATTTGAGAAGCCAGTTGGAATGAAGAGGAATGAGATTTTGATTGGGAGTCAAGAGGCTTTCACACTATTCCTGGTTTTGCCACAGTAGCTGGGTCATCCTGAATAGACAATTTTTTTTTTTTGTTAGGCCTGTCTTTAAGGTCCTTCCAGAGTTAAATTTTTATTATAGGGAATATGGTGGCACATGCCTGTAATCCAGATACTTGGAAGGCTGATACAGGAAGATTTCAGGTTCAAGAACAGGCTCAGCAATTTAGGGAGACCTTGTTTTAAAATAAAAAATAAAAGGGCTGTGTGTATGTGTTTGAAGGGTATAGCTTGGTTGGAGGTAGAATGCTACTGGGTTCAATCTCTAGTACCCCTCAAAAATCTAATATAAAGGGAGGAACCATGGATCTACATCACTGAGAGAAATGTCTCAGAAATGTGTTAGAAATGAGATAGGCATTTACATTTGTGTGTGTGTGTGTGTGTGTGTGAGAGAGAGAGAGAGAGAGAGAGAGAGAGAGAGAGAGAGAGAGAGAGAGAGAGAGAGAGAGAGAGAGAGAGAGGTGTCACAGTTGTAAGTGAGGGCAGGGAGGCAGGAAAAGAATTGTTTAAGAATCACTGGTGGTAGAAATGGAGCGGGTAGGGGTGCACAGTTATGACAGCCAAGCCAGTCATTACTTGATGTGAAGCAGCTGCGCACTTAATGAAGGCAGAACACATGAAGTCATTTTGGATTCCTCTTTCCCTTACTAATCATGTCTAAGTCCCACTAAGAATGTATGCTCAGATCAACTGACTTCTCTCCCTCTCCCTCTTCACCAGCTTAGCCTAGCTGCTAACCTCTCTTTTGAAAAAACCAACAGCAATGAGTCTTGAATCTGTTTGCTTTAGAGTTAGTCCCCTATAACAGAGTAAGAGCCATCTTTAAAAATTATTAGTGGACTCTGTACTTCTCTGCCTAAAACCTGATGCCAACTTTGGATTGCACTTAGAAACCATTCAGCCAGGAGTGGTGGTACACACCTGTAATCCCAGTACTTTGGAGGCTGAGACGGGAGAATTTCAGGTTTAAGGACAACCTCAGCAACCTAGTGAGATCCTGTTTCAAAACAAAAACTAAAAAAATGTCAAGGGGTGTAGCTCAGAGGTAGAGTGCCCTTGGGTTCAACCCCCCCCAGTACTCCCAACCAACCAGCCAACAACAAAAATCAGGCTATTCTTCTGGTCTCACTGAGGGAATGGCAGTCCTAGCCCTTCTTTTCTCACCATCCTTGCCCACTTAATCTCTGAGTGTCCTCTTACTTATCCTCAGACATTTCTAGTATGTTCTGACCTTAGTGCTTTTGTACCTGCTCTTCCTTTTAACTGGAATATTCTCCAGTATCTTCTCACAACCAGCATTTCCTATTACATTCAAGTCTGCACTCAAAGGTCACTTCCTTAGAGGGAATTTCAGACTCTTGTCCAGTTGTACTTTAATCACAGCATCTTGTTTTATAGACTCCATGGTGCGACTGGAAATTTTACATTGTGAACTTATTGTCTTATTGTCTATTTCTCCTTGAAAAAGTAACACCCGAGGGAATAGGGACCTATTTTCATATTATTCAACTTTGTGTTTCTTGTCCTGGTAACAAACACCCAAAAAGTGTTTGTTGAGTAAGTGAAAGAATGCTTACGTAGTAAAAGGGACTAAAACATAGCAGAATAGCACAGTGGTTCCAGGAACCATGGATCGACCACCAGGCAGATCTGGATTCAGATCATAGGTCAGTCAGTTCCATGGCAGCCACGAGACCCTGGGAGAGTCCTGAGACCTTGTAATCGTCATGTGTAACAGGAAGAGGAGAATGAAATCAAAGTCACTGGATTTGGAGGGGCGTTACATGCAAGAACATTACTAAAGCCCTGAGCTCAGTGCTTCACAGAATCTACTTTTGGTTTTTCTTTCTAGTTTGCCTGTGGCCTCCTTTTCTTTAGGACATTAAGTCTAGATTTAGTTTGAATAGAAAAGGAAAATGGCATGTGATACATAAATGATTGTTTCTTTTTCCCTTTCCCTCTTCTCTGCCTCTCTCTAGTCCGTCTTCCTTTCTCTTCTTTTTTCTCTACTTTCATTCCTCTCTCTCCTCTCCTCTTTTTCTTCCTCATCTCTTGTTTATTTACATTTTTATATAAATGTTTATATATTTATTGGCAAGTGCTAATAGTATGCATTTGTTAAGTGTAAGTGTGATATAGCTCCTTTTACCATCGTTATATTAATAAAAATTTTTCTTTGGAAAAATGTGCTTATAATAATATATTGACTGTTAAATATGCCCTTCAAATCCATAAAGTAATATTTTAATGAGCAACATCATTTTTACTATTCCAATTGGCTGGATTCCTAGGTTAGCTATTCAAGTCCAAAAATATCTGTAGATAATACAAGACCCCTAGCAAAGATATCATCTAAACCTAATGTACAAAACTCTTAAAGGCTTTGGGGAGCTTAAAAGGAGAGCCACAAAGAGACCTTTCTTAAGCTATTTGTTATCTATCAAATCAGCAAATATCTTTTGAGTAACTTCAAAGTACCAGGCAATGGTTATATAATAATAACCATTTATATAGTACTTTGATTTATAAATTATATCTAGTAGCAGCATTTAATCTGATTCAACATGATTTTCACATTACACGTAGAAAAATACAAAGTTCAGGGTAGTAAGCCAAATTGTGTCTCTCAAAAGATACATCCAACTTCTATCCTCTGGTACCTGTGAATGTCACCTTGTCTGCAAACAGGATCTTTGAAGATGTAATTGAGATCTGGAAAAGAGATAAACCTGAATTGAAAGTGGGCCCCAAATCCAATGACCAATAACATTATGAAAGGAAGAAGAAGATTTGAGACACAGACATACAGGGGAGAAGGCCACATGAAGACAGAGACAGAAACTGGAGCAATGCAGTTACAAGCCAAGGAATGCCAAGGATTGCTGGCAGTTATCAGAAACTAGAAAAGAGGTGCAGAATGATTTTCCTTCAGAGCTTCCAGAAGGAGCCAAGCCTGCTGACACCTTGACTTTGCATGCCTGGCCTCCAGCATTATAGACAATAATTTTCTGTTGTTTTAACCCTCCAAGTTTGTGGTGATTTTTTTCATAACCACCCTAGAAAACTGATATATTCAGTGAATTCATGAAGACGTACTGCCAAGAATAGAGACCATCCATGAAGGCTGCTGGCCACTATATGTAAGACTCATTAATTTATAAAGATTCTTCTGGGCTGTAGGCTGATCTTACTCTGCTCTTAGCAAGTTATAACAGATCAAATCTTCTTGGAAGGAGCACTTTGAATCTGTGCATTTCTATTTCTACAACTACAAACCTGGTCCATTCAATTATCTCTTTCACATGGATCTTGAAACAGTCTTCAAAATGACACTTCTGTTTCCATGCATGCTTCCCACCAGTCCATTCTTCACACAGCTGCAAGAATGAATTGTCTGTCTTGAACCCTAAATGGATCATGTTATTCTAAATGCACTGAGAATTCATGGCCTCATGCCTCAATGGCTTTCCATTGAAATTAGAACAAAATACCCACCCCTTATCGTGACCTCTAAGACTCTTTATGACCCGGTGCATGCTTTCTCTCCAAACCCATCTATGGCATCTTACTCTTGCTTCTGCTGCTTTATCCTTTCCCACAGATTATACACTACAGGAGAGTTATTCTCAGTGCCTGGAACTTCTCAATTACTCAAAAGATATTTGCTGATTTGATAGATAACAGATAGCTTAAGAAAGTCTCCATCCCTTTGTGGCTCTCCTTTTAAGATCCCCAGAGCATTTTTGATAGGAGTATATTAGGTTTTGATGATATCTTTTCTAGGGGACTTGTATTATCTACAGATTGCCATTAAAATGGGGCTATTTTTTGTACTTGAATAACTAAAATAGGAATCTTGCCAATTGGAATAGTAAAAATGATGTTGTGAACTAAAGTGGGAATTGATAACTCTTTCCATTTCTCCAAACGTTGTTGCTTTTCTTTCTTTCTTTTTTTTTAAATCTATCTCAGTCCCATCCTATAAATTGCTTCTTTTCTGTTTTCAGGTCTCCCCCACTCCTCCTTTTGTGCTTTGCGTATTGCCCCTAAAGGTTTCATAGATCTACCCTGCCTAATGCCTAGCCGATGGGAAGTATTGGCAGGAGACTGGAAGAAAAAGAGACAAGTCAGGATATTTCCTTTCTGCCCCATCCATGCTCCAGCCACATTTTCTGACAGATCTTAATCTCTCCAGGACTGCAGCTCCTGTTGGTTTGCTTCTCTCCCATGTTTTTTAAACTTTCAAAAAATGATGTGTCTTCTTGTTGCCCCCTCAGGAATTAGCTAAAGGTAGCAATAGATTCTTGGACTCTGGGTATCTTATTACCCATTATTGGTTCCATGAAGTTTGCCTAAACCTTTATAAATAGTTTCTCAAACTATTTCTTGAGCTATCTGTGATGGATTCCGTTTTCTGCTAGAGTCTTGACTTTAACACCAGAGGGACGATTAGGACAGAGCAGGAAGAGTTTAGGGTTAGATTCTATCTGCTTGTTGGTCACGACCAGCTCATACGTCTAATTTTGCCCTAATTGATTGAACTTCATCTTCATCTCCTTTCTACCTTCAGGATCTTTGCCCAATTCAAGTCTACTTGAATAGCCTTAGTGCCACATTCTGGTTGAAGTCTCAATCAGCTTCACCACTTGCCTTCGTGTACTATTGTGGAAAATGTTGACACTCATTCAGTGTTCTTAGTTGAGCCTTGGGATTGGATTCTGGCCCATGAGGAGGATGTGGTCAATGTGTAATAATTCTTCTCCAGCTGATATGTTAAACCATCTCTTGCTGCTTTTGTACTTATGTGTACTTGGCCAAAGTAACTTTGGAGGGAAAATTTATAAATGGTCCAGCTGCAAGATCACAAAGGCTGCTAATCTACTTTAGACTTTGGCTGACCAACAAACATCTTTATTGTGTTAACCATCAAGATTTTAGGTTATATTTGTTACCTCAGCTCTGCCTAGTCCATGCATGTACCAAAAAGACTTAATCATTCCTGATATTTTCAGCTTTTTTAGTCTAATTCAGCAATAGAAAACACTCAATCTACTTCCCTCTCTCCCTGACACTAACATCATCATAGACATTGTTAGTAAGCAGGGGCAATTTTTCTAAGTGTCTTAGTACATTCAGGCTGCTATAACAAAATATCATAGACTAAGTAGCTTATAGATAACAGAAATTTATTCCTCATGGCTCTGGAAGCTTGGAAGTTCAAGATCAAGGGGCTGGAAAATTCTGGGTCTGGTGAGGGCCTGCTTATTGGTTCATAGATGGCACCTTATAGCCATGTCTTCCTTATGGGTAAGAAAACCTTTGAAGAAATTTCTTGTAAACATGGGGCCTATTTTAAAGGATTCCTTGAGCCAGTTTGTGAGTGTGTGTATGTTCCAGAATGAAAACTAGTCTATCTTGTATAATCTTCCAACATCAAAAACCAAAATCGAAGCAAGTACATTTAATTACTCTTTCATTTAAGAGTTCGTATTCAAGCATTTCTTTTACACTACTTTCCCCTAATCAGAAATCCCAGTTGGGATCCTTCCCATCTATAGATACTGATCATCCTTGTCATCTGATATCACTGATTGCTTTCTATAATTATTTTCTGCCAGGCTTTTTTCCACTTGATGTCTTTTCCCACTCAATCTTACCTTTCTTAGCTATAGCCAAATCTGTGCCTCTGCTGGCTTCTTCTTGAGGTTCCTTCATCCTCAAACAGAATAAACTGATAAAACTATATATTTGATTTGAAGAAAATAGACTACAGTGTCTGATCCAGGGAGTTAAGCAGAAAATCTCATAATTTCAAGTCTCTAGTAGAGAAAATGTGGCCTGCACTGGTCCTGAGTGTGAGGTCTTGTTTCACAATAACTATTCCATCTTGGAATGCATCAGGATGCACTATTAAGTGTAGAAGTCTAATTTCCTCATCTTCCAGATTGGCCTCTCTATCTTTTCTCTTCAATAGAAATGGCTATTAAAAATAATTTTCCCATGCTCAGGGATATTTTTTTATCATTTACATGTAAGAAAGACTGGTTTAGTACTAATGATTTCATTAATTTTTGAGAAAGACCCAAATAACATGTCCAGAAAACAATAGCATATTTATTCTACCATTGATCTGGCTTCCCAGTAAGAACAGAGTGGCATGTTTCTGTGTGTCAAGACTTGTGTGTATCGATACCTCAGTGTTTTGGAACAAATATAATCAGTGTCTCATCATTGTAGTGGTACGGAGAATAAGATGGCATACTCCGAAGCCAGACATCTTGCATTTGAGTCTGACATCATCCCATTTTACTTTGCAGCTCTGAAACTTTAGATATGTTTTTAAATATCTTTGTTCCCTAATTTCCTCACTTGTAATATGGTATAGCAAGGCTTATAATTCTTGGAATTTTCATGAGCATTTAATGAAATAACCTGTGCAATACACTTAGGACAGTGTTGAATATGTATGGACATCAATAAAGGTGAGCAATTATTGTTGGTAGGAGTTAGTAGGGTTGAAGGACTTTTGTAAAGTCAGCTCCTTTAACATATCTCCTGCTAACATATCTCCAGGAAGAATCCTCATGTCCAGCAAGCCACAAATGCTTGACTCCTATGAAATCAAGTCAGTGGTCCAGTAGCTGTTTGAGACATTGATGAATGAGATGATCACTACCAGCTAGATGTTTCATTTAAGAAAAGAATCACAAAAACTAGAAACTAGCGATTCAAAATTGCTAACAATATACCACAACAAGTTAGTGTTTGGGAAGGAGACCATTCTTCCTCTTCCTTAGGTATCCTTAAAAAGGAAGGAAATGCCCACTTGATTATTTCTATATTAATTTTCCCCATTGGTTATGTTTCTTTTGTCTATAATCTGTACTTCAAATTCCTCCAGTTTTGCCATTTTATATAGTTTACAAGTAAATTAGTAAATTGTGTATCCACACTTAGTAAAATGGAGCAGTGGGTGAAGATTTATTTTTATTTTTATTTTTATTTTTAGTTTTCCAGTGCTTTACTTATTTTTAGCTGTAATCTTACGAATGGTACCTCATGGTTAGCTGTTACCTTCTATTCTCTGTGATGCTTACATTCATTTATCCTCTATTAATAGTTGGTTACTCTTCATATTTTGTTTAGAAGGTTACTATTTACTTCCTCAATATTCTGTCTTATGGTGGTATGAAGTAGTGGACAGAACATAGGTGTTGGAAACTAGAAACCCTGTGACCAATGTCTGGTTCTAATCCTTATGGGCTGTATGGCTTTGACAAATAATAATTCTTTGAAGTGTTAATGTCCTCCCATATCAAGAAGAGGTACTTAATAAATAGTCGCAATTTATAAAATTGTTATGCTACATTAGATATCATATGCATAATGTATACTATAAATAATTATTGCTCAATGAGTGTTCATCTTCTTTCCTTCATTTTAAACAACATTCTTCTGCTCTACGACTATATCTAGGGACTGGATTATAACAGAAAATCCCTTTCCTCTACATGTGTTCTTCCTGCCATCCTTGTAGATAAAATAGAGGTCATAGAAAAAGGGGAATAAAAAGAACACCTTCAGTGAATAAGTTCATCCCCTCCTATCCTCCATCTAATTCTCATTCCAGTGACATGGAAAGTGTCCATGTGCCTAACCCTTGGAGTCTTGCTTCTTAATCACTCATAATTCTGTTGTGTGCAGTGTGTGCATGCATGTGACTCCAAACAGGAGCACATGCAGCATGTCAGGTATGAAGGCTTACCTCAAAAGAAAGGAAGATACAGGCTCTGCTGTTCACTCACAATGAATCTGAAAGGCCAAGGCCGGCAATCAGAGGATGCCTGAGTAACTTTTACAAAGCATCAGACAAGTAAGGACAAACTACTTAGTACAGGTACAACTGTATGTATATGCTTTCAGATATTGAGCGGAGATTTGCACTGATTCAGTGACCTTTTTTGGCAGTTTTTATGTAGCAACCACTGTGCATAAATCAGATTAAAATAAAAATAAATAAGACATGGTCCATGCTCTCATGAAACTGTCCCTCAGATGAGTGAGGTGAATATACATAGAGCACACTGAGGAGAACTTATATGATGCACAGGAAAAAGAAAAAAGGTCTTTGAGTTATTGTTAAAAGAGCCGTAGAATTTTATTAGACCAGGGGTACAAACACAGACTCCCAGAGCAATCAGAAACATAATATAAATGAAAAAAAGATAAAAAATAATGAAATAGCAATTCAGTGCCAAACATTCATTGTTCTTGGTACTTTATTTGTATTAACTCATTTAGTTTATTTTTGTGTGTGTGGTATTGGGGATGAAACCCAGGTGCAGTCTACCTCTGAGCTACACCCCCAGCCCTATGTTTTATTCCTTATTGTGAAACAGGGTCTCACTGAGTTGCAAAGGGCCTCACTAAATATAGCTGAGGCTGTCCGCGAACTACTATCCTCCTGTCTCAGCCTCCCAAAGGCTGGGATTACAAGTGTGTGCCACCACGCCTGACTCACTCATTAGTTCTGACTACTATTATTATTCATACTATTATTACCTCTATTTCACTGTTGACTGAACTGAGGCATAAAAGGATTCAGCAAATAGTGTAGGGTCACACAACCTTGAGAAACCTGGTCAGAACTCAAACCCATGCAATCTGAGTCTGATGCCCCTGGCATTCACTACGCCCCAAGCTATCATAAGCAAATGACAATGGCACAACTGATGTGATGAGTAGCAACGGACGCTCAGCCTCAGTGTTCACAGACCACACGGAATGAGGGAGACTCCAACCAATTTTTGTTTAAAAAATGGTCACTAGATAACCTTCCCCTACCAGAAGAATCATTAATCTATTTTTTCCAATGAAAAATTCAAGTTTTTAATGTTGAAAATGTTTTTCAAAAAACCCTCTATAGCCGGGCGTGGTGGCGCACGCTTGTAATCCCCGCGCTTGGGAGGCAGAGACAGGAGGATGGCGCAGGTTCAAAGCCAGCCACGTGCGCTGGCTTAGGAGACCCTGTTTACAAATAAAAATGTAAAAATAGGTCTGGGAGTGTAACCTGGAGGTAGAAGGGCTTCCAGGAACCCCAGTACCACCAAAAAAAACCCAAACAAACAAACAAACAAACAAAAAAAAACAAAAACCCTCTATAAACTAAACAAAGTATGAAGCATGATCATAAACTGAATATAGCCCACAGCCACTAGGTTGAGCCTTATAAATTAGGCAGACAAAGCACACAGAGAAGAGAATTATGTGCAAAGGAGCAGGTTGTGGAGAGCCTTGGAAGGGAACATGAGCAAGGTGGGGAGCAGATGAGGTGGCACGCTTAGGGACACCACTGCAAGGAGTGTACATTCTACCCAGTTTGAAAAAATTAGCCAGCAAGGAATTTTTGTCCTGTGGCTCTATTAGATCTTGTTTCTAATGTCTGCAAGTACTCAATGAAGTATATCCATTCCATTTTACCTGTCTATTCTCCAAGTGATGAACACCCAGATTAATTCCATCTTTTTTCCACCACAGTGAACACCTTCATTGGCAGTTCATGATAGATTTACCGGGGTTTGAATCTCAGCTCCATTATTTATTAACTGTATCTCAGTTTCTTTATGTAAAAAATGGGACAGTAATGAGAAGACCAAGTACATCCATAGCTTTAGGGTAGGGCTTAGTATATACTAAATGCTCATGAATTGTTATTTTATTTTATTTATTTTTTGGTGGTACTGAGGGTGGAACCCAGAGGCTTTATACCTCTGAGCTATACTTCCAGGCCTATTTTATATTTTATTTGGAAACAAGGTCTCACTAAGTTGCTGAGAGCCTCACTAAGTAGCTGAGGCTGGCTTCAAACCTGTGCGATCCTCCTGTTTCAGCCTCCCAAGCGCAGGGATTACAAGCATGCACCATCATGCCTGGCTGAATTCTTACTTTTAAATATTCTAAAGTTTTCCCTTAGACTTTTTCTCTTTTCTCCCTTATAAAGACAAAATTGACCTACTTGATAAGGGCATTGCAAATATTTAATGAAGTTAAATATATGGAAGGCACTTTGAACAGTGCTGGACACATCCTAAGTACATTGTAAATACATATACTATTATTACCCTTTGGTATTATGCTGAAATAATAAAAAACTTAAGCCATCTTTTCTTTAGTTTTAGAGGTTTAGAAGCATTTTATTTCTCTTATAGCCTATTTCAGTAGGCAGAGGCTATCATTTATAGATTTTCTTTTGGGGGCTTGGTGGATCATGATTTTTGGAGGAAAAATTCTAAGGCAGTGTTTGAGTGGAGGGAGCTTTACATAATCTAGATAGTTTCTGTGTGATGGAAAAGGGTCCTTAGGGTATACTGCTCTGAGGAAGCCTCATCCACCCTCTCACTTGCCGAAGAGCCCATCATGTGACAGCCTACCCTGCATCTTCTTGTAGTGCTTGCCTTTTGATTATGCACAGAAGTACCTGATCCCCAGATTGCTATGTTTACTGTCTCCAGTAGGTATTCAGCAATGTATTGGAAAGATGCTAACAAAAGTAATCAATAGAGTAAAGAAAGATGAACCACCAAAAAGAATATAATTAGATGGTAGAAGTCACCTCAAATATATTGTGGTTGTATAATTATAGAATTTGATTGCTAAATTTAACATTATTCAAATAGAGTTTATTCAAAGAGTATCTGGCACATAGTGAGAGTTGAATAACTCCTTAAATGAATGAATAATATTATGCAAATGCTCACTAGTATTGACTACATGTTATCAGAGAAAATCATTTAAAATCTGTGCTTTGATTACTTTAAGAAAGAATTAAGATTTTTTTCTTTTTTGTAGAATTTTCAAATACCTGTCAGAGTTTTTTCTTTTTCCTAAATACGTAATGAATTTCATAATGTTGTGGTGGGCTGATGAATTTTGTAATTTGAAGACCACTGTTCTGGAGTAAGGGCTGAAATTATATTCCTGAATTAAGGGAGCAATCTGATGAGCATTAAGTACTCAAGATCTAATAAAATTGCTATGCCAATCTATGGTATTTCTTTTTTTTTAAGAGCATATAATGTATTGTACATTCTGTGTTCTAAATATTGGGGTGGGGGGAGAGGGCACGAAACACTACCAAAATATACACCATTTTTAATATATTTCACATATAAATAAAATAAAATATGAAAATAAATAAGTAAATATTGCCATTTAAAGACAAATGGAAATTTTATATCTTCAGGAGTGTAGCATATATTTATTTCAATATACCTTCTATTAGATTATAAATATATTTAAAGCTTTATTTGCTTATTTATTTATTGTTAAATAAATTTTTTATTGGTGCATTGTAGTCATACATCTTAATGGGATAAAAAACTTGTGGAGATTTACATGTACACATCACCCAATCAGCCCCTAGCCCCTAGCCCCTTCCCTCCCCCTCCCTCCTTTCCATGCTTGGTTTCCTGATTAACTTTGATATGTTTGGTTTTTTTTTCTTCCATATATGGTCAAGTTATTTTTGACAAGGTTTCCAAGAACATTGGTGAAGGAAATAATAATATTTTCACTAAATATTGTTGAAAAATAATAACTACATGAAAAAGAATAAAATTGGGTCCTAACCTAACACCATATAAAATATTAACTCAAAATAGATAAAAGACCTAAATGTAAATCTTAAGACTATAAACTTTTAGAAGAAAACTAGGGTCATAAAACTTCACAACATTGAAATTGGCAGTGATTTCTTGGATATGATTCCAAAGGCCCCTACAGGACAAATCCCAGCATTGATAATCTCCCTGGGTCTGAGATTTTTGCAGTCCAACCCAGTGAAGGAGTAGTGGTGGCAAAGATACCACACCCTGGTCGCAGCTCCCCATGGGAAAATGCCCATTCTGGCACCCCCATGGTCTTGTGCAGCCTCAATTAACTCCCTGGGTCTGAGACTGCATGATACAACCCAGTAAAGGAGTAGTGGTGACTGAGAACACCACAATCTCGAGATCCAGAGCACCCTAAGTGAAGTCGTGGTGACCTGGGGAAGAACTGAGAGAAGGCACAAACTTCTGAAATCATGGGAAAGAGGAACAACAATAGAGCAATGAATGCCCACAACTTCATAATATCAGAACCTGATAACACAGAAATTCAGAGATCTCCAAAAGATCAAATCAGAAATATAACTGTAGAAATAATACAGGACTTTTGAAAAGAATTTAGAGAGAGTCTAAAAGAATAAAGGATGCAATCATTGAAGTAAAGGCATCAATTCAAACTATAAACAATCGATTAGACCACATGGAGAATAGAATCTCGCTCCTAGAAGATGATCACTCCAAAAACAAATGCATAATTTATAACTTAGAAAAAACCCAGACATTGAAGAAATATGGGCCCTTTTTAAGAGAGCTAACCTAAGAAAAATCAGAATAGAGGAGGGAAAAAAAGGTGAAACCAAAGGGATCAATAATCTCTTTAAAGAAATAATAGCAGAAAATTTTCCAAACATAGAGCAAGAGGTCGATAAACAGGTGCAGGAAACTTATAGAACTCCATTTAGACAGGATCAGAGAAGAGGATCCCCATGCCTCATAATTGTCAAAATGACCAATGTGGAAGCCAAGCAGACAATCTTAAAGGCAACAAAAACAAAAGGCCAAGTGACAGTCAGAGGCAAACCAATTAGAATCACTCCAGACTTCCCAAACCAAGTCATGAGAGCCAGAAGGGCTTGGAGTAACATATTCCAAACTCTGAAAGAAAACAACTTCCAGCCAAAAATTTCCTACCCAGCACAACTATCTATCAAATTAGATGGGAAAATAAGAAGCTTTCATGACAAAGAGAAACTGAAGGAATTTATGTCTTCAAAACCAGCGCTAGAGAAAATACTCAAAGAGATTAACTACAAAGAAGAAATAGGTAACACACACCAGAACCAGAGAAACAAGAGTTTCCATCCAGCAGACAACTAAGCAAAGAAGAATACACAGTATTTGAAACAGAAATAAAATCTTGTTAGGAATTAAAATTATCCCTCAATAATCACACTGAATGTAAATGGCCTCAACTCCCCACTAAAAAGACAAAGTGGCAAAATGGATTAAAGACCATAATCCATCCATCTGCTGCTTACAAGAAACATACTTTACAAGTGAAGATAGTAACAAACTCAAGGTAAAGGACTGGAGCGAGCCTACAGAATGGGAGAAGATTTTCCCCAGCGATTCCTCTGATAGAGGACTAATATCTAGAATATACAAAGAACTTAAAAGATGTAACACTAGAAAAACAAATAACTCAATCAAGAAATGGGCAATTTAACTAAATAGACACTTCACAAAAGAAGAAATATAAATGGCTAATAAATATATAAAAATATTCAACATCATTAGCAATCAGGGAGATGCAAATAAAAAATACACTGAGATAGATTCCATATAACCCTAATCAGAATGGCAATCATCAGAAAGTCAAAGAAAAATAAATGTGGCAAGGATATGGGGAAATAGGAACTTTCCTACACTGTTGGTGAGATTGCAAATTAGTACACCTGCTATGGAGATCAGTGTAGAGATTCTTTAGAAAACTTGAAATGGATCTACCATATCATCTAGCTATACCACTTCTGTGTATCTTTTCAGAAGGATTGAAATCAGAATATCATAGTGATATATATATATATATATTCATATTTATATATATATATTCATATTATATATATATATATATATATTCATATTTATAGCAGCACAATTCAGAATATCTAAATTATAAAACCAACATAGGTGTCCATCAACAGATGAATGAATTACAAAATTGTAGGGCATACACACAATGGAATTCTACTCAGTAACAAAGGAGAACAAAATTATGTCATTTTCAGAAAATGAATGGACCTGAAGAATATTGCTAAGTGAGATTAGCCAGTCAAAGAAACTCAAAGGTCAGAAGCTAGCGAGTAATTGAGATATAATAGGGACTTTAGATAATAATAAGAAAACCCCAGTTAGTGGTCTAGGGGAGGGGGAGAATTAATGAAGGAAACACTTTCATAGACATTATGCACATAGGTGAGAATACCGATACAGTTCTCAATTTTATGTATGGGGAAGAGGGGATTGGGGAGGGAGCCAGGGGAAGCTCACTAAGTGCTGTGTGCAGGAATGTCACTATCATTCTGAATTACATTATGATGTGAGACTACAATGCACCAATAAAAACATTTAAAAATGTAGGGTCAAGGCTTTTCTTCTGTTGGTGTGTGTGTGTGTGTGTGTGTGTGTGTGTGTGTGTGTGTGTGTGTATTTGGCTTTGCCTTAGTAATGGGCCATGTTTTAAGATTTTTTATGTTTCTTATGTAAATGAATATTCTGAGTGTCTGATGTGTTTTCTCATCTTACTTTCAAAGTAAAATAATTTAAGTATATTCAGAATCAAGAGAAGTGGAAAATTCTTTTAGATTTTTAAGTTTTGTTCATTTAGCTGTCCCACTATAACTACTTGACTTTACCAACTACTTCCAAAGCATACAACTTGGTTTTTAGAAAAGCAATTGCTATCTTTCTCTTGAATCTCACATTTTATTAGTTTAAATACAGACCCTATAGCCACATGAAATGAAACAAATGTAATTTTATAAATGTGATTTTGTTTTGTGTTTTTTGCATTAAATATATTTGGAGAGACACTAGGTATTAATCCTAGTGTCTGGACCTCAGATTTTCTTTATTTCAATTACTAGGGAGCTTAGAGTCCAGAAGCCATGCTTTCTTATTTTCAATAAGCATGAAACTATACTTGGAAGTTTAAAGAGACAATAGATGTGGAAGCCTAACTCATACTGCAAAGAAGTGTATGTACTTATATGAGGTGGTTTTAGGATGTGTCAATTGTACTCTCTATAACCCCAGTGTTTGGCCTGATCTCTGGCATATAACTGGAGACAAATATTTGTTCAATTAATGAAATAATTAAGATGGAAAGACAGTTTAAGTGTTGTTTCTGAGGTCATCTCATCTAAACATTATGATATTGCACACAATATGCAAAGGATACCTCTGGATGTTGCATTTTAAGTAGAGGTTCAAGGAGTGTTTTCATTTGCTTTCCCAATAAAAGAGGACACCACTCATTTTCTCTATATTGATATTTTCATAAACCGAGATTGCTAAATATCTTTGGTGGAAACCTTTTTGGCACAGATTTTATTGCTGATTATAACTGCTTTGCTTTTGGATAGTGATGAGAAAAATAAAATTAGAATGTGCTTTTATTTGCCCATTTCTTGATTGGGTTGTTTGTTTTGCTAGTGTAGAGTCTTTTGAGTTCTTTGTATATTCTGGATATTAGTCCCCTATCAGAGTGGTGGCTGGTAAAGATCTTTTCCCAAAATCATACCATTTGCAAGAAGATGGAAAGTCTTGGAGAGCATTATGTTAAGTGAGACCAGCCAAGCACAGAAGGTGAAGGTACATATGTTTCCGCTAATATGCTCAAACTAGGGAACCTAGAGGATACCAGTGGTACTCCAGATAATGGAGGGGAAATACCAGCAAAGCTAGAATGGAAAGATACAGGAGGAGGAAGGTGAACTTGATTAACGAGGGTCCACATCCGAATATGTGTAAAATTACGAATATGGCATGGTTACCCGGGGACAATCATTGTTGGGAGGGGGGAAGGGAAAACAGGGGCAGGAGGGGGGAGAGGGCATCAAGTATAGTTTAAATGTATACCATTTATGTTCAATAAAAAATTTTTAAAAAAGAATGTGCTTTTATTCTACATTCTGAAAAAACAAAGGAAATAATAATAGATGGATAGCTGGACACTTGCCAAGGAATCACATCCTAATGTATCCATTTATTTGACAAATATTTATTATCATTTTACTGTGGGTTAGTTACTGAGATGAAAACATTGACAAAATTACTGCCCTCATGCTATTTATTTTGAATCAGGTGGGAGCTAAAAAATTAGGAAGAAGCCAACAAATGATCAGATATAATACTTAAATACTATGATAAGGGCTAGAAATAAAATAGGGTATAAGATGAAGGGTACTAGGGAACTCCAGTCAGCCTGGTCTAAGATGGCTCCACTGAGGAGTTAACATTTGTGCTGTACCTTGAAGGTTAAGTAGGACCAGCATTTGAGGGACCAGGGAGGCCAAACTCTCAGAGAGACCTTGAGTTTTAGGTACCCTGAGACTTTTATTAATTGCTTTGAGAAAGTTTGGAGTTGTATGAAATCTTTATAGATCACCTATTTGGGGGGAAGAGGAGGGTATTCAGAATTGAACCCAGGGGAAGTCTACCTCTGGGCTATACATATAGCTAGCCCTGTTTTATTTTTTATTTTGAAATAGACTCACTAAGTTGCTGAAGTTGGCCTTGAATCAGTGATCTTTCTGTCTCAGCTCCCAAGTACTAGGATTATAGGTGTGTGCCACCATACCTGGCCCAACATACCCTATTTAAAAAAAAAAAGAAAAGAAATGATACCAGGGGAGATACCTCATATAACAAGACAATGTAGGGTTTATATGAACACCACCCATACCCCACTCTACAAAATGTTTTCAAGGTCATTTTTCCTCTCAAGGATCTTTTCTGTAATGTTGGACACTTACCTCTTCCTTTATCCCTTGCTTTTGTAAAAATATATTTGTTGCCCAGCAATGGAAATAACAAGGAAATAAAGCATAGAGGAACAAAGTATATCCAGTCAAAGTTAAGAAGCAGGATAACTTGGGAGAAGTTTTCTCGTTCCTTGCTTATTTTGTTCTGTTGATTCTCTTAGTTTTTCTCTTTTCATTCTCCTTTTGGTTATTACACCACTCATTAGCATTTCTATTAAGCAATCCTGAAGAGGAGAAAAATCAATCAAGGAAAGGTGCTTCAATTTAAGGCTTGGTGGTTGAGAAGTGGAATCTATTGGCTAAAATCGGCTTATTTTGGATTCTCTGTGGATTTTCTTGATCCATGTTATTTCTGTCCCCACAGCGTAGACCCACATAAGCTGATTATGTTGCATAACATGTATGCATACACAACTAAAGATTTTCAGAGGATGAACATATTTAAACTGAAAGCTCTAGGTAACAAAATTATTTAAATGGTTATCTTAAGAGTGGCCTAGAGGATAGTAGTAATAAAAACAAAGATTCTACTTAAAAGACACATTGTTGCCTGGGTCCAATACCTTGCAAAGAGGTATTCTTCACATCCTAGAAGCAGCTGGCTTTGCATCTTAAAATTAACCATATTGTGTGTGTTTTTGGCCTTTTGCTATGCCTGACAATACCTTTTAACCAACCCAGCTGAGTTGTTAGTTAGGGTCTAGGGCCTTATAAATAAGATATCTGAAATATTAATCATAACTGTGAGAAAACCCAAGCATTCATCCTGGATCATGACCATCATGCTCTTTGTGTTTGTAAATCCTTAAAACAATTCTTCCTGTTCTTTCTTTTCTGAACTTAGACAATGTGTGTGTGTATGTGTTTTAGAGTGGACATTGGCCTAATGTACTGCCTGGGGCTCAAGAGACACTTTTTTTGTGGGATCCTTGAGAAAAAGGAGACTCAAATCGAGGTTCCATAGGTAGATCAGAAAAGGACACCGATTCTGTGTCCTTGGTAAAGAAGCGTTTGTGCTGAACTTGCAAAATGTACGAGTTTGGTGTCATCTGTTTTCAGTATTTCCCGAACAATTGATTTATTCCACATTATTAATGAACTTTGCAGCAGTTCTACTTGTCAGAGCCTACTCTGTAGGGGTCAATAATGAGAGGAAACCTGATGTTAGTGAATCCAGCTTAAGTGATTCTGTCATGCTAACGATTCAATATATCAGGACAAATGTCAGCTCCTTCCAATATGTTAATTCCTAGGATCCTATTTGCATAAACTACAGTCAATGAAATACAAGCTCCCCCTGTAAGATAGTTAATGGAGATTTGTAAAGGATTTTTAATTTACTCTCCCCCCTTTCTATTTGGTCTCCTCCAACATCAATTCTTGAGTTGAAAAAGGGAGAGAGAAAGCATAGGCCGCAGATTGGGAAGGGGATGCAAAATATGTCGGAAGCCAAAATATAAAAGGCTATAAAATCCAAAGGCATAATTTCGTTTATTTTTTTAAAGAATTATGAGAATTACTATAAATAATTACTTTCTAAAGAAACGTGGGAACAAAGCATTAATGACTATTTTTACATTTGGAGTTGAGTTATCAGTTTTTTGTTTACTGAAGCAAGTCACCATTCATTAATTTTTCTAAAGAACGTTATTTCCCAACTCTCCTACTACCCTTGTTATCTTCTGGAAAAAAATGGTATGCGATAGCAATGTTTATTGTAGAATCATTATTTCTTTTCCTCCCAAGATCCAGGTGCATACACATGACAATTTCCAAGTAGGATTAAGAAATTATAACTTTTTCTGGAAAAAAATATATACCATTAGCTCATTTATCTAATGAAGTTGTTGTCTTCTTCCCTTTTTGTTTACTTTTACTTTTTTAAGCCCTAAGAGTTCTATTCATTTGGATTTCTCTTTTAAGTTTTATCAGTTGACAACTGCAGTTTATTTGCTTGCTGTGTCTGTAATTTTCATTCATACTGCAAGCATTTCTCCTGTCTATTAACTTCTTTGGATTTTTTTTGTGTGTGCGTGTTATATTCTTCAACATTTTATTTATCTACCCATAACTTTCCATGTACATTACTTTATTCCTTGCAGAGTTTAAAATAACCCAAGATAGACCTTGAATTTTATTTTGACATTTGCATAAGTAGTTTAATGCCTCCTGCAAGCCTTAAGGTGTTTTTATTCTTTGTCTTACATAAGGTGAGATAACAATTATATAACAGATAACAGTGGGCACCATCAATCAACACTGCAGTATCAGTGATGTAAACTGCATTTTCCATTTTTACTGCAGCACCTGCCTGCCATCAGCCTGGTGACCGGTCCACTATGTGCATAAGAAAAGCAATTTTTTTTGTGTGTGTGTGGTACTGGGGATGGAACCCAGAGGCTTCCTGCCTTCAAGCTATACTCCCAGATCTATTTTATATTTTATTTGGAAACAGGGTCTCACTAAATTGCTGAGAGCCTCACTAAGTAACTGAGGCTGTTTTTGAACCTGTGCAATCCTCCTGTCTCAGCCTCCCAAGTGCAGGGATTACAAGCATGCGCCACCATGTCTGGCTAAGGAAAGCATTTTGATGAGTAACTTATAGAGTTCATTTTTTCTTGAAACTTACTTTTATGAATCAACTAAATTTTAAATTTTGTGAGATCTTAAGGGTCGGTCAGTTTAAAATGTATACTTCCCACACTGAAAAAAAAAAGTATCATTTAATAACAAAAAAATTCCATGAGAACAAAGATTGATTTTCCTTTTTTCAGCATGATACTGAACACAGTGTTATGCAAAGTGGTAAATGATCTCCATATATCATGTAAGATTTTCCTAAATAATAATGAATCTCCTCTGCTGCAACAATGGTGCTTTTAAAGAACTCATTATTAAGGTGTAATTGATGCAAGGAAGAAGTACACATTTGATGTATACAACTTGATGAGTTTAGAGATATATACCAAGTAAACATCACCTCAGTCTATGCCATGAACATAGCTAACATCTTCAAAAGTTTTCTCCTACCCTCTTTATTTATTATTATGATCATTTTGTGTGTGTATAATAGAAACAGTTAACATAAGTCCTATCATCGATCTATCATCTTAGCAAAGTTTCAGGTGTACAGCGTAGCACTATTAACTATAGGCACCACACTATACAGAAGATACATTGATGTTGGATAACTGAAACTTTATGCCTTTGACTAATAGCTCCCTTTTATTCTTCTCCTCATCTCATGGAAACCACCATTCTATTCTCTGCTTTTATGGTTTGACAATTTTTTTTTTTTGGTGGTACAGGGGTTCTTGGAAGCCCTTCTACCTCTGGGCTATATTCCCAGACCTATTTTTTATACTTTTATTTGGAAACAGGGTCTCTTAAGCCAGCACGGCTGGCTTCGAACCTGCGCGATCCTCCTGTCTCCGCCTCCCAAGCGCGGGGATTACAAGCGTGCAAATGCCTGGCGACTATTTTGATTCCATATATAACTGGCATTATGTGGTATTTGTTTTCATGTGTCTGGCTTATTTCATTTAGTGGAATGTCCTTTAAGTACATTCATATTTAAATGGCAATATTTTCTTCTTTCTTAAGGCCAAATAATATTCCATTGTATATAATACCACATGCTATTTATTTATCTGTCAGTGGATATTTAGGTTGTTTCCAAGTCTTGGCTATTGTGAATAATGCTGTGAATAATTTGCACATGGATATGCAAATATCTCTTTGAGATATAAATCCACTGGATATATACTTTAGAAGTGGGATTGCTGGATCATATGGTAGTTTTAATCTTATTTATTTTGAGGATCTGTCATACTGTACTGTGGGCTGCACCAATTTACACTTCTGTTGAAAAGTGTATAAAAGTTCTCTTTCCCCACATCTTTTCCAGTGCTGTTATCCTTTGTTTTTGGTAATAGTCATTCTAGTACACCTGAGGTGATATCTGATTATGGTTTTGATACATATATTCACATATATTATTTTGTTATGAGACACTCAGCATTTAAAAAAAATACTACTTTAGTTTTCTTCCCAAATGCTTCTCTTCTTGGTCTGAGATAGAGAATTTATTTTTTTTGGTGCTTTTATTGGTTCATTATAGTCTCACATCATGTGAATCATGGTGACAATGACAGACATGCACACGCTCTTGGTGCCCTCTCCTCTGCATTTCCCTCTCTCCCAGTATGGAGTACCCAGAGTGACACTGGTAATATTCACATATATACACATCGTCTATGGTAGTATTTCTACTAATGAAACTAATAAACCTTCCTCCACCCCTACACTTATATCTCCTCCCTGCCTAATGATTAGTGGTATATATCCCTAATGATTAGTGACATTAAGCATATTTTCATATATTTATTGGCAATTTGTATGCCTTCTTTGAAAAAATGAAAAATGTTGCTCAGGTCGTTTGCCCATTTTGATTAGGTTATCTATCTATCTATTATCTATCTACCTATCTACCTATCGTCTATCTCTCTATATATTAGGATATATGTGTGTGTATATATATATGTGTGTGTATATATAGGTATATATATGGATAAGTATGTATATATGAGCTATTGATTTGATATATATATTATATATATATATATATATATATATATATATATATATATACTTTTTTGTGGTACTAGGAATGGAATTCAGAGGCATTCTACCCCCAAGTTACACCCCCAGCCCTATTTTTTCTTCTTTATTTTGAAAGAGGGTCTCACTGAGTTGCAAAGGACCTCACTAAAGTAGCTGAGGCTGTCCATGAACCACGATCCTCAGGTCTCAACCTCCCGAATGCTGGGATTACTCTTTATATATTTTGGATATTAAATTTTATTGGATAGAGGCCTTTCAACTATATTTTCCCCCATTACTTAGGTTGTCCTTTCACATTTTTGGCTATTTTCTTTGCAGTATAAAGAAACTTTTTAGTTTGATGTCATCCTGAATATTTATTTTGCTTTTGTTGCCTATGCTCTTGGCATATCCAAAAATTCATTACCAGAAGCATTCTACCCCTAGGTATACCTCTAGCCTTTTTGTTGTTATTTTTTATTTAAAACAGGGTCTTGCTTGGTTTCTGGGAGGTGAGGCTATGTTGGTGCCATTGTCCCTGAACCTATGGTCCTCCCTTGACCTTGCGGACCTCTTGTCTCAGCCTTACAAGTACTGGCATTGCAGGCGTGTGCCGCCACACTTGCTTTATCATTATTTCTTTGGATAAAATTTCTCTCCTTTTGCTCTCTCTTTTCTTTCTTATATTCCAGAAGTACAGATATTGGTTCACTTGACGATGTCTATTTGATTCTCCCTAAACAGATACTTCCAGATGACCTTAGTTCACTAATTCCTTTTCCTGCTTGATTGAGGGTTTTCACACCATTGAAATTCTCTAAGTTTCCAGTTCAGCCATCGTGTTCTTCAGCTCCAGAATTTCTGTTTGATTCTGTTTTATGGTTTCTATCTTTTCACTGAACTTCTATTTTATTCATGTACCATTTACCTGGTTTTGTTTATTTATCTGCGCTCTCTTATTGCTCACTGTCATGTTTAATGCAATTATCTTGAATTCTTTGTGAGGCAGTGTATAGACCTCCATTTCTTTAAAATCAGTTACTATTTTTTTTTATATTTTCATATTACTGTTTCCCCCTGATTCTTGCAAACATAAATGTGTTGGTATCTGCACATTTGGAGAAAAAGTTCACCTCTTCTCATCTTTATCAATTTGTTTCACTAGAGAAAGCCCTTCCCAAGTCAGTCCAGGGAGAGGTTCTGGGTTTGGCTGCTACCAGAAGCTGAGGGCCAAGCCATGGTGATGTGCACACTGGTTGAAAGCCCCTGCCACATTTTTTTGTTTTCAGGTTCCTCCAGGCAGGTTAGCAATGCCGACTCCTGCAGTGATCTGGGTGAGGGAAGGACTCTGGAAGGCCGAGCAAGCTGCGTGCTCACTTCACTTTTCTCCTGTATGGGAAACCCTTCTCATTCCTGTGCTCTATTAGGGTGCTAAAATTTGTCTTTGGGAATCAAGAGCACTCATAAAGGAACTTTTGACTGTGAGTGGTGGTTAAATCTGTATTTCTGTGGGTATGAAGGTTGGAGCTTGCTGTCAGACCATCCTATACCACTCCCTGCATCTATGTTACTATGTATCAGAATTCATTAAGTGTAGGGGAAAATCCTCAAATTGGGATTGGTAGTTATCCATTTGACCCCAAAACTCAGTTGACTGTAAAGTTAAATCTTGTTTATCTCTGATACTAAAATACCCATTACCTTTGGCTGAGTCAGGTCACCACAGTGTTGTAGAAAGCATTTAAATGATCTGGGGCCCCCTCTGGTCTGCCTTTCTCTATCACATCTAAGGGATTTTTCTCTCCAGTGTTTTCCAGGCCTGTCTGTTCATTTCCTGTCCTCTGTTATATCCCGGCAGCGTCAGATTCTTTGAGTGCAGAGTCATTTACTTATCCTTCTGATAACCAGATTTAGGCTGATAGTCTACCGTATTAATTGGAGAAAACACAGGATTTCCTTTGTTCCCTTGACACGAGTGATCATGCACGAGGAGCCTTGTGCAGACAATGTGTGTGCATGTGTTTTCTTATCACCTCATATGTGACAAGGGGAATACAACTTGATTAGAAGTCACTTTTCTATCCTCTATTAACATTTATTAGTAGTGCTTGAGTTTGGAAAAACTCTTAATTTCTCTGGTTCATTTCATCATCTAAATTACGAAAGATCAAGTGAATAAACATATGTGTAAGAAAAATATAAACTGTAATTTACTCTTTTAAAGTAAGGCTCTAGCTTGTTTGATTTTTTCCTCTTCCTTCCCTTTATTCATTCTTTCCTATAAGTGTATTTCTCCTTGTTTTTTTCTTTCTTCTTTCTTTTTTTATCTTTTTTTCTCTCCTTACTGGTCTCTCAGCCAACCTCCATCTCTTCTAGCCATTCTATCATTCTTATTCCTTACCCTTACCATCAAACTTTAGTCCTTAAAAGATATCTCCAGAGCTGGGCATGGTGGTGCATGCTTGAAATCCCAGTACTTGGGAGGCTGAGACAGGAGGATCACAGTTCATAGTCAGCCTCAGCTACTTAGTGAGGCCCTTTGCAACTCAGTGAGACCCTGTTTCAAAATAAAGAATAAAACAACAGGTGGGTGTAGCTCAGAGGTAGAATACCCCTGGGTTCAATTCCTTGTACAGCAGAAAAAAAAAAGGTATCTCCTAGAATGATTATACAAAAACAAAACAAAACAAAACAGAAAAAAAAAAAAACCCTGGGGAAGAGGCAACAGACTGAGAGAAAATACAGAGAAGCAGAATGATGACAACAAAGGAAAAGCTGGTATGAGACTGGAGAGAGGAGAAATGATTATGACTAGACAAAATGTTTTCATTGTTTTTGAGAAAGAAAGCATACATATTTGAAAAACAACAAAATTTTTCCTGAAGTAAATCTTATGAGAGACACATAAATATTATTCTCAATAAGATCCTTACAATTAGAGCAATGGTAACTTTCCAGATGTTTATAGTACAACTCTACACAAGATGAGGGCATGAAATACGATGAATCTCAGACATGAGAGGGGCCAGAACATGGTCTAGAGTTTGGGATCTTAGCCTTCTGATGAAAAACTTAATACAGGAATAAAATCTAGAATACAAAATGTATCCTGAGCTTCTCTTAATGGTATCACATTAATAGTAATGACCCTCTGGTTTACTTATCCTTGTGTCCCTCCTAATGATAATGAGGCTGGGCTTTTGCTGAGTCTCCTCATTATGACTCGACATACCAGGTCAATCTCAAATACATTCATGAACAAGTAGATGAACTGTAATGCTCACAAAAAATCTACTGATTTCTTCATCTCTTTCTATGGCCTCCTTTTCTAAGACTTTTGACCTTGAAAGTTCCAGAGAGTTTGTTCTATAGTCATTATCACCAGTGCTTTGCATGGGCTTCTTTAAGAAACCATAAATAACAGTGCTCCCAAAGATGCCATGATTGTTCAGTATTTCCAACAGGGCCAAACATCAAGAGATTTTAGGTTTTACTCTCCCTAGACTGCTCATTGTACCAAAGCTGCAAATTTATCCATGGTAAAGTAGGAGGAGGATCTCTCATTAACTACCGGTCATCTTTCTGAGGTACCACAACAGAACTTTTTGCAATACATGTCTCAAAATGCTCATCTCAGAAATGGTTCCTTAAGTTTCGTACATCAGATTTTTCCCATAGGGCACATTCATTATTCATGGAGCTAGATACATGCATGCTCACTTCCTTTTTCTGAAATACAGACTTCTTTCTCAACTTTCAACTAAAAATAAACTCATTTAAATGAATGCTTGAACATGCCCGACCCATTAGTTCACTCTGTCTCTGCACACATGGAAGAGTTCCCATGATGAACCCAGATTAGACTCAGATTGGGAACCAGTAATATCTGGAAGAATATATTTGAATGTACTAATTCAATTATACTGAGTGATTATTTTGAATAAAATAATCCCCCCAAATTGAACATAGTCTTCAATTTGGTGCTCTGTACATGTAATTTCTTTATATTATTACACATATTTTGATTGTTGTTAGTGGAGGAAAGTTAAAGCTAAAAAATAGAAAAGAAATATTTGTTCTCTGAAAAGCTAATGGGTGGTGTCATGGGATACAAAGTGTTGAAATCAGTGCTGATGTCTTTGGCTGCAAATAACAGAAAATTTCCACTCATATCTCCTAATACTTTAGGTAGACTTGAGAGATAAAATTTCAGGTATAGAAGTATTTGAGGATGCTAAATTCTCTTCTGTGGCATTCAACTCTCTCCCATTTGTTGGCCTCATTATCAGGCAATGTGGTGGCATCTATTCCAGGGGTCATTTCCAACAAGTCAATATTTAGAAGGAGAAAAAGCACGTATCTTTCTCTCTGAGTAAGGAAGCTTTCCCTTGACACTGCCAAGCAACTCACCATTCATGTCTCACTGGCCAGCGTTAGCTCATTAGTTCATTCTTAGATCAATCCCTTGTAAAGGGAGCAATATGAGAATAATTGTCTTAGACTAATTACATGAGTTGGAAAGGATGCTGGGAGGTAACTATTAGGGTCCCACCACAGTTTATGAAGTCAGGTAGAATGTCAACTATGTACCTGAACTTTGCCTTTTTGTGCTGCCTTGATGGACACTCAGAGGTTCTCTTTGTGCCCTAAGCTGAATAATTTGTGTCTAGATAGCTGAAAACTTCAGTCATAAGGGGTTTTTTTGTTTACTTATTCCTTTCTATAAAAATTTCAAATATTCTAAATCATCTTTCTCCTAGTCATTCTGATACATTTATCTTTACCTCTGAATTCTTTTTTTTTTAAAGTTTTAATTAGGCATACCTAATCATCTACTGGGCATTTACACTGAAAGATCTATGGTGGATGTGGTGGATTGGCACTATATCCATTACAGCTTTTTTCTATTGAACTGTCCTGAAGATCAGAGTCTGAAACACTGAAAAAAACCAATCTAACCAAAAACAAAACTACATTTCCCAGATTCCCTTGTAACTAGGATTCTGGGTTCCAATTTGATTACGCCTACTAGATGTATTCAGGAGATGTTGGGAAGGTGGAAATGAGAAGAGGTCAAGGTCCACATGTTTTGGCATTACATCATTCCCAAGTGAAACCCTGGAGACATGTCAGACCTTCTGCATCACTGGATTAGAATGGAGTCACTTGCTTTGTGGCCATGAAGATTAGATGTTGTGACATCATCAGCTTTGTGATTCTGGATCACATTTATGGTTATGGCTTCCTGAAGTCAAGAATTACAGTGGAAGTCTCTTGAATCTCCATCTTCTGGCAGTGGTCATGGGAGAAAGTCTCTTGGCAAATCAGCTCTGTAATATTACTCTGGCAGTTATTTCTAAAGACCTAGACTGGAATCCTCTCTCCTAGTTCACCCCATTATTTTTTAAGCATTTAATTTCCTCTTTTAAATCCTTTTTAGCTTAAATTAAATCAAGTGTTCTCTGGCTGAAATCTGACTGTTGTCACTTCAAACTCAATTTGTTTAAAACTGAAGAGTGTCATCTCTCTGAACTAGTTCTGACTTCGAATATCCTTAAGTATCATCACCTAAGGTTGTGTGTGTGTGAGTGTGTGTGTATGTGATTTCCCACCTCATCTCTTCCTTTTATAGCTAATCAAATCCTTCAAAATATCTTTTATGTGACTTATTTCTAAACCTCATACTTGCATCAATATTAGACACTATCACTTTTTATTTAGTTGCTTGCTGTTATTCTCAACTCCATTTCCCTGTACTTATTAATCCATCATGCTTTCAGATGCCAAAGTTATCATATCATTACAATTCAGTGCGTGTCTTAGTCTGCCAGGGCTGCTATAAGTAATTAACATAGACTGGTGGGCTTAGACAACAAATATTTATCGTAGTTCTCTTCTTGGTTTGTAGATACCTGTATTCTTGTTGGTCTTTGAATGGCAGAGAGAATGAGAAATGGAAAGAAAGCTCTCTCGCATTTCATATGTGGGTACTATTATCATAATGAAAGCCTCATGACCAAATTTCCTTCCAAAGGCTTTATCTCCAGATATCATCACACTGGGAATTAAGGATTTGACTTAAGAATTTGGGGAGGAGTGCTGGGTGTGGTTGTGGATGTCTATAGTTCTTGAACTTGGGAGGCTGAGAAAGGGGGAACTCTGGTTTGAGGACAGCCTCAGCTAGTAGTGAGACTCACTAATCTAGTGAGACCCTGTTTCCAAATAAGAAGTAAAATTGGGCTGGGGATAAGGCTTGAAGTTAGAATGCCTTTGGGTTTAATCTCTGGTAACACACACACACACACACACACACACAAGAATTTGGGGAGGACACATTCAGTTCTTTGTAGTACCAGAAATCCTAAGTGATATTCTAAACTCAACTTTCTATTCCCTAAAGTTTTGTCTCAGCCTGTTTTCAAATATATATTCCTCTGAGGGATGGGGTAGGTAATTTGTAGAGATTATATTAGGTATGAGGTGTTGTATTAAATGCTTAACTAATTTCATCAAATCTTAACAGAAAACCTTCAAGGTAAATACTCCTACCCATATGTTATGGTTTGGTTTTAAAATGTCTTCACCAAAGTGTGTGCTTTGAAAGCACATCCCCAGTGCAGCAAGGTTAAGAGGCGGGGCATGGTTGGAGGAGGTGGGTCACTGGGGGTCTGGCCAGGAGTACTACATCTGTTCCTGGCCCCTTCCTCTCTTGCTTTCTCTGGTCTCTGCCTTGGTGCCAGCCAGCCATGGGCTAAACCTCCAAAACTATGAGCCCAAATAAACATTTCCTTTCCTTTTCTTCTCTATATTGCTGTTGTCAGGTATTTTGGTCTCAGTGGTAAAATTATATGACTAAAACACCATATTTTTCAAGTGAGGAAACAATAACGTAGGTAAGCTAAGTAGCTTTTCAATGCAATGCAGAACACTAATGGTAGCCCTAGGACTAGTGATTCTAACACTGAGCATAACATGTGTATGTATAAATTATTTCCTACAGCTGTGGTGATCTAATGCAAGTCTCTGGGATATGTACACTTCTGTTCTTGGATCTGTGCTTTTATCTTCCTTTCTCCCTCCTCTTCAAGTAGAATTCTCACCCCTCTACCCCCGCCCTCTCTAATTTATCTTACAACATTTGAAATTTCAGTTTAGCTCTTCTCTATGGAGGCTTGGTTGAAGTTTCCACATACTTTCTGAAACTGAAGTTTCTTTATTATATGGAAATAGGTCCTTAGGAAATTTCATATGGGAAAATGACAGTTTTTACTTAATATGACAATTTCTATTTAACTTGTTTAGCTTTCCATGCCATAAGTCTTGGCTCCTCCCAAAGCCATGGTGCTTCTTGGGGCAAGGATGGTGTGCTAGGATCCTGCAACTCCTCTCGATACAGAAGGCATGGTGAACATTGCACTGAGCTAGGAACCTGTAGAACTAGTCCTCATCGCACCACTTTTTTTTTTTTTTTTAATACTTCTGGGGCTGGAACCCAGGGGCATTCGACCTCTAAGCTACACCCCTTGTCCTATTTTTTATTCTTTATTTTGAAACCGGGTCTCACTGAGTTGCAGAGGGCCTCACTAAGTAGCTGAGGCTGTCTGTGAACCACGATCCTCTGGTCTCAGCCTCCCAAACGCTGGGATTACAAGCGTGCGCCACCACGCCCGGCTCTCATCTCACCACTTAATAGCGTTGATCCCTTACCTCTACTTAATTGGAAAATAAAGCTAAAAATAGCTTCTCTCTCATCCTCCCAAATATATTGGTTCTCAGTTTTTAAGAGTCTGCTAAATTCTTAAAGACTTTAAAATTTCTGCTGAAGTCTACTTTGTCTGATGAGCAAGTTGAGTCATGCACAAATATATTATTTATGTTATTGTAAGAATGCCTATGCCTCTAGAAGCCATTCATGGACTTAGGTTAATAATCTCTTTCACAGGGCTTCTGAGGATCAGATAACATATTATATGGAAAATCTCTATATATATAAACTTATAAAATGATGCGTGAAGTAAGATGGTACTCAACAAAGGATTAAATGAATAAATGAATAAAACTTAGGACTACAGAGATCAAGAGTTCATCTAGCTCATTCCTCCTGTTTTTAAAAACTGCTTTTCTTAGAACTAATTTAGATGATTACAATAAAAATTTTCAAAAACTAATTTCTGCAACTTAGACTTAATCTACTAGATCACTTATTTTTTTTCTTGAAATTAGCAAAATAAAAAGGGAGAAAACCCATTAACTGATAGGTAACAAAATGCAAGTTATATTGGACATCGTGGAATATGACTGTAATCTCAGTGCTTGCGAGGCTGAGACAGAAGGATTGCAGGTTCAAATCAGCCTCAACAACGTAGTGAGACTCTGTTTCAAAATAAGTAATATAAAGTGATGAGAGGGTATATCTCCGAGGTAGAATGTCCCGGGATTCAATCCCTAGTGTCAAAAAAAAAAAAAAAAAGAGCAAGTTAAAATGACTTTTTCTAGCCGGGTGTGGTGGCACACGCTTGTAATCCCCGCTTGGGAGGCGGAGACAGGAGGATCGCGCTGGTTCAGAGCCAGCCTCACTGGCTTAAGAGGCCCTGTTTCCAAATAAAAAATATAAAATAGGTCTGGGAGTGTAGCCCAGAGATAGAAGGGCTTCCAGGAACCCCAGTACTGAAAGAAAAAAAAAAGACTTTTTCTAGACTGAGATTTCTGTGGTTCACTGAGTTTAGAGAAATCATACTGCGAAATAAAACATCAATGGGATTTTAGAATCTGAAAGCTTGGGTTTGTCTCAGCCCAGTCTTATTAATTATACAAACTTTTTAGATATCTTTAATTTGTTTCGAACTTAGTTATCTTATCTGTAAATGGTAATAATGTTGCACGCATGAATACATGATGTCAAAGGGCTGTGTTAATGGCCATATGAGATAACATCTGAGAGAGGTTCACAAGCCCCAAAGCACTCTATAGATCTGGCTGTATTTATTTTCTTGTTGAAAGGATTGGCCAAGTAATAGTGTACACAAGAAGAAGGCGCTTCAGAGAAGCAGAGAAACCTGTCTTCCTGAGGCCTCAGAACATGGATATTAGTGTGTACCAGAGTCTGACTGTAGCATAGCTCCTTAGTAACTTCTACTGCCTTTTCCTTTTCTTCCACCCACCTCCCTATAAAAACTCAATTAAGTATGTTAAGGACAAAACTTGTCACTTTTCAAAAAGCCAATATTGGCATTGCTTCACTTTTTACCATCTCTGAAAATCGACATGTGACCAAATCATTTTACCCCTGGTAGCCAAGAAAAATGGGATTATATGATCTTCTAATGCCAGAAAGGCATAATCCAATTTAAGAGAAGCAAGGAAAGAAAGGAATGGTGATAAATTTGTACATAATGGCCCAGGCCGGCATGAGATAATCTACACTCAGGGGCTTGTAGTCTCTTTCCACTGCAGTTTGTGGCAGAATCAAGACTGCAGCCCACATCTTCAGAACCAAGATCAGGGTGTCGCACCCTAGGTGTCTACTGGCCTCTACTCACCAAAAACTTCAAGATCAGGAACAAAATTTGCCATTTTATATTTTACTTAGAAAATATCCTCAATGCTCTCATGTGTGACTAAGTGGAAACGTAAAACAATCTCAAATTGGCAGATTTTCCCACGTTCACAGAGGGTAAAGTCATCATTATATAGTCAAAACATTCTTTAAGTCCTACTGGTTGATTTTAAGAATCAGTAAGAAATGATATAGGATGATCATTTTCCTTCGTGGTGGTCAGATATATCTGATTCTCTCTATTCAGTGGTCTTATCTTAGTGTAGGGAGATGCATCTGGGATTGCCAATTTAAATTTTTTCTCTTGGTTATGTTCCAACCCTCACTCCAGATTTTACAGTAATTAATGCTAAGGGGGGTTTCTTTCCTCTTTTGGACCGCAGATGTAAGGGTGTTAAAGTTTCTAGAAGAGGTAAGTGGCTGCTGCTTTGTTTTCTCTTGCTTCCTCTCTCTATAAAACCATTCTGATAGATCTGCAGGAAGAGATTTAGTTGCAGATGGCAGAGGTCAGTGTCTTGTGTATTCAATGTAGTCAATAATAAAGTCAGGACTTATGCTAACTGAATGTTAATAAGGGAGCACAAGGACCTTGGAAAGTCATTATGTCTGGTCATTTGCTTCATGATATTACTTCAACAGGCTCGAGAGGCCAATGCAAGGAGATTTTAAACAAGCATCAAGAAAGGGCCAGAAAAATAAGGAAACGATTGAAATGCTGTATAGATTGTAAGATTCATGTGATATACTATTGCTCAGCAGAAGGAGAATTTTAAAATGTAGTTTCTGTGTAGCAGAGGGAATAGTGTGATTTCCTATCAAAGGAAATCTGGTCTTTATCCAAAACTAAATGTTATGTTTTTCTTGTCTGAATGATATGATCCCTTTTAAATATATAACAGGATTCTACGGGCACTAATCACAGGTCTTTTGAATGAATCCAGCTACACAAAACTAGTAACATTTCTCAGTATTTATGCATCACTGCATTTGGGTAGATAGGTCTGCAGAAGCTCGGACTGAGTGACCTACACAGGAAATGCATGCAAATATAAACCAGTGCTCATCTCTATGCTCTACGTTTTCCTTTTAAACTTCATTTCTCCACAGCATGAAGATTAATACCATCTCTGTGCATTTAGTCCAGGCATAGGTTTCCCTTTTTTCTTCTTTCCAATCCTTTATTCTCAGTAGAGATTTATGCCCACGGAGCAAAGAAGGAAACCATGTGGCATAAGTTAGACATACACACACATAAAAAAATAAACTTGTCATTATGCAATAAAATCCAGCAAGAAGCACTATCAGTTGCGCTGTCTATAAGGAGAAAACATCCCAGTTTCTTGGGAAAGGCAGGAGGAGGATGAGATTATATTTCTCCATATTAATTTCTAAGTCGCAGGAGACCTTTACTTCAACAAAGGTTCTCATAATCAACTAATGTTAGAAGAAAATCATGCAGTTTTAGGGCTTAAAATAACTATAATTTTTACTATCTACTCTTGTTATTTTATATAGTCATCCATCCTCCATCCATCCATTCAGTTTTTTTTTTTTAACACTGGGGATGGAACCCAGGGGCATTCTACCTTCAAGCAATACCCCCAGCCCTATTTTTCTTTATTTTGAAACAGGATCTCACTCAGTTGCAAAGGGCTTCATTAAGTAGCTGAAGCTGTCCATGAACCACAATCCTCCTGTCTCAGCCTCCCAAATGCTAGGATTACAAGCATGCACCACTATGCCTGGCTCCATTCAGCTTTTATAGAATCTCTTTACAAGCATCACAGATAGGAAGATGCAACCCTTTGAGAACCTCATTGTTTAATGAGGGTACGGGCCAAAAAAAAAAAAAATCAGAAATAAGCACAGCATGGCGGTACACACACTTTTAATCCCAGTACTTGTTAGGCTGAGACAGAGGATCAAAGTTTGGAGGTCAGCCTCAGTAACTTCGTAAGACCCTTAGTAACTTAGTGAGAACTTTTTAAAAATAAAATAGAGCTCCAGAGGTATAGTGCCCTAGGTTAAATCTCCAGTACTAAATACACACACACACACACACACACACACACACACACACCAGAAATATGTTACACATACTAATAGTCACATACAAAGTGGCCCATAAACATAGAGGAGAGAGTAACTTCATCTCCAACTCATGGGTTCAATCAATGATATTAAGGTAGATTAGAGAGGATGAAGGGTTAAAGACATTGGAGAAAAGAGGCGTGGCTGGTGTGGTGGAAAGATATCCCTTGTTCTTGGATAGGCAGATATAATATTTTTAAAATGGCCATTTTACCAAAAGTGATTTACAGAGTCAACATAATTCCTATCAAAATATCAATGCCATTCTTCATAGACCTAGAAAAATCAGTCATAAATTTTATATGGAGAAACTAAAGACCAAGAATAGCCAAAGTGATTCTCAGCAACAAGAACCATGCATGAGGCATACAATTCCTGACTTCAAATTTTACTACAGAGCTATAGTGTTAAAGAAGCAGAGTATTGGCACACACACACACACACACACACACACACACACACACACACACACACAAACAAACAGACACATAAATCAATGGAACAAAATATAAGTTACAGAAATAGATACATATACTTATAGCCTTTTAGACAAATGATGTTGGGAAAACTGGTTATCTTTTAGTAGAAAAATGGAACTAAATCCTTACCTTTCACTCCTCACAGGAATCAAATCAAGATGAATCAAAGACCTGGAAGTTATACCAGAGAATGTGAAGCTACCAGAGGAGGGTATAGGTTTAACACTCCAACATATAGGCACAAGTAAAAATTTCCTCAACAAGATGCCTAAAGCTCAGTGAATTAAAAAAAAATTATTAAGTTATATGGCATCAAACTAAAAAGTTTCTGCACATTAAAAGAAACCATCAAGAGTCTAAAGAGAAAACCTATGGAAAGTGGGAAGATCTTTACCAGCTATCTCTCCAATAGAGAACTGATATATAGAATATACAAAGAGCTTCAAAGACTGTACACTAAAAAAAAAAAAAAAACAATGAAGAAATGGGCAACTGAATTGAATAGACACTTAACAAAAAGAAGAGATACAAATGGCCAATACACACACACACACACACACACACACACACACACACACACACAATGTTCAACATCATTAGCAACAAAAACTACATTGAAATTCCTTCTAACCCCAATCAGAATGGCAATCATAAAGAAGTCAAATAATAATAAATGTTCATGAGGATGAGGAGAAATAAGAACTCTTTTACACTATTGGTGGGATTGCAAACTAGTTCAGCTGCTATGAAGATCAGTGTGGTTATTTCTCAGAAAGCTGGGAATGGATCCATCATATGATTCAGCTATATCACTCCTGAGTATCTTTCCAAAGGGGCCAAAATCAGGGAACTACAGTAACATATGTATACCCATGTTCATAGCAGCATAATTTACAATCACTAAATTATGTAATCAACCTACATGTGCATCAATAGATGAATGGATTACAAAATTATGAGAAATACACACAGTGATATTCTACTCAGCAATAAAAAAGAATAAAATCATGTCACTTGTAAGAAAATGAAATGACCTGGAGAAATTATGTTGAGATTAGCTAGTCACAAAAAGTGAAGGGTCATATGTTTTCTCTAATATACACATACTCGGAAGTAATTGGTATACTAGAGGGACTCCAGATAATGGAGGAGAAACCCCAGTGGTGCCAGGAAGGCAGTCTAAGGAAAGCAATGGGAGAAGACTGAGGCTCATCAGTGGAAATCTTACCATTGACTATGTGTACATATGTGAATATACTAATGTCAATCTCAATACTCTGTATTGGGAAAGGAGGAAATGGGAAGATGGGGGAGGCACCAAGTACTATGTACATGTATGTCACTGTCAACATGATCTACATTATGATGTAAGACTATATTACACCAATAAAAGTACATTACAAAAATAAATCCATTCTCGTATATGTGTTTGTGTGTGTGTAGAATTCTAAAACAGAGACCAAATACTTTATTGAGGCTACCAATAATGGTACCTTTATGCTCCATATTTACTTTTTTTATTGTACCCTCCCCACAGATAAAAAAAATACACAGATAAAAACCTAATCCCTAACATATGTAGAGTTTAGTAAATTATTTTAAGGCAATCATCCTTGTAATTATCTCTCACTAATCCTAATTTTATAAGTAATCATATATTTTATGTTTGCCACCAGTCTATAGTCATCTTGGTTGTTTGAAGTGTGATCTGTAGTAGATTCCTCAAGAGGCATTCATGAGAAAAATAGTAACTAAATTATTGCTATTTCCTGTTTCCTATATATTTGAAAGTTGACTTTTCTGAGTATAAAATATTGGTCTTAGATTCTTGATGATTTCCTTTGATGAGCAGAAACTTTTTAGTTTGATGCCATTCTATTTGTTAATTCTTGTTTTAATTTCCTACGCTTTGGAGGTCTTGTTGAGGAAGTTACTACCTGTACCTATATGTTAGAGGCCTGGAGGACATTATATTAAGTGAGATTCGCTAAGCACAGAAAGACAAGAGACATATGTTTTCTCTAATATGCTCAAGTTAAGGGAGTTTTAAGGATACCAAAGGGACTCCAGATAATGAAGGGGAAACCTCCAAGAAGGAAGTGTAGGGAAGGAAGAAGGCTGAGGTTCATTAATGGAAAATTTACTTTCGAATATGTGATGTGAATATAACATTGTTAACCTGGATACTCAGTATTGGGAGGAAGGAAAAAGAGGAAGTAGGGGAGGGGAGGAAGGGCACCAAGTACTGTGTGAATATATGCCATGGTCAACATGATCCACATTATGATGTGAGACTATAGTGCACCAATAAAAAAAATAAATAAAATAGTGGTCTTGCTATTTTTTGAGTATTATAAATCAGTTACTCAGTTTTATTTTGGTGTAAAGTGTCATTGACAAGCTAATAATTCAATCTATTATAAAAATCACATAGTATTTCTCTATAAAATTTTTTCTTGGTATATTGTAATTGTACACGATGGTGAGATTCACAGCAATACATTCATAAATGCATATAACATTATTTAGTTTCCTGCCTCTTATTTCTCCTAAGTCATGTACTTTTTTTAGTCCAGATATCAAAATAAATTTTTCTTCAAATTCTAGTTATTTCACTAGACTATTTCTTGTTTTTGGTTATTTAGAGTTTATATTTTCCTAACTTTCTTTTATTTCAGGAACATGTTCCTATCTTCTTTAGAATCCATTCTAGTGCTTATTATTAACATAAAATTTCTCAGCTGTTCTATTATCTGCATGTTGGGTCTTTATAGGCACTCTTCAGTATTTCTTCTTTAGCTCAAATCATTGCCATCTACTTCATTATTTTTTATGTTTAATTTTTTTGTCTTCAATTTCTCTTAAGGTATTGTTTCTTGCTCTTGTTTTAAGTTTTCACTTCTAAAATAATTTCAAAGTATTCTAATTGTTTCTTGAGTGTTAGTTCAGTCACTTATTCTAATTTTGGTTTATGTTACTTTCTCATATTTTATGATTTTCTTAGTGACATTAGTTCATTTTGAAATATTTTAAAATTTTGTTCTTATAATTGTACATCTTTACAGGATACATTATGGCAATTCAATACATGTATATATGGTGTGTAATGATAAAATCAGAGTAATAAGCATTTATACCTCTTAAACTAATAATTATTTTTGTGTTGATAATTTCATACTCTTCTTCCCTAGTCATTGTCAAAAATGTCATAGATTGTTTTACCCAATAGTTACCATATTTTTCTAAAAACGAAACAGAAATTTTTCCTTCACTTTGCATTTTTGGTACCCCTTATTGAAAAATCTTTCTCATTTTGAAATATTATGATACAGTTTTGATCTTTTGAGTAAGTCTTTTCGGCATGCTGTTATTGTCTGTAGCTTTGTTGTCCTACATGGTCTCCTCTAGGCTCACAACCATTTACATTTGACACATTTAAATTTAATAAAAGCGTTTAATAATAAATGTTAAAAAACATTTAAATTTAATAAATTTAATAAAAAAAGTCACAAAATGTAAGAAATCAATGCTCTCTCTAATACGCTAGGGAGAAAAAGGGTCATAGGAAGAACTTTAGACAAAAGAGGAAAAACCATAGACCTAACTGAGGGTGATGGGAGGAGGGAAGAAGGAAGTTTTCTAAGGTACATGATGTACATTCACAAACATATTAAAGTTAATCACTAAGCCAAACACGAGAAGGAGGGAGGGGAGAGAATGGGAGGAAACTGGGGAGGGGCTAAATGAGTGATGTGTGCATGTATCCCTTTACCATCTTGTACTTCATTAAGATGTTTTACTATAATGCACCAAAAAAAAAAAAGTAGAATGTTTGGCACATGTTAAGAGGTCAATAAGACTTGTATATCACAATATTATTTTATTGTTATTATTACCGATACCATTTTTACTATTATAGATGTAGATTTGTGAATTACAAGATTTCTGGTAGTTGGATAACTAATACAAGTCACTCAGAAGGCTTATGTCATATTTCATGGATGAAGTATAAAAAATAAAATGACAACATTTTGAAAAAAATCTTAATACAATTAAGCATTTGGTTTCCCAGGTAGACTGGTTTATAACCACATATGTCCAGTAACTATTGTATTGGATGCCATGCAAAGAGAACATTTCTATCACTGAAAAACATACAGGGATGTTATTCTGCTTCCTAATATCTTTTCTTTTATAGATGCTGTCTAAGATATGGCCTTCAATACTTTTCTGCTGCTCATTTTTATGTAATTTAATTTTTTAAGTGTTAAAAGACTCATTCACATAGTTCTTCAACTGTTCAGAACTTTCTCTTCTCGTTTTGTTTGCTTATTTTTATGACACCATGAAAATTTGATCTCTGATATTTTTCTTTTAATTTTTTATTGGTGCATTGTAGTCATACATCTTAATGGGATACAAGATGGTGGAGACATACATGCACACATCACCCAATTAGCCCTTACCCAGTTCCTGCCCCATTCCCTCCTTATTGCATCCTTGGCTTAGTGATTGATTTTTGACATGTTTGTTAAAGCACATCATGTGCTTTAGAGAATTTTCCTCTTCCCCCCTCCCATCCCCTCAGTTAGGTCGCCCTGTTTGCTCATCTACAGAATCTCCTTCATCTAGAGTTCCTCCTATGAACCATTTCTCCCTAGCTTTTGCATATTAAGGAGAGCATGCAATTTCTTATTTTTTGTGAGTGACTAATCTCACTTAGCATAATGTCCTCCAGTTCCATCCATTTCCCTCTAAATGATGTAATTGTGTTTTTCTTTATGGCTGAGTAAAATTCCATTGTGTACATATCCCACAGTTTTGTAATCCATTCATTTGTTGATGGACATCTTGGCTGGTTCTATAGTTTGGTAATGGTGAATTGTTCAGCTATGAACATAGATAGGCATGCATTAATTTGGTAGTTTGGGTTTCCTTTCTTTTGAGTAGATACCCAGAAGTGGTTTGTTTTTGTTTTTGTTTGTTTGTTTTTTTAGTGGTACCGGGGTTCCTGGAAGCCCTTCTATCTCCGGGCTACACTCCCAGACCTATTTTATACTTTTTATTTGGAAACAGTGTCTCTTAAACCAGTACGGCTGGATTCAAACCTGCGCAATCCTCCTGTCTGCCTCCCAAGCGTGGGGATTACAAGCGTGCACCACCACACCTGGCTTCCCAGAAGTGGTATTGCTGGATCTTATGGTAGGTTCATTCCCATTCTTCTGAGGACCCTCCATACTGTTTTCCAAAGTGGTTGCACTAATTTTCAATCCTACCAACAATGTATCAGAGTTTCTGCTTCTCCACATTGTAGCCAGCATTTGTTGTTGTGTTTTGAATGATTGCAATTCTAGTTGGAGTGAGGTGAAATGTCAGGGTAGTTTTGATTTGCATCTCTTTGATTGCTATTGATGTTGAGAATTTTTATACATTTATTGGCCATTTGAATTTCTTTCTTTGTGAAGTGTCTATTTAATCCACTTGCCCATTTTTTATTGAGTAAATTTCTTTTTTTACTGCTGAGTTTCTTGAGTTCTCTGTATATTCTAGATATTAGTCCTCTATTGGAGGAGTAGTTGGCAAAAATCTTCTCCCATTCTGCTGACTCTTGGTTGAGTTTCTTGATAGTTTCCTTTACTGTACAGAAGCTCTTCAGTTTCATACAATTCCACAGATTTATTTGCCTTCTAGTTTTTTGTGCCTTTGGGCACAAGAAAGTTGAGAAAGTTTTTTTTTATCTGTGCCTATGTGTCACAGTATTAGACCTATGCCCTCTTCAAAGAGCCTCGCGGTCCCTGATCTAATTTTCAAGTCTTTGATCCATCTTGAATTGACTCTTGTGCAGGGTGAGAAAATGGGATTTATTTTCACATTTCTGCATATGGTTAACCAGTTTTGCCAGCACCATTTGTTGAACAGGCTATCTTTTTTCCAGTGTATGTTTTTTTTTACCCCTTTGTCAAAAAATCAATTAGCTGTGTGTGGATTTGTTTCTGAGTCTTCTATTCTGCTCCATTGGTCTATATATCTGTTTTTGTGCCAGTACCATGCTGTTTTTATTACAATGGCTTTGTAGTATAGTTTAAAGTCAGGTATTGTGATTCCTCCTGCTTGTTTTTTGTTGCTGAGAACTACTTTGGCTATTTTCTCTGAGATTTCTTGGCATTTCTCCCAATCCACTTTTATCTGGACTATTTCCTTTCTTTGTCTTTATTGTTCATATCCTCCTTAATTTCAATTCTATTTTTAAGAGTTTCTTCCCAGTGAGGATCTCTGTTCTGGAAGAGACTCCAGGCTGGTTAGTTTCAGGTGTACACTATGACTGCAAAGTTCCAGCCCCCTGGGGTCTTTCCCTATGATATTTGTACTTACCAGATGGGGCAAAACTCCCAATGTTGCCCACATTTTTAACTTGGCCTGTCATGACTTTTAAGAATATCTGCAGGCTGTTTTGAGGTCCTCTTGCTGTCAGCCCTTAGATCTTTATTGTTTTCTCTGTTTCTGCACCAGGGTCAGCAGCATGCACATCTGTAGCTATGGTGGTCTACAGTTCTTGCTTGTATTTTGGGGTTCATTTGACCTGGCTACTTTTCATTTGTTATTACTATAAATGTGGTCTATGGACTTTTTTTTTTTAAATTAGAGCACCTGATTACTCTATTTTAATGTTTGTTTTATAGTTGATAAAAACTTAAAAGATACCAAATGTGCATTAGTCTATTAGTAGTGGCTTGATGACTACATTAATATTGACAATCATATAAATGTTATCCATATCTAATATTTTATAAGTGCTTTATAGGCTTGAAGCATTTCAAAATTAGATAATCTAATGAATCTCTATGGGGGAATAGTTTAATTTTTATAGTCTAATTTATTTGTAAACAATGCATGGTATGTAATTTATCTAATTATACTTATTATAATTATCTAATTATACTTCATATTTTAAAACTAAATGCTTAAAATATTTTGGAAATCAGAATATAGACCCTTTTTGAACCAAAGTATTTACTTTAGATGCTCTCTCCTGTGAATATTTCCTGCAAGAAGAAAAAGTGACTGTTGGTGTTTGAATAAAGTATCCACAGGCATGCTTTTGGACTTTGGGGAAAATTAGAAAATAGTTGCCTGGATAATAGGATTCTATTGGTTTTTTTTATTTCTAGTAAGAGAATTATTTTGAGATTGCTTTGTCTTTTGGAATTTACTTTGATGGAGTTGGCCAAGATTAAGAAAAAAAATCCTGCTAAGTATTTACCATTACTAAAGACTGCTGGGAAAGCAGCCAAACTGGCAGAAGAACATAGGGCTCCCAGCATCTTTTTAACTAGTGGGGAGAATCTAAGTCCAGTTTAGCAATGCCTTTCTCTATCACCATCTGCTGGAGATTGATGACAATATACTCTTCCAAATCTTGTTACATCTTTAAGTCAATTGATAGATATGCAAAGGTGGGAGGAGAGGATAAAAGCAGTGAATAGTAATGCATTGAGCAAAAGCTGATTACTAAATATTTCTTAATGGTAACACACTCCTTTTGGTGTTTTATCAAATATTAATGTTTTTTATTCTCGTGTTTTTCTAAGACTAAGTTTTAAGTGTACTTGAAGAAGAGTGTGTAAAGACTTTCTTAATTTTGTTGAAATAAGGCTGGCCTGTAATTTCATATATGTTTTTATAAGATAATACAAACACAAAAATTACACTTTTTAGATTCAACAAAAATTTTCTTTAATGGTGTTTGTGGATTTCATCCAATAGAATTATTTTATAAGTCAGATCCCTTAAAAAGATGTTTTTTATTACTTAAAAATTATTCACTATCCCCTCATGAGAATCCAATATAAATGATATCTATGTTTTATTTCATTTACTGGTAAGTGGTGTTTGAATAATGTGGAGATAAAAAATTAAATTGAGGGAAAATACAATTTATGCAGCACATAATAAATGTATATTGTTATCTTATGTAATCTTTAATGTAACTCTAACAGCAGGTATTCTTATTTCATTTTGTATATCTGGAGATATTTTACTATACTGATAATATCCTAAGAGAAACCCTAATGTTTGCTTTATAGTTGATAAAAACTTAAAAGATACTAAATGTGCATTAGTCTATTAGTAGTGGCTTGATGACTACATTAATATTGGCAATCATATAAATATTATCCATATTTAATATTTTATAAGTGCCTTTTAGGGTTGAAGCATTTCCCAATGGTATAATCTAATGCTCTATGAGCAAATGACTTTATAGTCTAATTTACTTATGAACAATGCATGGTGTATGATTCATGCTCACAAAATATTTGTCTACTAAATTAATTAATTTATAAAAAGACAGTGATAATGTTCACCTTAAAGAGTTGTAAGAATCAACCGAGATAATGCAGCTGGTATAGTTTGGTTCTGAAATGTCCCACAGAGGAAGGTCCATGTGTGAAAGGATTGGTCGCTAGCTTTGCATTATCAAGAAGTAGTGGGAACTTTAAAAGGTTGTGACTAGTGGGAGATTTTAGGTCACTGGGGCATCCCCTTGGAGGGGACTGTGGGACCCTGGTCTCTTCCTCCTCTTTCTTTTGTATCCTGGCCATAAGGTAATCAGTTTTTCCATGTACTCCCACCATGATTGCTTCTCTGCCACTGGTCAGTGAGGTCAACCCAATCATGGACTGGCTACAAAAGTGTGAGCTAAAATTAACCTTTTCTCTGTAATAGTTGATTATATTAAGTAACGGATGCATTTGCGGAAAGCTGACTAATGCATTTGTGAAGTACCAGAACTCATACAGATACTCCAAAAGTGCTCACTCCCTATTCACTGCAAATCTCTTTCCTGAACAAGATCCTCCTCTTCATGTTCCCATTCTGAGACCCACCAACGACTGGCATTTGCTTTGAGATGACATCAGTAACTCTTGCCTGCTTGCGTCAGACCACCCTACCCCAGGCGTGCAAGTACAGTCATGACCTGAGAGGCAACTCCAGTTCTAAAGACTTCTGTATGAAATTAGGTTAGGAACTATGATTCCAAGTACAGGCCACAAAGCACAAGACATTTGCTTGAATTGCTCAGGAGGCACTGAAAGGGATATTTTGGGAAAAAAGAAAAAAAAAAAAAACAAAGTAAAACAAAAAGGTTGAAAATGAGAAAGCCATTTGCCCCATGGTGTGGGCACTCTTCATTAATATTTATAGGACCCGCATCAGTGCTTTGAGACTGAGAAACTAAGTTTTTCCAAATGTCAATGACAAAATCTGTGTTCCAGTGCTCTTCTAGAATTCCTATTGAATTATAAAAACTAATTTTATTTCATTGAATTTATTGTGCAGTACTATTCTGATGAATATATGACTGAGGGAGAAATAGAACAATTTTCTGCCCTTTCCTTTTTTGTCTTTAGTTTCAAGCCTAGTTCCCTTATGCATTTGGGAAACAGAAGAAGCTTAGATTTTTATGTATAGTTAAGTACATTTTAACATACTTTAAACTTCAGAGATTAACTATTTCTTCTTCCTCTTTAGTATGCTAACTGCTGTGTGCATAATAATGAAGAATTGAGGGCAGAGGAGGAAGAAAAGCTTCGTTTTTGGCAGTTATGCCTGGGAAAGATAAGTTAGCTTTCATCAAGTTTACTGGGGATTCTGAATCTTCATATGGGAATGTGACTCATTTCTCTGAGTTGTGTTGCCCATTCTGAGCTGCCTTACCCATTTGAATATATGCTCACATATATCCAAAATATTGAAAAAGGTAAAAGGCATGCATTTTCTCTTCCGTACCCTTGTCTCTGAGAGAAACCAGAAACTTGAAATGACTGATGTTGAAGAGAGTAAGAGGAGCCATAATTTTCTAGGTTTTTTTTTTTAAAGTTTTTACTTGAAAGGGATAATGTGTTTGCAGAAGTGTTTTGGGAATCATGAAGTTTATACTAATCAAATATTAGTATATATAGTCAAAGGTTGATTATTTTTCATATAATGTGAGTTTTCCCCAGGCCTTTTATAATGTATCTGTGTGATGACTTTTATGGGGACAACAGAAGATTTACTTGCTTGAGTTCACTAAAAATATTAATTCTCTCACTCTCTCTCTCTCTCTCTCTCTCTCTCTCTCCACACACACACATACACACACACACACACACACACACACACACTAAACACACACTAAACACACACACACACACAAAAGAAAAAAAACACAAACCTGAAGAATTATGTCCAGGGGCTGATTCTCATGAGCTCAGAACAAAATTAATCCAGGATGCTGTAACATTCCTTACAGCTAAGCTTCATTTTCAATTTCCCTTAAAATGGAGAAAGTAATGTATAGCTAACAGTGCTATTAAAGATCCCAAGTAGCAATGTCAGGAAGGCAGAAAATTATTTCGCTATCTTACATATTTCTGGGTATATTCACCTGCCATTTTTCCTGCCCTTTTTACATAATTGCAATTGCTTCTGAATTATCTTGGGAAAGTTTAACACCTGGCATTACTTTGTGTTAATACGGCGCCCTCTGTTTCCACACATATTGTTTAATTTTACCATCACAGCAACTATCTCAGGGCATTGAGGTTATCATCCATATTTTACAGACCAGAAAGAAACCTGAGCTTCAGAAAGAAGTTACAGCAGTCAGCAAGGTATGCCCCAAACTAGATTTTCTCACTTAAAATCTAATAGGCACTGCCCACTGCCATGTTGTTTTTCTCAGTGATCAGGATTTCTAAAATAAACCAGACATTTATTTATCTCTGGCATCCACTTCCTTTTGATGACACACAAAGGAAAAGAGACTAGAGTCCCAACTTACTATGTGGCTTTTATGCCAGTACATTTAAGTTACCCTTTTGATCCCTCCAGTTTGTGGGTGGAATGGGGAAGAAGAGAGATGGAGAAATAGTCCATTAAGCCAGACAGCTGTGTTTGTGTATGCAGCTGTTCATCTGCACATGAGGCCACGAGGAGACCCCATTCACTGGCAGAAAAGCTGGTCTTATGGCCAGTGGGTAGATTAGCTCTTAAGAACAACACAGCCTTCTTTGTGTTCACTTTGCAAACTTGCCAGAGCACGAGATAAGTTTAGAAGAAATACAAAAGTCTTGCTCAAACTAGGATTCTTTGACTTCAAGTATTATTTTCTTGTTTTTAAAAAATATTAGACATCTTCATGCCTGATGGATTCAAGTAAGAAGATTAGCTATGGTGGGGACAGCTGCAGGTAGAGTGGCTGAGACTACTGATACTTAAAAGTGGATTCTGAATCTAATTGAACACTTACTATGTTGAGGTACTTGGGATATAGTAGTGGAAGAAAATTCCTGGTATAATAGTGCTTATACTTTGTGGAGAGAGATAAATAAGAAATAAAACCAGTAAGTAAATTACATAATACATTAAACAGTTTTAACTGCTATGGGGGTAAGTTAGTCAGGAAAGGGGACAGAGTCCATTTTTAATTTTTTCTCTTCTCTGGCCCATATTAAATTTTTATGTTTTGATTTTCTAATGTGTCAACTTCTAAGTCTTGGGCTGCCTTGATTCTCTTCTACTAGCTCTAAACTTTTTTTTTTCCAGGAATTAAGTTGTATCTGGTGGGAGCAAATATGTTATCACCAATGGAGCATGAAGTTAGGAGTGAGTAAAGAAATGAGAATAAAATAAAATAACTAAGGGGTAAGTAGGCATTAACAGTTCACATTAAAATTAACCTTTCTTTGCTGCTTGCATTTTCTTGTATTTTATATATCAATAATTTTTAATTTGTTCTCACTTGTCTAAGATCTGGTTTAAGTATGGAAAAGTTTACTGCCAAGTGGAATGATATTTTCATGATCCATACAAGCCCTTTTTCTATTTAAAAGTGATTTGGGCATCAGAATTGAATAACTGGAACACAACACAATACATAAAAGAAAGTCAAGACCGAGGAGAGGTGGAGGCTACTACCACACCACAGGACAAGGGTCAACACTCCAAGGGCCTCAGAGCCTCCTGATAGTCACAACAAAGGAGAAGATATATAAAAAGAGAAGGAGATTTTCTTTCATTTAATTTCTTAAAGGAATTCTCATGTAAAGGACTGTCAACAAAAAAACAGGGAATAATATAATGGGAAATTTTCTCATTAATAACTTTAGAGCAAACACAAATCTTTTTGTTGTTGGTTGTGCTTGATGTGATCATCAGTCTCTTTCCATTTTCCCATCTTTCTTTTTATTTCTCCCTCTCTTTATCTCCAGTACCTTGCAGGTTTTTTTCCTTGGTATCTTAGGATTGATTTCAGGACCCTCTACAGATACGAAAAATTCTTGGATGATGGAAAGATGCTCAGGTCTGTTCTATAAAATGTCTTACTATTTACATATATTCAGTGTTTACCCTCCCATACACCTTAAACCATCTTTTCATTACTTACTATTATTAAGTTATTGTTAGGATATGAAATGTCCCCCAGAAAAGCTCATGTTTTAGCAAAGCATGTTCAGGGGTGAAATAATTGAATCAGGGCTCAACCTCATTAGTGGATAAATCCATCGATGGGTTAATAATTTGAATGGACTTACTAGGTGGTTACTGTAGACAGGTAGGGTGAGGCTGGAGAAGGTAGGTCATTGGGGATATGGCCTGGGGGACTGTATCTGTCACTGGTTGCTTTCTCTCTCTCTCTCTGCTTCCTGGTTATCTTGAACCTGCAGTTTTCTTCTTCCACATCCTGCTGCCATGATGTTTCTGCCTTGGAGCCAGATGACGATGGATTGAACCTTTGAAACCATGAGCCCAATAAACCTTTTCCCGTGAAACTATGAGTCCAAATAAATCTTTCCCCCTCTAACTTGTTCCTCTAAGTTGTTCTTGTCAGGTATTTTGATGAAAGTAATGAAAAAGTTGATTAATACACTTAGAATACTTCATATAATATAATATGTAAACAGTTAATTTTACTGTATTGTTTCGGGAATATGATAAAAAGTCTGTACATGTTCACTACACTTCTTTTTTTTATAAATTTTTCTTTTTAATTGGTGCATTGTAGTCATACATCTTAATAGGGTATAAGTCGGTACATTAATTGTTTTTGGTAGTGCTTGAGACTGAACCCAAGCCTTGATGCATGAATGCATGATAAGAAGGAGGGCCCAATGTATGCGGAAGTATAATCCCAAACTGTCCCTAGTATAACATGAGGAAACTGAGACTCAGAAAGTGAAATACTTTGCTTAGGTTATGATCAAGCAGAGCAGATGCTAGAATTCTGATTTCTAGTCCAGTGCTGTTATTCGAGTAACTGTTGCAATTAAGTTTCAGAATGCTAGCCGAGACAGGAGCATCACAGGTTCTTGGCCAGCCTCAGCTACTTAGTGAGGCCCTCTCTAATTTAGTTGAGTCTCTGTTTCAAAATAAAGAATAAGAAAAATAGGGCTGGGGTGTAGCTCAGATGTAGAATGTCCCTAGGTTCAATCCCCAATACAGCAAAAAATTAGAAAAATTAAAAAATACAGCTTATTTACCTCCTTCACAGGTTTTCTGTAACTGGACCTGGCTTTTACTATCCTCTTAAGAGGTTATAAGACCCTGAAAACTCATAGGAATAAGTTTCCTTGAGATTCAAATTGACATCTCTCTGTGTGTGCGTGTGTGTGAATGTACACATGTGGCTGGTAGAATCAGAGTGGAGAATAAGGCTAAGGGATAGGGAAATGTTTCAATTTATGGGTCATTTTGCTTTGAGTGAGTATTTGAAACTATAACATTTCAATGAGCCTTCCCCCTAAAACCTCATTTCTTTAGTCCACAAACTTGCACACTATCCCAGGAGCTCTTTCTTCACTTTTGGCTGGTAACCACACAGTTTGGAAGGTTGATTTTTTCGCTTCTGGTTGGCGTTTCTAAGGACAAAGGTTTGTTCTTTCTTTCTCTCTGTTTTGTTGAAACAGAGGCAAGGATTGGAAACCAGTGTGTGCTCACATCCACTGTAAATCTAAAATGAAAAATGTAAATAGGTGTATTTCAGTGGAATTTTGAGAGGCATCATATTTAATATTCATAATAGGATGAGGTCATTGAAGATAACTTTTATCAACTTACATACATAGTAAAGTTTCTGATACTTTTGAGTCTAAAATACTTATATTATTTAAATATTAAAAATAAATATCAGTTTCTAACTATGTAGACAAGAAAATGCTTTAGGAGACCTGAATCTGAAAAATGTTACTTTAAACTGGGTATGATGGCACATGTTTGTAATCCCAGTTATTGAGAGGCTGAAACAGGAAGATCACAGATTTGTGACCAGCCTTGGCAAGTTAGTAAGACCCTCTGTAATGTAGTGAGACCCTGTTTCAAAACAAAAAATAAAATAGGGCTGTGGGGGTGGAGCTCAGAGGTAGAATGTCAATCCCCAGCACCCCCTGTAAAAAATAAAAATTAACAAAAAGGTTCTTCAGGGAAACTTTGATAAAACAAATTTTATTTTTATGTAAACTTTTGAGAAACTAGGAAATAAAAACATGCTGATCAAATACATACTAAAGCTATGAATGGTGGAAGGAAGTCTCTCTTGAAAGAGAATTTTACAGAGAGGCATATTTTGGTGATGGTGAATCAGAGGAAGAAATATGAGCCCAGACATATTTTGGAAGGTCTAGAGTATATGGGGATGGGTGGGAGATGAAGCTAGAGGAACAGGGCAGATTACTAGCAATGGGAGAACGACAATGTTTAAGAAGAATGTGGGTAGCTACCCAGAAGTGGTATTGCTGGATCAAATGGTAACTTCATTCCCATTCTTCTGAGGATCCTCCATACTGTTTTCCAGAGTGGTTGCACTAATTTGTGATCCCACCAACAATGTCTTAGAGTTCCCACTTCTCCACACCCTCGCCAGCATTTATTGTTATTTGTGTTTTGAATGATTGCCATTCTAGTTGGAGTTAGGTGAAATCTCAGGGGGATTTTGATTTGTATCTCTCTGATTGCCAATGATGTTGAGCACTTTTTTCATGCATTTATTAGCCATTTGAATTTCTTCTTTCATGAAGTTTTTTTTGGGGGGAGGGGGTCTGAGGATGGAACCAAGGGACATTCGACCTCCGAGCTACACCTCCTGCCCTATTTTTATTCTTTATTTTGAAACAGAGCCTCACTAAGTTGCAGAGGGCCTCACTAAGTAGCTGAGGCTGTCCACGAACCGTGATCCTCCTGTCTCAGCCTCCTGAATGCTGGGATTACATACAAGCGTGAGCTACCATACTCAGCTTCTTTCATGAAGCTTCTATTTAATTCACTTGCCCATTTTTTTGATTGGGTTATTTGTGCCAAGCATGGCTAATTGAATGATGTGTGCATGTATGTCTCCCCAAGTCTTTTATCCCATTAAGATATATGAGCACAATGCACCAAGGGAAACAATTTAAAAAATAAAGAAGAATGTGAAACACATAAAAGAAAATCTACTAGTGCTGATTTCTCATGGCTTTGGGTCTCCTGTGGTAGTAAGTGTCAGGATTTCTGCTGATTCCAGGGATTTGACATTGAGATTGGGATACTGGAGCCAGAGTAGTCCAATGTCAAATAGTTGCTATGGAGGATAGGAAAGGGAGTAAGAGAGTGAACCAATAATGAGCAAGAAGATTAGCAACTAGTATCTAGCAAAAAACGAAAAAAAGTCTAAAATTTATCATACAGCTAATTAGCAAGCACCATCATACCAACTTCCCGTGGCAACATTCAATAGTCAAGTCAAAGACATATTATCATTGACAGTTGTTAAATTTACAGACATATGTCCTCCTAGTCCCCTGAACGCTTGTGGTCAGTCATCATCCATCAGGATCTGAGAGGAGGGCCAAAAATGTGCTGATGTGTCCTGAGAAGTGGGGGGTGGAAATATTTTACTAAGAACAGACATGACGCCTTTTTGACAAGAGACAAATGTTTCATTCAAATGCTGCATTTCGCATATTGGAAACCGTAATGAATTCCTGTGCACCTCTCTACCTAGTTCACAATGTCAGACCCAGGCACTGAAGTACCTCAGGCTTTGCTCACAAAATTAAATTTAATGTTACACCCTCCAGCAGAATGGTGCATAAATCAAGCATTTGATTTGCATGGACTGTAGCAAGCAGCTCTGTTCTGGACAAATATAAACCCAACTCTGAATATTATGTCAGGGACAGGAACAAAGCAATCTAGGACTTCCAATAAAAGTCTGGTACCAAGTGTAATTCATGCTGGTATTACACTGCTCTGTGTCAAGCCTGTTATTAAAACTCTTGTTTTAACCTCCTTTTTTCATTTCAAAAGAAAATGTTTTTCTTGACCTTGCAGTATACAGAAAACCAGTGCAGAGCCAAACCAGTACTATTTATAAACTGGTGTCTATTAGTGACAACCATGGGCATATTTGTTTCCTCCTCCCATTTCCCCCAACCCAGAACTGAGTACAAGAAGGTGTACGTAGGAGTAATCAAGGGGAAAGAAACAAAAGAAAGGGCATGGAATAAAATACACCACGGGAGATTAGGTAACACGGATATTCACTAATATTCTACCTCTGACCACCGTCCCAAGAGAATGCTAAGAACCATTTCAGCACAGGCAAATTTCAAAAATGACTCCATTGTCAAAGTTAATGCACATTTGGATGCAGAACATGCATCCATTTCAGGAAAAAAAGAGTCTAAATATGCGTCATTTAGTCTTGTTGCTGCCCACCAGCATATGCTGAGTTATACAGTTTCCTGACTCATATTTTCCCCATCATAGAATACCTGAACTTTTTTTTCTTAACTAAAAGTAAAACAACTATGATCTGAAATTGAGTGAGGCTTTGAGACAAAAAAAAAACAACAACATTTTTACGAATGCAAAAAGTGTCTGCCTTAAATCCCCTAAGAACATAAATAGAGCATGGACGCGCACAGATTCTACTCCACATCAAGGCCTGTCGTGTTTATTCTGGAATGCTGCAGGGGTATTACAAACAGAGCTCACTCCTGAAGCCAAGTGCATTTCCAAGAAGGCACAGCTGTCCAGCGCACATAACCAGGTGAAGATGTGATCCTCAGAGCTGTGCTGATGATTTGGTATCTGCAGCGTAATTCTTCCCAGCTGGCCACAAACATCTGTTAGAATTTAGAATGCACCAAGATCTGAATAGGTGAAAGTAGGTGTCTGAAAAAATAAATTTATGATGTTTTAAGGATAGTAAATTAGGATTCATTCATTCATTTGTGAATGAAATATATCTGTAAATATTTATTAAATGGATACGATATGTCAGTCACTGTGTTAGGTGATGAGAAGGATATGAAAATGAATCAAACTTAGATTCTACTTTCAGGAATTTATTTTAAAACATTGAGGCATATGAGATACAGCTATTGTAAGAGATAAAGTGTCATTAGACACATAAATGAAGAAAAGGGATAAGGATAAAGTCTTTCATTTTTCCACCTTCTTTTTCTCCTCCTCTTTCCCTCCTTCTCCTCCACATCCTCTTGTTTTCTCTTTTGTACTAGGAATTGAATCCAGAGGTGTTTTACTTCCGAACCACACCCAGAGCCCTTTTTATTTTTTGAAATGTGATCTTACTAAATTGCTATGGGTCTCCTTAAGTTTCTGTGACTGGCTTCAAATCTGAGAATCTCCTATCTCAGCCTTCCAAATACTGGGATTATAGGCACACACCACCACGCCCAACTGAGATGCATTATTTCTAATAGCAAGAAATTGATACAGGCTGAACAGGCAAGATTTGGTCCTGTTAAATGGGAGTAGGGAATAAAAATCTAGTGAGAAAGAAGGGTGGAAAGACACTTGGATGGAGAAGCCCCATGCACAGACCATGAATAATGCCCAGTGATTAAGTCCACATACTGAACTAGTGAGTGAATAGGATAAAACAAGAAGGAACAGAATATTATGCATATGGAATCCACAGACTTGGCCTGAGATTGGGGAAAAAGAAAAGGTCAGAGATGATTCTGAGGTTTTGATTGGCTGAAAAGAGAAATCAGACATTGACAATATAAAAAAAAATTGTTTCCTTTTCATCTGAAAAGAATTGATACTATTATAAAACAATGTAATGTAGTTACTTAATATATATATATATGTATTTTTTTTTACCTGAGCCCAAAATGCAATGTAAAAAAAAACAAACACTCGCTGCTGGGCGTGGTGGCACACGCTTGTTGTAATCCCCAGGCTTGTAATCCCCAAGCTTGGGAGGCAGAGACAGGAGGATTGCGCTGGTTCGGAGCCAGCCTCGCTGGCTTAAGAGACCCTGTTTCCAAATTTAAAAAATATATAAAAATAGGTCTGGGAGTGTAGCCCAGAGGTAGAAGGGCTTCCAGGAACCCCAGTACCACCAAAAAAAAAAAAAAAAAAATCACTCGATATTCATTGTAAGCTCCCTTTTCTACACACACTAATTTGGGTAAAGTTGAGTAACTTACTTGGACTTGGGAGAAAGAGAATAAAATATTTTATAAATGGCTGCTATGGTTATGAAATCAGCATAAAAGTTCCTGGCACTTATAATTCTGATTATCCCACTAATATTTTTAGAAATCATTACAGAGAGCCAGAGTTCAGCAAGTTCTAAATAGAGCAAATGGCTAATTTCAGGTACATTGACTTTGTTGATCATGATTTAAAGATTCGTATTGGAACAGAACAGCATCTAGTCCAATTCGAGTTTATTTTGAAAGTACAGTCAGTCCACTTCATGGATAAGGTGTTTTCTAATTGACTGAAACACCAAGCAGACTGATCGCTAAGCCAGCCTGTCAATACCCATAGAAAAAGCCAGTGCAATCCTCGCCGCCATCTCTCAGGCCAAGTGATTAACTGTGCATCGGTCATTTAGCATAATAAATGTGAAGTCAGAGGGCTTGAGTGTTGCCACAGGCCTCCTGCTGTGGAAATACATGCCCCAGCACCTTGGCAGGCTTAGAGCAGACCCAAAGAATGTGCCTGAAAGATTATAGAGTTATAACCATCCTTCCAGTTTTGAGATAGGGCCTTGGTGTAGCCAATCCTACCTGCCAGGCAGTGCAGAATGGGCTCTCATCACTGTCCTCTGAGTTCCAAATAAATATATTTTAATGGAAAATGAAAAGTGACCCTTTGGCCATCATTAGAATTCCATTTTCTAAAAATTGACACATATCAGCTTTAAAAGCTGTAATTTCAAGTTAGGGAGAAATTATATGGACCCTGGAGACAGCAACTATGGAGAGTGGAGATTCCATTTTGAAAATCTCTTCCCTCCTCTTAGAAATCAGAGAAAGAAGAATACATAATTTACAGAATACATCAGTAAACAACTGCACACAAACTATTTTTCTTAAAATTCTTCAGCGCATTGATAAAATGGATTCCATTTAATTCGCCAAGTTTCCAGACTTTGTCAACTTACTAAGCCAACAAAAGAGGTAGTATAATCTTTTTACTAATTCTGGTTAATGTCTGCCTGGATTATTTGATCCCAGGTTTATTGCTACTGTAAAGGAAACACGGCATCATATCAAATGCAGCAACTGAATGATCAAATTAAGTGATATCATTTGGGGCAGACCTATTGAAATCCATGTCCTCACGTCTGTGCTGGCCATCTCAGAAATTTTCCTCTGACCTGCAATAAATAGTTGTGGTTCTTGAGCTATTTAAGCCTGATTAAAGTATTTGTTATGCATTTGGTGGTACACTGTAGTGCACAATGTCAATTCTCAGCTGTCATCATCCTGATTAAAAAGGGTAGGAGAGAGTGACCCCTCTGCGGAACAGGTTGTAATAAATAATAAGAATACCATGAGCCTCTACTCTAATCACAGGGGTTAGGCAATGTGAATAAAAACCCTAGAAGGTCTCTAACAACAAAAATTGCTAAGCAAATGATGCTGGATTTTCTTATTAATAAATATTACTTTCTATTTGTCTAGCTATTGTTAGGGGATCTTGAAAAGAATACAGCTGGGTTCAGAGAAGCCTCTATATGACCTCCTTACTAAAGGTTGGCTTATTAAAAATTTTTAATTTGAAATATAATTTAGGTGAAGGGAAGTAGTCCAATCAAAATTTAGAGATGACTTTGCTGTGGCTAAACCAGTAGCACAGCTAGATTTTTAAAGCCAGGCATGATGATGCATGTGTAATCCCAGTACTTGGGAGGCTGTGACAGGAGGATCTGGGTTCACAGCCAGCCTCAGCAACTTAGCAAAACTCTCAGCAACTTAGCGAGGTTGCATTTCAAAATAAAAAGGTTGTGGTGCAGAGGTAGAATGTTTCTGTGTTTAATCCCCAGTGCCCCTCCCCCAAAAACTATCCTTGTAAAGATGGATATAGTGGTGCATACCTGTAATCCCAGTACTTGGGAGGCAGAGACAGGAGGATTGCAGCTTTGAGGCCAACAAGTGGTAACTTAGTGAGATCCTGTTTCAAAATTAAAATTTTGATAGCATTTAGTTAAACCATACTTAATTTTACCAATCCTCTTCTGATGGACATTTAAACTTTAGTATTTTTATTTTTGTAACAATTTTTGGTAGACCCTTGTACATAATTATCTTTATTATTATTAGTCCCTTAAAGATAATTTTCAAGCTGGGCATGGTGGTGCACACCTGTAATCCCAGTACTTGGAAGGCTGAGACAGGAGGATCATAGTTTCAAGGCTAACCTCAGTACTTTAATAAGATCCTGTTTCAAAATAAATAAATAAAAAATATGAAGGGCTAGGGGTGTAGCTCAGAGGTCAAATGACTGTGGCTTCATTCCCCAATACCAAAAAAGAGTAATTACCAGTAAAAGAGCTAAAAGTAAATTATATTCCTCCTTTAAAAGGCCATCCATAAAAATTTACAAGTCACTTTCTAGATAGTTTGTAGTAATTGTCTCTCTTAGATGTACAAAATTGCTTACTTTCTAAGGAAATGGTGGTCAATATAATAATATCCAATGTTTATATGGGGCTTTATCATAAATAGATGTTTTAAAATACATTATTTTGTTTATGCCTTTTGACTCTTTGTGAGGTCAGTGGGTCCAGCCTATTGTCTTCAGTTTATGGTTGAGGTAGTCAATATTTCACAAGGTAAGATTCCAGCCTATTGCATGATGCATGTAGATAGAGCCTTCTGAAATTTTTTCTTTCTTTCTTTCTTTCTTTCTTTCTTTCTTTCTTTCTTTCTTTCTTTCTTTCTTTCTTTCTTTCTTTCTTTCTTTTGTGGTACTGGGGTTCCTGGAAGCCCTTCTACCTCCGGGCTACACTCCCAGACCTATTTTTACATTTTTATTTGGAAACAGGGTTTCCTAAGCCAGCGAACCTGCGCGATCCTCCTGTCTCTGCCTCCCAAGCGCAGGGATTACAAGTGTGCGCCATCATGCCCGGCCTGAAATTTTATTTCTAATATTATGTTATCAAAAGAAATGTTAATTTGGCTTTACTTAGAGTAATAGTCATTGCCTTAGAGTCTTTATTTCTTTCTTTCTTTCATTCTTTTTTTCTTTCACCGGTGATGGAACCCAGGGGCATTATACCACTGAGCTACACCCCTAGCCCTATTTTGTTTTATTTTGAAACAAGATCTCACTAGTTTGCTGAAGGCCTTTCTAAGTTGTTGAGGCTGACCTTGAACTTGTGATCCTCCTGTCTCAGCCTACTAAGTATTGTCATTACAGAAGTGAACCACCATGCCTGGCCTATTATATATATATATATATTTCCAGATAGGCCTGACAGAAGTTGATCTGCCCATCTGCATTAACCACCAGGGGTGACTCTTGAACTGTGGTATGGGCCAGAGGAGTACAACATATTTCTATGTTGCTGGCTCCATTCTCGCCTCATATTCAATCATGAAGACTAATGAATCAGAGATGATTACGGTGGTAAAAATCCAAATGCAGATTTTTGCTGTCCTTATTAATGAGAGAAAAATATAGTAGACCATTGGCCTAAAGGCTCCAGATGCGATTCCTTTGTAACTTAGAGTGCATTAAAAAAGCTTCAGTCAGCAAGATAAGTTAATTTTTTTATGACCTTTATAAACTCTCTTAGCCTGTATCTCGGGAGCTTCTCTTAAAGATTAAATTTTTAAAAATCCTTTTAGCTCAGGCCAACATAGCATCTGAATCTTTTTGCTTCCAAGGCTACATCCAAAATCTATAAAGAAATTCTGTTCGTGACAATTATTGTCAAAGTAATGATTAGCTAACATGTCATTTTTAGTTTTTACTGGTCTTGCCTCTGCAGTACTAATCCAATAGAGCTCACTTCTTCTTAATGTAAAAGTTGCATGAAGGATGTGTCGCTCCCAGTTGACTTTGCCTACATTTGCAAATTCTTGAAGGAGCAAATTGAATTGTCACTGAAGGCACTTCTTTCACTTGACTGTTAGGTCGTCAGAGTGGGGGTGTGGGGCCCAGATCTCAAGATTTCATGAAGAGAAAAGCCAGTTTCCATCCCAGGAACTGTCAAGATGCATCAGTATATTATAATGCTATATGGACTATGACGTAGCTACCCCAAGGTGATGGGTGTAATTTTGCAAGGAGGAAGAAAGTTGGGGAAATGTGAAGGGTTTTTCAGTGATAGCATCACAGATTTAATTTACCACATGGAGCACATAGTTCCTTCTTACCTCTTTGGGTTTAGGGTACCAGTTTCTTCTAAGCACTGTGTTTTTGACCTGCTCGATTGGTGACTACAAGAGTCATCATTTCAGACATCTGTCACTACTTCTATTACATCCAACCTACTGACCCAGAAAATGTGTGGTTGACACAATTGATTTCTCTATAAGATTCCTTCACCATTTATTTTATTTTTGACAACCACCTACAAGGTCCCACAGAAGCTCAGTCCCTACATCTCTGGGTAAGAGAAACCCAGCCCTTTATAAAAAGTGTGTACCCCAAAGTGATTTGGAACAAAGCAGGTGTCCTGTTTAGAATGATTCACTGAAGGACTGGGTTTATTAAGATGTACATGAGCTTTGGTGCCTGCCTCTGGGGACTGTCTGCTAATCTCAGGAGATGCCTTTGGGAGCAACAGCAAGAATGAGTAGCAATACTGCTAGCATTAGTGAAAGAAAAACAAGAAAAGGCCCAAGGTAGAATTATTATTATTATTGTTTTTTTTGGTGGCACTGGGGGTGGAACCTAGAGGCTTTCTACCTCCGGGCTATACTCTCAGACCTATTTTATATTTTATTTGGAAACAGGCTCTCACTAAGTTGCTGAGAGCCTCACTAAGTAGCTGTGGCAGGCTTCGAACCTGTGTGATCCTCCTGTCTCAGCCTCCCCAGCGCGGGAATTACAAGCGTGCGCCACCATGCCTGGCTAAGATAGAATTATTTTTGCACTGTCAAACTTTACTTCACCAACCACTAACCTTTTCTCCTTATTTGTTTCCTGCCTTCCCTCTTGAAATCCCTTCACCCAGGTCCCAGAAAGCATCTTGGTTTCAAACTAAATCACACACAAAAACATCATAGGCTTTAAATAGATGCTTGACAGTTATCTATTACTTTTCATATATACTTCCCTGCTACCTCATTATATAGAAAGGTTACATGATGTTTTTCAAGGCATATAGATAATTAGCTGCCAGATTCAGAATTCAACCTCAATTGTTTATCTTATAAATATATTGACATTGTCCTATGTGCTCTCAAATCTAATGATCCAGCTTGATCATGAATCATCCTGTGAATTTTGCTGAGAAATGAGCAATGGGAAGATGGCAGTGGTGGGCTTCGCTTACTGAGTTCACATGCCTAGCCAGATTAAATGATTTCTCTTTTAATCTCATACACTGATAAATCTCAGCTTGGGCTTGTGTGTCATCAGATATATTCAGAGCAATTAATATTTAAGATTTTTTGTTATTTCCCTAGTCATCAATATCAGTTTTCTGATATTGAATTTTTTTTAAAATTTCTAGTAGCTTAATAACAGGCACAGAAGCTGGGCATGGTGGTTCAGGCCTGCTATTCCAGTACTTGGGAGGCTGAAACAGGACGACTGCAGGTTCAAGACCAGCCTCCGGAATTTAGTAAGATCCTATTTCAAAAATTTTCTAAAAAAGGGGATGGGGGTGTAGTAGAAGGTTCAGTTCTCTTATATATACATGGGTCACTTTTTCTAGAGACATACTTTTGTTTATACACAAAATAATATAAATGTTTTATTATCTATATACATGACTGGACAGAGGATTGTTAGATATAATTTATAAATTTCTTCAACTTCTTTAGTTATTTTCACTCCACAAAAACAAAGAAAAGAGTGCAGTGATTTTGGGAGGAGGCAGCATAGATGGCTCTATCAAAGATAAAACACTCAGGACTCCTGGAACTGACTTTTACTATAGTGCTACCATGAAAGATCTGAAGATCATTATTTACTAGGAATAAAGGAACAAGGCAGAAATCGATGACTACGGCACGAGATTTATGTTTCCATTGCTCTCTATATACATCTCTATTTGTCCTAACTTCATGGGGAGGATATTTAATACATAATGGAAAGAGCCTGTTGCTTTTGATTTATTTTTTGTTTATTATTTTTGGCATTCCATAGAGAAATTCTGGAAATCAATACTGTGTGTGTGTGTGTGTGTGTGTGTGTGTGTGTGTGTGTGTGTGTGTTGAATATCCTGGGCATAGTGCATGTTTAAAGGTTTTGAAGGGACAAAGAAATTTCCCTACTTGCTGCTGAGTTCTCTCTCTTTCTTTCTCTCTCTCTCTCTCTCTCTCTCTCTCTCTCTCTCTCTCTCTCTCTCTCTCTCTCTCTCTTTTGGTGGTACTGGGGGTTCCTGGAAACCTTTCTACCTCCAGGCTACACTCCCAGACCTATTTTATATTTTTATTTGGAAAACAGGGTCTCTTAAGCCAGTGTGGCTGGCTTCGAACCTACGCGATCCTCCTGTCTCCACCTCCCAAGCGCGGGGATTACAGGCCACCACTCCCGGCTGAGTTCTCTTTTACTATATCAAATTATATCATTTACTCATGGACAAGAGCTGCTTTTCTTTCTTTGTATGCTTTACTAATATTATGAGCACAGATTTTAAAAAGGCTAATTTAACCATAATCAAATTAGAATAATGCTTTGGGGACCCCAAGGAATGATTCTCAGTAATCCCAGCTAATTCTCTGTTGGCTATTTACTAGAGAATTAGGTCTACATGATTCATAAAGGCAAAAATATGAAGAAGTTATACAATTTTAACTTCAATTTGGGTAATTAAGAGGATAATAGGTGATGTAGATAAGAACACTGTCTTCAAATACATTATAATTGACAAGTATGGTGGCACGTACCTGTAATCCCAGTACTGTGGAGGCTGAGGCAGGGGAAGATCCCAGTTTTGAGACCAGCCTCAGCAACTTAATGAGACCTGTTTCAAAATAAAATAAAATAAGGCCAGGGGGTATAGCTCAGAGGTAGAATGCCCCTGAGTTTAATCCCCAGTGCTGCAAAAATAAATATATAAACAAATAATGATTTGGTTGAAAATAAAAGCCAGGTAGAGTTAATTATCACCAATTTATCAAGACCAACTGAACATAAATTGAAAGGAAGGGATGTATTTTTGCTATTACATGTATGACAGTTTGAGAGGAACTCAGGGCAGTATGCATGCAGAGAGAATTACAATAACAAGACTGTGATGTTATATACTGGTAAAAGATCATGGACAGGTGGGTTGGGGATGCTTTTAGGGAACCTTGAAAATCCCAATATGCAGTTGAACTAGGTGGTTGCTTTTGCAGTGAAAACACTGGAGTGATATGGTTAATAGATTGCAGATTAAGGTCCAACTTGCAAAATAAATCCCAAGAAATAGGCGGAGGATTGGCACTGTAGGAGGAATGATGCAGAGAAATCATCTAACAGAATTATCAGAAATAGGCAACCTAGATTTGGGGTGGGAATTAGCTAGCAATGCATAGTAATAAATAAGTTTTCTTTTGAATTTATTAAATTTTAAATGTAAAATAGCAAACTCCTTAGTAAAACCCAAACCTAGAATCCTGTAATGTGTGTCTGCTTAACAAGGGAACCTGACTCTGTCCTGAGTTTGACCTTCTCGTGGTGCCGGTCCCTCGGTCCTGGCCTGACCTTCATATGCCGTCCTCTTGTACTGAACCTTCTGCATTTTTAGGCTGAGGGCCCTGGTTAATCCAGTACCTGAGTATGAACAATCTTCTTAGTTGCATCCAACCAACATAAAATGTCTTGGTTTTCAATATTAGGGCTGTTATATACTGGGAACAAAAGAAAAATAACAAAGATTTAAAAAAAATAAACAATAAAAAAATGAGTGTTTGATCTTATCTCAGCTACCTTGTTCTCAAGTCCTAGATTTTGCCTCAGTATAAACTTTATCTTCTAAGACAACTGCCTCTAATTGTTGGGGGTGAGTGATGGGACTTCACGCAGGTGTCTCCGTTTCTAGCTACTCACTTCTCTTTACCTACTGGGGTCCATCGTAATTTCTGCCATCCAAGAACTGGCCCGTGGCCATAGTATTTTATTTTTTCTGGTACAAAGATCAGAGAAAAATTTCATGTTGAATCTTCCTCAGGAATTCTGGTTTCTTGTCTCAGAGACTTGTCTCACTCAAGGCTGGTTATTAGGATGATAACAATCAATTGACTTTCTTCAGAGTAGAATTTCACAACAGTCCACTAAACAACACACTTCTAAAAAATAACAGGAAAGAATATTTCTTCCATGTAGGGCTTGTGTACTCGATATATAGGCCCCCCCCAAAATTAGGACTATGTATTTGGAGGTCAGGAGAAGTGGTTACCTATTTGAGACTTCTCAACATATAGATCAAAGTTAAGTGCTTGGAGTTGTTAAGCTTTCCCTGGAGAGCAATCGCTATGAAACGCAGGCGGAAGGAAACAACAATTCCTAGAGGACTGAGCGAGCAGAATTGGAGTGAGTAGTAGTGTTGTGGAAACTGTGGAAATAATGCTACTGAGAGGGAGGGCAGATTCACTGGGCTGGTCTGAGAAGTTACCTCTTGGTGGGACGGGGCGGTTGCAGATACTCAAGTCCCTTATATGAAATGGCATAGTATTTGCATACAGTGTACGCAATCCTCCATATACTTTGGATCATCTCTAGATTGCTTATACTACCTAATACAATGTTATGTAAATAGTAGTGCAATATTGCTTAAGGAATAATGAAAAGAAAAATGTCTACACATATTCAGCAAAGTTGTAGTTTTTTTATTTTAATCATTTTTAATTTATGGTTGGCTGACTCCTCAGATGCAGAACCCATGAATGGAGGGCTGATCGTAACTGGTAACCTTTGCATGAACAGTTTGTGTGGCTCGGTAGCAACCGGTATGCTCGAAAATGTGATAGCTGTTTTCACTTGTAAGTTCTTTATCAAGGTGATTCCTATTTGGATATTGGCCAAAATTATTAGCTAAGATAGTTCTTATGCAACTTCATGTTTTTTCAGCATTCCCCTAAATTAGTGCACTTTTAGGAGAGGGACAAAGGGAATCATGTCCCCTCTGTTATGATTAAGGAAATAATTGGTTAGTGAATATTGATACACTTAATTTCAGAAATTACAATGAAAAAACTAAATTATGAGACACTTCTCCCACTAAAATCAGAGGAGTTTAAGAAGCAAAAGCTTGAAACATGAATGGGATACTCCACAGACTATCAGTTTAGTTTCAACCCTCCTACTGGTTCAGTCTGCACATACTACCTTTTGGTTGGCCATTCCTCATTCTGTGGCTTCCACTAACTCAGAAAAAGCTGAATTTTTACTTTTTTTTTTTTTTACCACCCATCAGTCCTTGAGGTTCCTCTAATCTGTATAACTCTCTCTATGTTGTGCTCTTAAATCATGAATATGACTGAAAAAGAACTAAATGACTAATATATATAGTATAATATGTGAAATAAGCATATTAAATGGGCAATTTGATTTGATTCAAATATACACATAACCCGTAGGGAGTGTTAAACCCATTTTATAGATTAGAAACTTGAGACTCCAGGGGCTTGAGTCTAAGTGTCTCTGGTGTCAGAATTCTTGATCTTAACCTTGTGTGATCAAGTGTATCCTTCCCTACACTTTTAAGTTGTGGTCTTAGACTTGTGATTATTCTGCCTTCAAATGTGTTACTATCATAAATTTAGGTACAATAAGTAATTACAAAGCTGTGCATGCATCTCCATTAATCTTAATAAATGAGATGCTTATTAAGAAGATCTTAGATACTCAATTACTTTTTGAAAAGTCAAACTAAGCTAAGAGTAATAGAAAATCATATGATATGTGAAAACATTCTGGAAGTCAAGTTTAACATTTAACATAATCACATTTTTAAGGAACACAATTAACAATTATATATATATATATATGTATATATACACATGCGTGTGTGTGTGTGTGTGTGTGTGTGTGTGTGTGTGTGTAAAATTTAATCCAATATAAAGCCACTTTTTTTTTCAGGTCTGGGGATGGAACCCAAAGGGATTCTACCTTCAAGCTACACCCCCTGCCCTATTTTTTATTCTTTAATTTGAAGCAGGGTCTCACTAAGTTACAGAGGGCCTCACTAAGTAGCTGAGGCTGTCCGCAACCCCGATCCTCTGGACTCAGCCTCCCGAATGCTGGGATTACAAACCTGTGCCACCATATCTGTTTAATAAAGCCACTTTTTAAAACACATACACTTTACTACATATTAAAATATATTAGACATATACTATAACTTATTCTAAGCACAAGGTATCTCAGTTATAAATATGTCAAACGATTCCCATCATTTTATAACAAATATTAAGTAGAGCAAATGGGAGTTTTCTGAATTTACTGACTTCATTTTTAATGTGTCCCTCATATGGATTTGAGAGGTAAAGGGTGTGGGTGATAGAAAATAGGACATCATAGGCCAAATGCGTGATTCACAACGGAAGCCTCTGTAGGTAAAGTAAGGTTATTAAAAAACACGTTTATCAGAGTCATGCTAAATATGTACATCACACAGTTCAGTTCTCCCAACGCCCTCTGCATGGCAACAAGTTTCCTCTTTAGGGAGTACATTATTCTTTTTGGAAACTTGCAATCATACTTTTAATGTATTAAGAGACCAGAGATATCTTAGTCACAGTCAATAAAAGAAAAAGTTGTTCTGACTTTATATAGAATTGAAATACAATGTCTTCTGAATAAAATCCTGGATCTTCTAAGAAAATTTTCCATGCTGTGTTCTCTATCTTTACAGTTTTCTTTTATCAAAATCTACAATCCCAGCTGGGTGTGGTGCTGCACGCTTGTAATCTCAGTGTTTGGGAGGCTGAGACAGGAGGATCACACAGGTTCAAAGCCAGCCTCGGCTACTTAGTGAAGCTTTCAGCAATCTCGTGAGACCCTGTTTCCAAATAAAGTATAAAATAGGCCTGGGAGTATAGCCCAAAGGTAGAAAAGCCCCTGGGTTCCACCCCCAGTACCACAAAAGAAAAAAAACCCTATAATCCCAACTGTCATTATAGGCATCTCTCAGGCTGCAGTTCTTTTGAAAATATCCCTTTTCCGGTCAACCAGCAGTTAGACTACTAAAAACAGAGCAAATGAGTTCTGAACCCCAAAGCTTTGCAACTCACCCCAAGCAGTCAATCAACAAAGTCTTTTGCTCCATGGCAGAGCAAGCTGATGGCTACCAGGGGCCAGTGTGCATCAGCAGAGTAAGCAAATGATGCTCTCCACTTGGGGACTGAAATGCCCTGCTGCTTGCCAGGCTACCAGCAGATGTGGGCCCACCTGTCCATTTGTCTGTCCTGTTTCAGTCTGTGCCACATATGGGTGTTTTCAGGCTGTACCAGCTCTGGAAGCACCAGTTAGGTGCCAACATTTATCAATAACAATTTATAGCTGATAGATAGCTTTCTGGAAAGGAGTAGAAATCCACTGAAGCCTAACAATGCAGCCCCCACAAAGGCTTGCTCCAGGCCTGGGATCAATGTCATCAGAAAAATTTATGGGAATGCCACAAAGCCCTCTGAGGTACAGCGGCGTTCCCTGCAACCTTTCTTGGATCTCATCAATTATTGTTTAATAAGGTCTTTGCTGCCATAGGAAAAGTCTCAGTAATGCTTTCATCCGCCACCACCCCTCTCTGGTGTATGCATACAGATAAAAGTAATTGTGTCACTGGTATGGTCCTCTGAGAGAGGTTTCCAGGGGCTCTGGGCCCATCTGGGTTCTGGTAAATCCCAGTGGTTTCCCTCCTTGCATCTGTTTGGTCAGGGGAATTTGAACAGTCATACTATTACCCCCTGAGATCTTTCTGAGGTAAAAAACAAAAACAAAACCAAAAAACCTTGTCCTTAGCACATTTCACATTCTCTGTGTGGGTTTTGTTATTTTGTTTTGGTACTGGGGATTGAAAACAGGGGCATTTGCCAGGCATGGTGGCGCACGCTTGTAATCCCCGCTCTTGGGAGGCGGAGGAGACAGGAGGATCATGCAGTTTCGAAGCCAGCCGTGCTGACTTAAGAGACCCTGTTTCCCAATTTAAAAAGTATAAAAATAGGTACTGAGAGTGTAGCCTGGAGCTAGAAGGGTTTCCAGGAACCCCAGTACCACAAAAAAAAGAAATAAATAAAACAGGGGTATTCTACCCCAAGCTATACCCCCAGCCCTTTTTATTTTTTTTAGAAAACCTGGATTTCCTAAGAAAAATTTCTATGCTGTGTTTTCTTTCTTTCTTTCTTTCTTTCTTTCTTTCTTTCTTTCTTTCTTTCTTTCTTTCTTTCTTTCTTTTCTTCTTTCTTTCGTGGTGGCACTGGGGTTCCTGGGAGCCCTTCTACCTCCGGGCTACACTCCCAGACCTATTTTATACTTTTTCTTATTTGGAAACAGGATCTCTTAAGCCAGCAAGGCTGGCTTCAAACCTGCACGATCCTCCTGTCTCTGCCTCCCAAGTTTGAGGATTACAAGCATGTGCTGCCACGCCCGGCGTGTTCTCTTTCTTTACAGTTTTTCTTTATCAAAATGGACAATCCCAGCTGGGCATCGTGGCATAGGGCGTAGGGTCTTGCTAAGTTGCCAAGGCTGGCCTTAAACCCGCAATCCTCCTGTCTTAGCCTCCAAAGTACTGGGACTACAGTGCTACCATGGCTGGCTTAGGTATATTTAAAAACTGTAGAATGACCATATCTGACTATTACAGCAGCAAAACTTGTTTATGGAAACAGGATAAAACTCTGTAGTGAAGGGTAGACTCTAGCATGTTGGACTGGGTTTGCTCTAATATTGTTCTGCTCTGCAGGTGGCCCTGGGTACTCTACTATCTGTTCATGTGGACTCTAGGTCAGTTAGATGCTGTCATAAGGGTAGTAGATTTCAATATACATTTAACTTACTACAGGCTGTGTATTTGAGGTGAAGGTCTGTGATTCCATTTAGGGGAGTTATTGATGGGATTCCACCTTCTCCTAAGGAACTCTAGTCACTGAAGGAAAATAGACTTCATCTCCATGATGTATCCATGATAAGACCAAATCTTGAGGAATGGGGAGTTAGGTGATTTCAGCATCGTGTAAACATCACACGGTATCACAGTGTTACTGGGTGACATCACCTATGGAACCACAATTGTCTGTGCCATTCACCATTGACCAAACCATTGCTATACAGCACGATTGTACACTCATTACATCCACATTTATAATACACACATTCGCACTTGAATGATGTGCACATAACATCCACATCCATATTGTGTATGTATGTCCATGAGGTTTAGGAAAGCTGTTTTAGAAATGTTACATTTTAGAAATGATTCATCATTATTTGTCAGACATTTTCTCTGGGTGAATAATGTTTTATTTTCTTAATGTAATCATTGTAGGCATGTCAGTAATGGGCTGCAGACAGAAGCCGGGCCGCCTTCTAAGACTGAAGTCACATCTGTGATCAGAAACAGGTCTCACATTGTAAGAAGCAGCCTTCGAAGGTGAAGTCTGGTGAGAGAAACTTAGATGGGAAGAAGTGGGAAGCTCTCACTCACCACCTCTCCTCTCCTCTCCTTGAATATCTTTCTTTTTATTTACTCTACCATGGGTAGAGAGTTTGCTTTTCACCACTCTTAGTTTTGGGAACAAATTGGAAAGTACAAAATAAATCCTTATCAAATAACGTAAGTGTAAAGGTATAAGTGAAGCCAAGCTAAGCGCCTGTATTTGTTTTGTGGTGCTTCCTCAACACATTAACACAAACTGTGTGGCTTAAAACAACAAAAGTAGTCAGGCATGGCGGTGTATGCCTGCAATCCTAGTCCTTGGGAGGTTGAGGCAAAAGGATCACAAGCTGAAGGCCAGCTTCAGCAATATAGCAAGCCTCTCAGCAACTTAGTGGGACCCTGTCAAAATACAAAATAATATACGGCTGGGGGTATAGCTCAGAGGTTGATTGTACATGGATTCAAACCCAGTACCACAACAAACAGCTCAATTGACAGCTACAACAAAACCCCAAAAAGTTTATTCTCTCATAGTTCTCAAGGCTAAAGGTCTGACATCCAGGTGGACAGGCCATGGTAGGGTCTCTGTTGATTCTGGATGGAATATGTCATGCACCTTTCCTGTAGCTTTGGATGTTGTCTACAGTCCTTGGTTTTCTTTCTTTCCTTCCTTCCTTCTTTCATTCTTTCTTTCTTTCTTTCTTTCTTTTTTTTTTTAAAGTTCTGGGGATGGAACCCGGGGGCATTCAACCCCTGAGCTATACCCCCTTCCCTATTTTTTATTCTTTATTTTGAAACAGGGTCTCACTAAGTTGCAAAGGGGCTCACTAAGTAGCTGAGCCGTGATCCTCTGGTCTCCACCTCCTGAATGCTGGGATTACAAGCCACCACGCCCGGCTTCCCTTGGTGTTCTTGTGACTTGTAGGTGTATCTCTCTGATCTCCATCACTCTTGCCACATGGCATTTTCTCTGACTTCTTTTCTTCTTATAAAGGATACAAGTAGTGAATTGGGGGCTCAGCCTAGCCTAGTATAACTTCACCTTCAATATTTATATCTTCAGTGATCCTATTTTCAAATAAGCTCACAATCTAAGGTTCTAGAAAGGCATAAATTTGATGGGATGCTATCTAACCCAGTGTAGTACCCAAGAAAACACCACAGCCCTTCACTGAAATATTTCTTACAGCAAGTGTATTAACTTGTTGGTACTTAGCAAAACATAGGCAAAGATTAGGTAGCTAGGGTGCAGATATAGAAAATGTTGAGAACATTGATGCCCAATGCAGTAGACATTGGCCAAATGTGGCCATTTAAATTTGAATCAATTAGAATTAAATAATATTTAGAATTCAGTGTCTCAGTCTTACTAAATCCACTTCAAATGCTCATCAGAAACCAGTGGCTAGCTCTTCGACAGCTCAGAAACATCACATTTCTATTGCTGTAGGATAACCTTTTGGACTGTATTATTAGATCACATCACGAGGAGGAGCTATGGTGGAAGTTCTTGGGAAAGGTGAGGGCAGAGAAAAGGACTGGGCACGGAGTACCATCACAGCGAGAGGGGCCCTGAGAGAAGGGCTTCAGGTGCAGGCAACACACACTGTATTTTTATGGTGTTTTCTGGGGCAACCTAGCTGCTGGATGTAGCTGTCCTCTCTTGACTCCAACATTGTGCCTTGCATAGAGCAGGTGCCACCTAGTATTTCTTCAGCCAAAGAAAAGATGAATGTTTCAGATAGAACGGAATGCTGTGGAGACTGGTCCTGCTCCTGACAGAAAGGACGAGTGCCTGGAAGATTTCTGAAAGAGAGTATTTTAAATGTTAGCACAATATTTGTGCACGCATCTCCAGTGGCAGTGTGGGGTTCACATGCCTTCCTCCCTGACTAGTACCACATGTACTCTGCCCTTGGCCTTTGGGTTCCAGGAACACAAACAGTCACGTTCTTTCTTTCAAGGGTTAGCAGAGTAGCATTATGGTACCCATGCCCTTTGCCCTTATGTTGCTTTAATAATTTCCCATCAAATGCCATGTGGTGCCCTAATATAAAGCCACAAGCCACTTTCATGCATTCCCTAAACACTGGAGACACCTCTGACAGTCTTCTCTTGGGTTTGAAAGGGCAGGTAACTCCCTGTTCTGGTGGCTTTGACAGCCTCTTGCTGTGCCCACCGGCTAGAAGGATGACACTCACTATCCATGCTTGGATTTACTGTGATCCTTGTCACAGTTCTGTGATGAGAAGGAGTGGGGAGAATTTTCATCAGTACAGTGAGTGCTTGCAGCAGCGCCCTGTAGTGACTCTCCAACTCAGAGACACATTCACACACCCGTATTGCTAAATCTCGGTCTATATTCTATATTCATAAATATGCAGAGCACCTTTCCTATAAGTTTCAAAGCAAATTTGGAAGATCTGTGCCCAATTGCCTTTACTATTACTATTTCCTTTGGTTCAATCTTGATAATATTTTAGACACAAAGAGGATTCTATTCTACACGGTGGCATATTTGAAGTAAATGAACACATTCGAAATCAATCAGTCAAGCAGTCAATCAATCATCAGCGTATTTCCTTCTTAAGTATGTTGGGCAGTATGTTTATTATTTGAATGCAAGGGGTATCTATTGACGGATATGATATTTGTGAATGATGTTTAGCTTTAAATATTTGTCACAGAACCTGTCTGAATTACAAGAGGCAACAAAAGACCTCAGATTTTCTCTTTTGAATTATAAAATACATCCTACAAATTAAAATCAAAGCATTCAAAACTACCTTGACTAAAAAGAGACTAATAGCTACTGTGGCCAGAGTTGGAGAGGCACTTGGATTGACTACAGATACTCAACAAGAAATGTTTAAGTTAAGGGGAAGTTCTATTATCTCTATTGTGGGAATGGTTGCATGATTATATATAACTCCCAATTCATCAAACTTCAAGTGATGATTTTATTACATATTAAGAGTGTCTTAATTTAAAATTCAACCTAAAAATAAAAACATTCAAATAAAGCACAATTCCAAATTTGCATGATCTAGAATGGCATAGCAGATAAAGATTTTAGAAAACTGAATCTTTAAAAATATGCTGTTGTAGGGAGTGTAAAAATTTATAATAGATTCAAGTTTCTCTTTTATGAAATATTGTTCAGGTGAAATTGATGCCATACACAGATGGTAGAGCTATTTGTTCTGAGAGAGAGCTACCCTTCTCAACCCCCTATTGTTGGCTGGGGCCTTGAAACTGGTTCAATTCAATGAGTTGTTAGTGTAATTCACGGTGTACGGAGAAAAGCCCCTGCTGACCCTTCAGCTCTCTTGTCTTCTACTTCTGCAGTGTTGAGATGGTGATGTCATAAAGTGACACTGTGTGACTCTTTAAGGCAAGGTTTCTTACCAAACTGGACTGGACAAGTGAAAAATAAACCTTAGTTGTTTTAGGCCATTATGATTTGAGAGTTTATTTGCCACTGCTGTATAATGTAGCCTGTGCTGACTAATGTGACATGTTGCCATGAATTTAAAAACAGTTTAATGCTGGGGATGGGTGGTGTGGGGAAGAAGCATGTGGCTCAGTGTCATAGAGTACTTGCCTAGCATGTAAGATGCCCTGGGTTTGATCCTAAGCAACACACACACACACACACACACACACACACACACACACACACACCACGGTTGCTTTCTTGGGGAATCTAGATTTTGAAAAGCATGCTACTCGTGGGCACTGTTGAAAAAAGAAGCATTGGAGAGAGTACCTCCTTGGCAATTCACACGTGACAAGAGAAGTTGGGCAAAAACCTGAAAAGACATTGCAGCTACGTTAATGATCTGGGTACTCTGGGCCGTGGTGTTACCTACTGATACCTTCATCAAAGTTCGCCTAAGGATCTTCTACCTCCAGATTAAAATATTCAAAATATATGACTATGAGAATAGTGTTTCCCCAATAACACAAGGCATAGAGGACAGAGTAGAGAATTTATTGACTGGCCAAGGATTTGAGTTGAAGCTTTCTCATTTTTTCTTTCTTACAATTTTTACAGTCCATAAATCTTATCCCCACTACGACTTTGTTACCTTTTCCCATTTTATATATATATATATATATATATATATATATATATATATATATACATTATGTATATATATACATTATGTATATATACATATATGTATATGTATATGTATATGTGTATATATACACACACACACACACACATACTGAGGATAGAGCCCAGGGCCCTTCTACCTTCAAGCTACCACCTCCAGCCCCCCAGCCCTCATAAAGTAGCTGAGGCCGGCCACTAACCCGCGATCCTCTTGTCTCTGCCTTCCAAGTACTGGGATTACAAGTGTGTGCCACCATGTCCAGCTCCCCATTTTTCATTATATCTTTAATACATGGGGATTCTCACTAAAGAAGTGAACTCATTAGCCTGGCCTTGTTGGCACCATCACCTCGTCTTTTACTCTGGCAACTCTATATCAGCTGATGAGATCTCTTTAGCACAGTTAAAAATTTCCATTGCTACTAGTAAATATTCAAATGTTTTAAAGAAATTTGTTTTGGAGGAGGCACTGGCCTTTCCAAATGTGACTGAAGAACAGGTTGAGCAAATCACTAGCAGCAGTAGCTCCTAGTGAATTTATTGATCAGAGGGACATGATGACAGATGTAGTGAGTTTCCCTGACAAAGAACAATGAAAGACGAGAAAGCCCAAGGCAGTCAAGTGGAGAAAATACTTATATAATAAGTGAGAAGACAATTTTGTAGGTTCACACTGTTGATAAAGACAAACTATGTGACTATAACCATCCTGTTTCTTTCTTTTTTTGTGTGTGTCTCACAAAGAGAAGCAGGAAAGGGGATGAAGGGGCAACTTTTATTTTATTTTTTTAGTGAATCATCTCTTTTCATTTGAGGTGAAATGCTGAATATTACTATTTGTTGACTAAGAAAGCTCATGGCAAGCGGGCATGGTGGCACACGCTTGTAACTCCAGCTTTCGAGAGGCTGAGACCAGAGGATCGCAGCTCACAGACAGCCTCAGCTATTTAGTGAGGCCCTCTGCAACTCAGTGACCCTGTTTCAAAATAAAGAATAAAAAGCAGAGCTGGGGATGTAGCTTGGAGGTAGAATGCCCCTAGGTTCCATCCCCGGTACGACAAAAAAAGAAAGAAAGAAGAAAGAAATCTCATGGCAAACAAGACTTCACCTTGCTGAAAAAGTTGAAGCCATTAGGAAGGAATACAGTCATTTTCTCTTTTAGCCAGGTGGTTGTGACTGAATGCATTTTAGGGTAGACCTATGATCACATGTGTAACTACCATCCTTTGTGGCCTGATGCATGCAATATGGGACTGTGCCCTCAGGGGACGGGTTCTGGCTCTTACTCTGCCCTTCACCTTGGGCTCTCTCATGATCCTGTCTTTAGAGGACCCCATTCACTTCTGTTTGACAAATGAGATTTATACAAGTTGATGCAGACAGGTAAAAGCTAATCTAGGCATAATTTCCACCAGGAAAAAAAGGGTCTCCCCATCTCAATTATTTTCCTACTCATGATCGATATAGACATGCAGATGAACTGGATTAAATGCCTGTAATCCCAGTACTTGAGAGGCTGAGACAGGAGGGTTGCAGATTTGAGACCAACCTTAACAACTTAGACTCTGTTTCAAAATAAAAAATTAAAAGGAATGAGAAGAAAAGAAAAAGGGCTGGGGCTATAGCTCAGAAATAGAATGCCCATGGGTTCAATCTCCAGCACCAAATAAAACAAAGGACACAGAGATGAAATAATTTGTTTTATGCAAGCTAAAATTCAAGCAAAATATTTTTAAATAGTAAATGTACATTATTGTTTATTTATACATGATATAAATAACATGTTATACTTCATATACAAATAATTGCTGTTTATTATATAGAGTAATATTGTTTATGTAACAAATATAATAAATAGTACTATGTTGTTTGCAGTTAAGAACATATATAGTAAATGTTTTAAAATATGGACATTGGTGATTTTTTAAAAAATGTAAAAAATGCTAATGTGTTAAGACAGTGTAGTGAGTCCATGTGTATTTGTTATTTTATTCTCTGTACTTTTTGTGCATATAAAATACATAACATATATAAACAACATACTACATATATTATTTTATAAATTTCTGAAATAAACATTTTTAACCTTCTATGTAGTATTCAATATATAGTTTATAGTTTATTCTTTGACTTATAATTATTTCAGCTATTGAAAATATTGCTGACTATGGGTGTGGTGGTGCACACTTGTAATCCCAGATTTGGGAGGCTGAGACATGCAGATCACGGTTCTCAAACAGCCTCAGCTACTTACTGAGGCCCTTTGCAACTCACTGAGACCCTGTTTCAAAATAAAGATTAAAAAATAGAGCAGGGGGTATAGCTCAGAGGTCAAATGCTCCTGGGTTCCATCCCCAAACCCACATAAAAACTATTGCTGAAATGTATTGATATGCTAGAGTTTCTCAGGTTATATCACATAGATATGACATTTCCACAGTATAAGTCCTATATATTTATAACTTATTCAAAATAAAAGGCAAGGATAATAATCGAACAACAAGGATAATAATCAAACTAAAAGTTATGTTTTGATCATATCTTATTAAGAAATCACATTAAAGAGACCTACTTTTTAACAGTTCTTGGCTTTCTCTATTATTTACTCTGTCCAAAAAAATTATTTCAGAGCTGTAATCAATAAGCGCATATAATTTTAATTCTACTTTTTCACTTAATATAATTGAATATAAATATTTTATTTGTTCATGCATTCATTCAATAAATGCTCAATTAGTGTCTCGAATGGGCCAGGCTATCCTGGGGACAGACAGAAATCCCAGCCTTTTTGAACCTTATATTACATTTTACATAATCACTATGATTGTATTAAATAGTAAATAAAATTACGTGCTATTAATATGCTATGGTTTGCTTACCTGATGTGGCTGTTTTATGCTGTGTTTTAGAAATGTGGCTCTGTTAATCTGATTATTTCTCAGATAGACCTAGTAGGCCAGATCTCAGCTATTACCACTCACATTAATCCTTCCTTCGCCTTTTCTCTCTACTCACTTTTTGCAACTCTGTTCATAGCCCAGACTAGAACAGTAGCCAGATATCTGGTCTTTAGAGTAGGTTGGAATGCTGGATCTTTAGCTTACTAAATATATGAATGTAGGCAAAATAATGAACTTAAGCTGGGCATGTGGGCACACACTTGTAATCCCAGCATTTGGAAGGCCGAGACAGGAGGATCGTGGTTTGTAAACAGCCTCAGCTCCTTAGGGAGGCCCTCTGCAACTCAGTGAGACCCTGTTTCAATATAAAGAATTAAAAATAGGGTTGGGGTTATAGCTGAGAGGTAGAATGCCCCCTGGGTTCCATCCCCAGTACCTCAAAAAGTAAAAAAAAAAAAATTGCATTTTTCTCTTCTGTAAAATAGATATAATAATACATCCAGGTAATCTTTGAAAAATCCTTGAAACAGCAAGTGTTCTCTCTGGTTAAGCACTGACTGCCTTAAACCTTGGTTTATAGAAGTCAGGTTTTGCTGTCTACTTGCTTAAGTGATCTACCTGGCAGATTCATAAGGGGAGTGGAAAATAAGGCAAAAGGAGCCCTGCATGCAAACAGGACTTTGTTTCTTTGTAAGGAGGCCAGAGTCTGTGTATCAACCAGAAGCTATGAGTCTGTGGTTTACTGGAAGCTCTTTACCTTAGGTCTGTCTGTCTGACGTCTTCTTTCAGCTGTGATTTTCGTGGCTCTAAGAGAACAGGGTTCTGATACTAATGCATGAGTGCACTAATTCGTGCACACCCACATTATACACAGAAGGCACATACTGTGCATACAAACACAGATGCACAAATGTGTACTACACATCGACATCTAACATGCACTGCACCCGCAGACACACACAGGAGAGGAAGATGGTTAAAAGAAGGACCTAAGTAAGAAGTTATTGTTATTGAGAACAAATTCATCCATCTCAGTATTTTACCTGATAGTTGAGTAAGTTACTTCTAAATTGTAAAAAGTAATCAGGTCTTTAGGCCGCTCTTACTTCACATGAATACATAGGTCATGGGTCCACACACCAGGGCCAAATAACATAAAGTGGAAGAAAGTACAAAGTAACAATGGCTCTTAAGAAAAACACTTCTCAGTTTATTTTTCTGTTTGAAAATGCTCATGATCACCTCTTGTCTTGTCTCCCCCAGCCCTCTCTCTTCTTTTCTTCGGTGTTTCAGAAAAGCTAGTCATGGGGAAAATGGACTAATATAACTGTGTCCGCACCTATTTCTTCAAGTTGGGGTTTTAGTTCTGTTCAGACATGAATCAGAAACACAGACCTGGCAGAGTTCAGCAGTGAATTCCATATGCAGTGGGCAGCTATGAAGTCACTGATTAATATAATTAAAAGCCTGAGTTAATTGCATTACTTTCCATTAGCTTTCATTGTATACCTACCTTCCAAGGACCTGGCTAGCCATCCCCCCGGGGCTCTGGTCCCACGTTTATTCAAGGGAGATGGCTGCTTTCAAAACCGAACCTTTCATCAATCCCCTATTAATTAGCTAAATGCCGCATTGGATTATGCATCCAAGGCTGCCAGCTGGGCGGTAGCAGTGGGAGAGCAAAGCTCCAGCCCTCTTGGCTCATCCTCCAGCCTGGTCATTGGTATTCCAGGACAAGTCAGCTTACTGTAATTTGAAATTGGTCTGCCATCCCATTAGGAATCTGCCCGATCAATACCAAGTGAATTAGAGTTTCAGTGATCTGATTAACTCCCCATTATTTTCTACCCTGGCTGATTTAGAATGCATGATGAGACAATATTCCAGTTTCTTTGCTTTATCCCAGTTTAAGTGAAATATAGACATCTAAGGAAGCAGTGCCTGTGCATTTGATTTGGCTCGGCTGTAATAAAGTCAAACACCATGAGTATCTCCCACATCACGACAGTCTTAAGTGACTGAGGGCTGCTGCCACACACCGAGAAGAGCTGTGAGTGGCAAGGAAGTGGTGGGTGGGGCTCTTGCTGTTCAGCGCCCTCCTTTTTGGCTCTATCTTTTGAATAGACTCCTCTAAGGCTCTTAACAGGCAGGGTTCCTTATCTGACATATGATCAACATTAGCAGCTTTGTGACTGAAGTTCTGGGTCATGTGGTTGGAAGGCAGACTGTAATTCTCTTCCAGACGTCCACGACAATAGAGCAACTACATGTTGTCTCCTGGTGACTGAAAACATGTGCTGTAGTCGGTTGGGCCAAGTGCTCCCCGTGGGGAAAATGCTTGGTGCCCTCAGGGAGTGAATTTGGCTTCACTTGCAGCAAGACCAGCTCCATGCCCTGGCTCAAGGCTTCAGAGAAATCTGAATGGGCCTCAGCAAGACTGTGTGTGCCTTCTCGAGTCTCAAAATTTGAACTAGTACGAATCATAGCATTCTGAAATAATGCAACCAATAGAGTTGCATCCTTGAGAGGCAGTTTTGTTATTTCCTTGTATATTTGAATTTGATAGGCCAAACATTTCCTGGTACAGTTTCTTAAGACATTTATTAATGTTTATTTAAAATGTGAAATTTAAAACGGGTCTATCAATTGTTTTGACATTGCCCAAGGACTTTAAAAATAACAGTAGCTCACTTTTCAAATATATTTGGCCTATGATAATATAGCACAATGTTTTTCTCTTAAACCAATATTCTAAAAAGATTCAGCAGGACTTATTTATGATCAGAAAGGATAACTCACTTAATATGGCCAATACCAAGTATCATCTCATTTTTCTCTTAGTAATTACTTAGTAATTCAGAATATTCTGTATATGTGAATAGAAACATTTGATTAGAGGTGGTATAATATAATCTGCTAGATATATAAACACCTGGATTGAAAATATAAGTGAATAAAAATAGAATAGTTTGGCACTGACGAATACCTGCTTGGTGAGAGTTTTGGTCAGCATAAAGTTTTATGAAGTTCATTGCTATTCTCTACTATTCATCATTACTCAACTGGACATTTATGAATATCATGTGTATTTTACTTCTGAATTATAGTTCATGCTACTTAATTAGAGCAAAATTACAATGGAAATTTACCAAAACAAATAAAGGTTGAAATATTCCAACTTCTTCTTTTTCTTATATGTGCCTGAATTTTTGGTGTGCTCCCCATGCCAAGCCTGTCATCAAATGATCACTAAAACCCTGGTTGTTTTGGTTTGTTGGTCAACAAAGCCATTCATCTGTGTTTTGATGGTATCGCTATTGCAGTAGACATCTACTATTACATCTACTTCTATTCCTTTGAGATAAATTATTTCATAAACATAAGAGACATTTCTCCTATATAAGCATTATGTTGATTGTAGTCTTTCATTTCAGTTTATTAACATATTTTTAGATATTTCTTGTATTTTCTGGACATGGTATTCTTGGTAACTAATGAAACATTGTACACCATGAGGTCCACATGCAGGATAGTTTTTTTGTGTGTGTGGTACTGGGTGCCTTTCTACCTCCAGGCTACACCCTCAGCCCTATTTTATATTTTATTTGGAAACAGGGTCTCATTAAGTTTCTGAGAGCTTCACTAAGTAGCTGAGGCTGGCTTTGAACCTGTTTGATCCTCCTGTCTGAGCCTCACAAGCACTGGGATTACAAGTGTGTGCCACCATGCCCAGCCCCATGATAGTTTTAATATTGAAATCCTAACACTCTAGGATGGAGTTAAATAAATGTAAAACACCGACTTAGGTTAGCACCCAGCTCACCTTTCTCTGTGCTATTATGCTTATTGCTACTGCTCTTGTGCCAGGGACCTTCCACTTGTCTCTCACACCTCACCCTTCACCATCCTGCTACATGCCCTGAGATGAACTACATCAATGACGTCTTAGATTTCTGGCTTCTAGTTGGGTTCAGCCGATGAGTAGTGGTTGTAGAAAAGAAGGAAGGGGCAAGTGACATCAGAGTGATTATTTTCCCTACTCCCTACCTGCTGAACTACCATGAGTTGGCTTCTTCCCTTGACTCAAGTCCATGGCTCCCATGGGAAGACTTTATGTAGCTCATGATTATTACACATTTTGTGGACTATGAGACAAAGTGGATGGCTACCTTTAATATAAGCGATTACATTAATATCAATTTATGTCTATCACAAATTACTTTTATAGATTTGCTGAGCTGTACATAGGCAATGCATAAAAACATACATAAAATTTTATCATCTTTGAATCACTGTATTTGATGACACCATACTGTTGCCTCTTAGTGGTAGTTCGAATGTTGCTTGAAGCTCCACATATAACCCAAATGTCACAATTAAGTTATTAACTGAATAGTGAAAATACTCCTACTTAGCACTTACATGTTGCTTTTCATCATTCACGCATATGACAAATAGGAGCCAATCAATAGGAGAGCAGTGTATTCAGTAATGATATTTTACTGTTGCTTGGTTCATTTCAGTTCAGAGGCCTTTAACTAGTAAGCCCATAAAACTGGCAACAAGATTCAAGTTAATAGACAAGATTTATTTGGGTATGTCCCTCTAAATCCACATGTGACTTCCCATTGGCCTCCTATTGCAGATTATTTTTTATTTCTGCATCTCTAGTGCCTTTTATAGGACTCATACCTGGTAGTTATCCAGATATGTGCTTATAGAATGGATAAATGAATGAGAAATATTGGAGAACAATTGAAGGGATCCTTCATGTTTTTTTCTAAGACCCACTGTAACAAGTGTTAGGTGGTGTGCTCCTGTGTGTGTGTGTGTGTGTGTGTGTGTGTGTGTGTGTGTGATAGTTTCAGTTCCAGACATTTTCCATATTACTTTTAATTAAAAGGGAAGGGACATATTGGAAACTTGTGCTAGTATTTATTAGAAGCTGGGGAAGAACTTCTACTAACAATAGGGATACATCCTACCATGAGAGGGGAGGCTGGAGCTCATTCCCCTATGCTCAGCCTTTACAGTCCCCCTTGCTCCAGGGATTTCTGAGATGGTAACCTGGACACCAGTTCGTGGCAGGGGTGTGAACAGCCTTGAAAAGTCAGGTCTGACATGCTGCATGTTTGTATCATTGCTGTCAACACTCACATCAGAGAATAAGAGAAATGCTTTCAAATGAAGAAAAAGAAAAGACAGTGGCAGAGAATAAAACCCAGTGTGGAATATAAATAATTGTACAGTTCTACTAATAAAAATAGATCAACTCCATGTGTCAAACAAGCATTAAAGGGATGATTGAAAACAAAAACCAAGATAGGGTTGAAGAAGTATCATGTTTAAGTTTTTGTTGTTGTTACTCTTGTTCTGGGGATTGAACCAAGGAGTGTTCTATCTCTGAACTACAATTCTATTTCTCATTTTGAAACAGGGTCTCAATGGGTTGCCGAGGGCCTTGCTAAGTTGCTGAGGCTGGCCTCAAACCTGAGATTCTTCTGTCTCAATTCCTAAACACTGGGATTACAGGGGTACACCACCATGCCCAGCTTAATTTTTTTAAATTGACACAAACAAATTGTACCTAGGCTTACACAGTATGGCTGGTGATATAGCTAGCACTCACTCTGTTTTTTTTCTAACAGGAAAGCAGTGGACTACAAGAGACTGAAATGTATCTGTCTCTATTTCCAACAGACTCACGTTTAACTTTCCCTCAAAAAAAAAGCCAGGAAAATTTTATTAATATTTTTCTTTAAAGTTAACATAAAATTATAGCAAAAAAGGAACCTGAACTTTAATAACATAGCTGGAAAAATCCAAAGTGGCAGCAGTAGCAGCAGGAGAAGATTTAATTTAGTTGATTTTCTGTGGTGTTGGTTGTTCACTAGTCTTATGGTGATAGAAGCTGCACATTTTTTTCAAGGGGACCGAGAAGCTGCTGGAGATTTGGTTCTCCCAGAAGCAACCTGACATAAACCAAGAATCCGAAAATCTTCACACTATCCCAAGATCCGAGTGGGATGTTCTTATGAAGGATGTGCAATGTTCAATCATAAGTGTAACCCAAACTGATAAGCAGGAAGCTTATGTACTCAGTGAGAGTAGCATGTTTGTCTCCAAGAAATGTTTCATTTTGAAGACATGTGGTACGCTCTTGTTGATAGCACCAGTTCCTCTCTTGAAGCTTGCTAGGAATACTGTGAGTTTGACTCAATTCAAAGCTTCTTCTTCTTCTTTTTTTTTTTTTTCAGTACTGGGGATGGAACCCAGGGGCATCCTATTTCTGAGCTACACTCCCAACCCTATTTTTTATTCCTTATTTTGAAACAGGGTCTCACTGAGTTACAAAGGGCCTCCCTAAGTAGCTGAGGCTGACCGTGAACCTCTATCCTACTGTCTCAGCCTCCCAAATGCTGAGATTACAAGTGTGCGCCACCATGCCTAGCCTTTCAAAGCTTAATTTTTTTTTCGTAAGAATTTCATGAATCCTTCTCACCAAGGGTTTCCACACTGAAATTTCTAGGAAGAAATAGTTTCTGAATGCAGTTTTCCCAAATGGAGCAGCGTATTATATGGGACATATGAATTTTGACTGTTGGTACCCGTATACTCTGGATTTCCCAGAGAGTTGGGTAATCAATTGGTCAAACCTTGGAGATTTTGGTGAGTGAGTTTGACCCAGCAGTATGGACCAGTTCTACATAAAAGATGGTGTTACTGCAAAGGATGCCACTTTTGAGAGTGGAATTCATGACCTGATGCCAGCTCATCATTGATGCCACACTGTTTAGTCCTTGTGGTTTTTCAATGAATGGAATGAAATCAGATGGAAGTTACTGGGCTACTCACATCACTCCAGAACCAGAATTTTCTTATTAGCTTTGAAACAAACTTAAGTCAGACTTTCTATGATGACCTGATCAGGAAAGTTGTGGAAGTCCAAGCCAGGAAAATTTGTGACCACCTTTATTTGTTAATCAGAGTTCTAACGATTGCACAGTGCTTTCTTCAACCCAGAAGATTGAAGGTTTTAAATGGCTTGATTGCCAGAGTTCTATGTTCATTTATTTCAATTTTATTTTTGCCATTTTTTTTTGGTGGTCCTGGGGTTCCTGGAAGCCCTTCTACTTCCGGGCTACACTCCCAGACCTATTTTTTATTTTTGGAAACGGTCTCTTAAGCCAGCGCGGCTGGCTTCGAACTTGCGTGATCCTCCTGTCTCTGCCTCCCAAGCACGAGGATTTCAAGCGTGCGCCACCACGCCTGACTGTTTTTACCATTTTTGCTAAGAGGCAGCAACAACAGCAGAATTTGTTAAGGAAAATGAAGAAAAAAACCGCAAAAAAGAGAACACAAACAGATGGTGGTGGCTGCTTTCTAGGTGTCAATACTGGGGCCATGCTTTCCATGACCACTACTGTGTAGTTGCAGAAAGCCCTAGATAAAATGATAGTGTAATCATTTTGAAGTGTAGCATTATTATATCAAGGAGTTAGATACCTTGCATGAAAGCTCTCTTCTGTGTTTAGGTATTCTATGCCACTCTTGCTGTGAAATTGAAGTGCATGTAGAAAAAACTTTTTACTATATGAAACTTTACAACACTTGTGAAAACAATTTAATTTGGTTTATGCACAGTGTAGTATTTCTGCAGGTATCCTCTAAAATTCCCTAGAGACAAGACTTTCGTCCTCATTACGTGTCACCTCAGCCTAGCCATCTGGGACTGTTTTATTAAATTGCTGCCAGAATTCTGCATCCAGTTACCTCTACTTTCTAGAACATATTGTCTACTAATATTATTGAAACCGATTTCTACTTCATATGGATTTTTTTTTTTTGCAATAGCAGTTAAAATTTTTCTTTCACAACTTGAGTCCTCTCAAGAAAATTATTCTAATTACACATTTGTGTATTACTATTTTAATAATTATTTCTGCATTTGTAGTCCTTTAACTGATTTCTTTCCTCAACTTGGTGTCCCATCCAGCCCCCATAATAAAGAAATACACTGTTATGCTGCAGGTTTGTATACTAATCTTATACCCAAATAGGGCGGGAATAAGGGTCCCTGGGCTTAATTTTCTTTTAAGAACATGGACATTTGGCCTTTTATTGGCAGGGGCTCTTTTTAAAGATAGTTAACAAAAACTAAATAAGAAAATTGAATTTTTACAATGTTTATTAGCATGAAGGACCCATAGAGAATTATAGATTGAAATTAGAGTATGCTGCCTAAACTATGGAAGCCGTATATTATATTGTGCTCATCAATAAGTGAGAAGATTCAGTTACATAATAGAATATCATGCCTTTACCAACTTTTACTATATAGTGGTATGAAAGGATTTTTATCACTAGGTAGGTAATTAGATTTAGCATAAAGGTTATCCTGGATTCAGTAAGTTCATTATCTTGGTTCATCTACTTACTTTTACTTTTCACAGCTATTGCCACTAGTTTCCATTAATAGTATATGTAAACTTTGGTTCAGAGAAGGATCAGTGGCTTTTCCATCTTGAGACTTAACTCCTGTGATTGTGTGATATATATGAATGTTCTGACATCATCTCTTTTCCTGGATCAGCTTCCTTTCACCATGCCATTCACAGGACCAAATGAATAACTACCTGTTCATGTCATTCAGATATAGCAGAGTGTATGGATAGATAAATAAAACATAACATTAAAAAATCCCCAAAAACATTTGATGAGAAACTACTGGAAATATAGACTTTGAAGAGTTGGTTGTCTTTTAGCTATATTTCAAATAATATGGGATGGAAGCAACTGAGAGAGAATTACAAGTTTTTCTATGTCTTGTCCTCAATATTGTCTAATATTGTCTAAAATATCTAACTTTCGGATTGATGCAGTGATGCTTTTTTCTTTTCCATATTTTTTAAATGAAAGCACGCTTTTTTAGTGTTAAGTTCTACTTTGTTTGAAATCAGGTGGTTGGAACACAACTTTATTTCAAGCAAGCTATTGATAGACCACTTCTTTGAGGAAGCTTTCAGTCAACTTGACTGGTTTGACCCAATAAGGAGTATAGTACCTAATGCTTAGACTTGCTTGGTTGCAAGGACCTATGCTCAAGATGGAGTTTGTTTTGAAGCAGTATCCCAGTAATTTGGCTTGAGGTTTTATTCTCTCCTCCCTAATAGACTTATGAATTCTCATGTTTCAAACTTGCACACATTTGTGTGGAACACAGCCTAGAAAAATATGAAAACTAGACTGAATAGTAATCTATCCTAGTATGCTAGAGGAAGGAATATTTTGGTGCCAGAATTTGTCTCTTCAGTATTGGGCTTAAATCAGTTGAAATATATTTCTGTACCACAATTTAAAAAGCCTCAATAAAAGTTTGCTTAATTAAAAAAATGTACCTATTTATGGGATACCAATGGCTCAAATTTTGAAAATGATCTTTGAGGCAATCCAGCCTGAGGCTTTCCTTTCACAGGTAAGAAATTCTGACCCAAAGAAGAAAAATGGCTTACCTAGGGTTGTCAAAAATGACTAGTGGCCAAAGGAGATGAAGGTTTTCTTTGGAGGCTCTAATGTGCTCTTTCTGGTCTTAATCTTTCTCTGAGATAGTCTGTGCATGCTCTGTTGTGTCAAAGTTGGTCCATGGGAAATATTCGATTTCTACAGTGTGAGTCTGGAGTGGCCCTCAAAGGCCCATGTGTCAATAAGGACATGCTCTCCAACTCAGGGCACTATTGGAAGGTGGTAGACACTTTCTTTTTGTGGTACTGGAGATTGAACCCAGAGACATTCTACTTCAAGCTACACCTTTGGCCCAATTTTTTTTGAAACAATGTCTCTTCAAATTGCTGAGGCTGATCTCCAACCTGAGATCCTCCTGTCTCAGCCTCTCCAAGTACTGCAGTTACAGGCATACATCACCCTGCCTGGAAATGGTAGAAACTTTAAGAGGTGGGGCCTAGTGAAAGTTTTTAGGTGATTGGAAGTGGCCCTGGAAAAGCTCTGTGTGACAAAGGTCTCCTCTTTCTCTCTTTGCTTGAAGTGAATACCTTCTCCCACCACTTGCTCCCTGTCATGATACCTTGCCTCACCAAAGATCCAAAATAAAGACTACAAACTGAAATGTCTGAGATGATGAGCCAAAGTAAACCTTTCTTCATAATTTGATTTCATCAGCTATTTTGTCACAGTGATGGAAAGTTGACTAACACACGGGCACCAATTTACTATAAGAAATACAATAGTAGTGAAGATTGATGAATGACTGCCTCTACTATAATCCATAACACTGTAATAAGACCAGTTACATTTTTGAACAAAAATATTCAATTGCTAATTAGTGACATTTAAAGTTTAATTGAACCTGATAGAAAGGGTATGTTTTGAAGTTGGGGAAGGAGTATAAGTAGGCAGATGTAAACTCCTGGATGCCTACTTATAGGCAAGATCACACTGGGTATTTGTATATACTTATTGAATGCATGGTGGTTTTGGTCACATGGCTTTACCTATCGATTATTGCTGCCTTTGTAACAATTTTATTACATATAGATCTTACCTGAAAATTGTTCCATCCCTTATTAGATAAAATTCTCAAACATCGACTTCTTTTTCTGTTCTGTGGCTTAGAACTGATTGAAATAGTATGAAGTTTTGATTTGGGAATTTTCAGTAAAATAGCAAGTTGTTATATCATGTTCTACATGCCTGGCACTATTCATTCTTATGACAAACCTATGAGATGTACCATTATTATCAGCACGAAAGCACAGAGAAGATCCTTGTCTAAAATCACAGCAGTCAGTATGGGAAGAGGCACCTGTAGGTACCAGATAAATGTTTCCCTCTGAAGCCTCTTCAGGCAACCAGCCAGCTCACATTCTACAGATTCTTGTGGTTCCAAGGCAGAGCTCTGCAGCATGTTCTGAGATCCTGCCATTTACTTCCTGTGATACTTAACTCTCTTCTCACTCCATCACCCATCAAGGGTTCTGTTTGATTTATTTCTATCTGTTTTCTATTCAATAATGTAATAAAATATAAATAAATAAATGTAAATAAAATAACGTAATAAAAATGTATGCCCATTTTTTTTTTCTTAGAAGGACTTGTAGAATCCTGGAAATTTTGTACTGACAAGTTTTTGCATTGATTTTTAGTGTATTTGCTTTCACCTTTTTAATCAAGTTTGAGAGGTTTGAAAAAATTATTTTTTCATTCTCTTCTTTTTCGGGACTCAGACCATGTACTTGTGTGTTAGACCATGTGGCATTTCCTTCAGGCCCCATCTCCAGCTTTCTGTATCTCTGGGAAGTCTCCCACCTTAGGAGAGAGATCTGAGTGTCTGAGTATCCGTGGAGGCCTTGGCGGGACTCTTCTCAGCTTTCTTGTCCTGGCCCTATCTTCAGTAGTTTTTCCGCTGCACTTGGGGGAAGGCCTGTATGTCTCAGGGGACATCTCTTCCACCCCAGGCTTCAATGTACTCCTGGTGTGCACTTAGTGAAGACACGGCTGCATGGGTGCGGATCGCTCTGTGGCTGAACTTTTGGAAAATCTGATCTGCAATCCTAACCCATCATACAGCCATTAAGAGTGTGTTAAAAGTTCATCTGGAAAGATACCTAGGAGTGGTGGGTGGTTCCATTCCTAGTCTTTTGAGGAATCTCCATACTGATCTCCATTTTGGTTGTACTAGTTTACAGTTCCACCAACAATATAAAAGTATTCTTTCCCCCCACATCCTTGCCAGCATTTGTTATTGTTCATTTACTTGATGTCATTCTAACTGAAGTGAGATGAAATCTCAGTGTAGTTTTGATTTGCACTTCTGTGATTGTTAAGGATGGTGAACTCTTTTTCATATACTTGTTAGCCATTTGCATTTCTTCTTTAGAATTTCATTATCACATATAATTATAATGCACTAATAAATTTTTCGAGGTCCATCTTGTGTCTCCCTATTACTGTCTATGGCAGTCTTCCTTCCCTTCACCTTTCGCCATAGATGGAAGTAGCTGAGATCTCTTGTCTTTCTTTGTTCTCTTCACTCCCTGATCAGTTTTCTTTAACCTGTGATTTTGTATTTTAGCCAGTTTGGTCTAGTTATTGGAGTGTCTTCTAATTTTCTAATGTCCTAACCACACAGTGCACAAAGAATTAAATAATTGCCAACACTAAAAGTGTTATAAGAGGTTTACATAACAAGCTTTTTTCTGGATTCTCTTGAAAGAATCCACAGGAAGTGAAGGGAAGCAATGGCCGCCTGTTCTTATGAAGGAGATCTTGGCATCTGTGCATTCCTTTTAAGAGAATGCTTCAGAGCCCTAACTGAAATGTACACAGAGTAAGAAGCAGAAAGATAGTGTGAATTCTCCTTTGTTTGAGTTAATGCCACATTTTTAACCAGGTCATTTCACAAGGTCTCAGTGTGGCCTCTTGATGTGACAGTGTTCTCTTGATCCTTTGCAGGTACACTGTATTCCTGACTTTTTCTTATAAGCTAATTAATGCTGAGATATTTTTGTGAAGCAGGCTATCCCTTTCAAATCATCCTTCACCAAGTGAAAAAATTCATAGAAATATTATTTCCCCAGAGCTATGAGATGTTCTGACTGACATAAAAAGACTTGGGTTGAATAGCACATGTGTGTCATTGTATGTGTTTTTCATTGATAAAAGGTGTTATGATTGATCTGGACAAACTGGCACATACTTGTTATAATCTCAGGTAGTAGGCCGAGACAGGAAGAATGCAGGTTCCAGGCCAGAATCAGCAACTTAGTGAGGCCCACATGAATTTAGTGAGACAGTGTTTAAAAATAAAATAATAAAATGGGGCTTGGGTGTGTGGCTCAGAGGTAGAATACCCTTGGGTTCAATTCTCAGTACTACACACACACACACACACACACACACACACACACACACACAGAGTAAAAAGTAATGGTGCTACAATTAAGATTTCTTTATTATTTTAATGGGATAAGATAGAACTATTTAAGAGAAAAGAAAATAGTGAAATACATGTATAATAGGATCAGTAAAGTACTAAAAATTTATGGAAATATTGATAAAGATATTATACTGCCAGTTTAAAATTCACTTGTACTATGTATCGAGGTCCCCACAACATAGAATCTAAGTCTCCAAGTCCTTCCTTTCTTTCATTCCTTTATTGCTCCTAACATTCATCTGCTATGTGCCAAGAAACTTCCTATCCTCTGCGATTTAATGGGAAAACTGGTTTACGCACTTCAGGGATTTGGGATGATGTTAAATATGTAATTATACAAAGTGCATGAGATCTGTACGAATTTGCTCTTTGTTTATTGAAACTGTAAGTAGGATGGCAGGATACCTAAAATTAATGATAATTCATTTCATATCTAATTTGAAAATGACTTTTGGTTGATTTTTCACCTCACTCTCATCTCTTTAGGAATTTGAACTGCATAAATTTATTACCTAAAATCTCTCAGGATACCATGAGATGTGAACAAAAAAGCAACAGAAATTATTTTTTAAATGTTCTACATATCTCTAAATGTTTTTCCCTAAGTAGTCACCTTGAAGAAGATTGTTGTACCAGCGCTAGAGAAAATACTCAAAGAGATTAACTACAAAGAAGAAATAGGTAACACACACCAGAACCAGAGAAACAAGATTTTCCATCCAACAGACAACTAAGATTGGTTATCTGTGGAGATTCATTATTTATGTTAGTCTTTTACCTATCTCTAAATTGTATTGTTTGCCTTTATTGTTGTTAATTTTTAGGATTTCTAGTTGGAATATTAATATACCTTCAGATACAGCAATTGGAAATATTTTATCCCATTCTATTAGTAACTTTTAACTCTGTTTACATTGTCTTTGGATATACAATATTTTTTTTATTTTTTAGGGAGTTTGTATACTCTTCTGTTGCCTGTGCCATTGAAATCATATCCAAGAAATCACTGCCAATTTCAATGTTGTGAGGCTTTATGACCCAGATTTTCTTCTAAAAGTTTATAGTCTTAAGACTTATATTTAGGTCGTTTATCTATTTTGAGTTAATACTTGTATATGGGATTAGGTAAGGGTCCAATTTTATTCTTTTCCATGTAATTATTATTTTTCAACAATATTTAGTTAAAAGATTATTATTTCCACCACCAAATGTTCATGGAAACCTTGTCAAAAATAACTTGATAATATAGGGAAGAATTTAGCTCTAGGCTTGTATTTAACTCCAATGGTTTATATATCTGCCTTTAGAACAGTACTACACTGTTTCAATTATTGTAGCTTTATATGGTTTGAAATCAGAAAATATATATCTTCTAGCTTTGTTCTTTTTCAAGATCGTTTTGGGTATCTAGAATCCATATTCCATATTAGGATAGATTTTTTTTCTGAAAAATAAATATATAAATATATGATAGTTTCACCTAAAAAAATAGAAAAAAAAATTCTCTGGTAAGAAAGAAAGCAAAAAGAAATATTGAAATGTTATCTTTAAGTCATCAAAAGCTTGGTATCAGACAAATGAAACTGTTATGTGAGATTATCATTTTTAATTTTGGATAATTTGCTATAATACTAGATGTCAACCACTAAGCCAAGCATGGGAAGGAGGGGTGGGGAGGGAATGGGGTGGGGATCGGGTGGGGGCTGACTGGGCGATGTGTGCATGTATGTCTACAAAAGTTTGTATCCCACTATGATGTATGAATACAGTGCACCAATAAAATAAATTTTAAAAAAGATTGTTGTAATTCCAGATAATGTAATACAAATAATGTATTCCAAGTAATGTAATTTTGGATCTCCTTTCCGTGGGAATTATCCTAACTATTCTGAATGGTGGAACATTGTCATTTGTGGAAGAAAGACTAATTTTTGAAATAAGCCAAAAATATTTTGGCCATCATATTCTTTCAAATATTCTGAGTCCGCCAGGCGTAGCGGCGCACGCTTGTTATCCCTGCGTTTGGGAGGCGGAGACAGGAGCATTGCGCAGGTTCGAAGCCAGTCGTGCTGGCGTAAGAGACTCTGTTTCCAAATAAGAAAAGTATAAAAATAGGTCAGGGAGTGTAGCCCAGAGGTAGAAGGGCTTCCAAGAATCCAGTACCAATGGGGGAAAAAAAATCTGAGTGGTTGAACATTTTTCTTTGTGAATAGATTTACTTCTTGAAATAAGCCAAAAATATTTAAAGTCAGGCTTACTGAAGAAGACATGGTAATACTATTTGGGGATAAATTTTTTTTACTGTTCCAAAGCAATATGAATATAACATTAAGAAGGTGAATATATGGTTAGTCAGTTCTAAATATAATTTTTCTTTTCATTTTTTCATACTGGGGATTTAACCCAGGGGATTCTACTTCCAAACTACACATACAGTCCCATTTCATTTTTTTTTTTTTTGAAACAGAGTCTGGCTAAATTGCTGAAAATTTCACTAAGTTGCTGAAGCTGGCTTTGAACCTGTGAACTTCCTGTCTCAGCGTCCCAAGGACTGAGATTACAGGTGTGCACCACCACATCTGGTTAGATAATTCTTAAAAAGGAGTTCCACAAATAACTTAGTGTAAGAATTATTATAAATAATCCTCCAAATAATGTTGAATAATCATTTCAATAAATAGATTTTGTATACTTGTTAAAAATATTTCATGGGGTTAGTATGACAACAAAAATAATTAAAACTAAGAACAATAGAATTTAATAGTTTCTTTTGGTTGCACAATGTAGTATCATGCATGTGCAATAGCTTCTAAAGTGTGCTTTTGTATTTACCATGTAAACATAGCTTATACACATATATAGCTTTCAGTTTAAGAATGCATCATGATACTATTTATATATACGGCACTTTCTTGAGTTTAAAGGGTTTTTTATTATTTATTTATTTATTTATTTATTTATTTATTTATTTGCGGTACCAGGGATGGACCCTAGGGGCATTGCACCTCCAAGCTACACCCCCAGCATTATTTTGTAGTCTTTTTATTTTGAAACAGGGTCTCACTAAATTGTGAAGAGCCTCTCTAAGTAGCTGAGGTTGTCCTCCCGAATGCTGGGATTACAAGTATGCACCACCACGCCTGGCCTTGAGTTTAAAGTTTTTGAACCCTTATATATAAAATATTAAGAAATATATCAAGGTTTTGTACAAAATTTTGGCAGGACAGAAGTGAATTATACATTGTAAACTATTTGATCAGCATTAAATAGTTATCTTGGGTTAAACTAATATTTGATTCATCATAAGCAAGTGATAAAAACAAAATGGTATGGGCCTCAGAGCTTAAAAAACCTGATTTGGGATCCTAATTTATTACAAACTAGTTAATTATTTGTGACTTCCTATAATTCCATCTCTCTCTATATCCATGTATATAATCATATATATATATATATTAATTTATGTATTTTTATTCTTCCATCACCGCTATGGTTTCCATATGTGTAATCATGTATACATGTATATGATTACTTACATCGTATGTGTCATCATAACTGTGATGGAAGAATGAATCTTTTTATCTATCTATCTATCTAAAATAATGTCCATCTTATCTGGCTAATGTACTAACATGCCTGGTAGCCAGTGGACTCCAAAAGCAGTGGTTATTTTTAAGAGATGATATAAAGAGAGCAATTACATTCACATACTTAAGAAATGTGTTAATTCTATTAAACATAATTTTAAATGACTTTCATAACTTTTTTTCATTGATACCTACCATAGTACTGGTGAGCAGTCAGTGATACTCTCAGTTGCCACAAGTTTCCAATTTAGAAGATATGATGATCTAGTTTCTTAAGTGGCAGTTGACATTATAAAGGGAAATGTTTTCCTTGGAGAAGGTACACCTAACACCTTTTTTTTTGAGATCTAAATGAAGTTAAAAAGAAGCCTTGGTAAAGATATTTCTACTTTTTTGATATCATATGTTTCTGTTTATGTGAGTACTCTAAAATTTTTTCTCACTGTCTGGCTTCTGAAACAGTAATATTAGTGCTGTGTTATGAGAACATAGTAGAATTATTTTTCTTTCCTAGTATATCCACGATCAAGAGCCAGATGTTGAAAATTCGCCTTTTGTTGTTGTTAAAGAGATTATCATCCCCGAATATAATCTAAAGACAAGTTTCTGGGCCCTGCTCCAGTAAGAAAAAAAGTCTCATTTCTCTTTACCACTTCAAAGAAAAGGGCTTTTTGTTATATGAGAAATGAAACAGTGCATTCCAGTAGAGGAAACAGACAATCACCTTTCTGACCCCTAATATGGATGCCCAAGTTTGTAAATTTAATAAAAAGATAAAAAAATGTGGCAATGTTTTTATCTGAAGCAATAAACTCTGATTAAATCTTGCCAGTTTAATGCTAACAGTCTTTCTGAGTAGCATGAAGGTGAAGGAGCGCTTTGGACAAGATAATAGCAACAGACAAATGTGAAAGAATATGAAGTTTTAAAGAGCCTTTCAGAACACTAAAGAGTTTAGGAAATTAAAATAATCGGTGCAGGCTTTTCATGCGCCTGACTAGCCTTAACTGCCTGTGTTCATTCACTTCTCTGTCATTGAGTGAATCTATCTCCTCCATTGTAATGACTGTTTCTTAGTCTGTAATGATTATCTTTCATGTTCCCTTTTATTAATACTTAAAAATAAAGATAGGCCAGAAAGTAATATGCATATTATCTCTTGAGTCTAATGGGATGCCAGTCAGCTAAGGCTCACTGCTCTTATAACTAAAGAGATCAATTTAGGAGAGAGAGAATGTAGATGGGAATTTATAACAACATATTAAAATTTGTTTTTGTTGTCATGTTGAGCAGAAACTATAGCATCTAGGAAGCAATACCAGTTACTATAAGCTATGCTATAATGTTTGGCTATGCAGACACATTTTAAAAATGTTAATATATAGCAATCATCTAAAAAGTTAGAAACGTTAGATGGCAAGCCTTTCATTAATAGATATTGATTTCAATAAAGTCTAGCATGCATGGTTATATAGATGTGTAGAGTATGTAGGCTCTTTAGCTAGAATAAATTGTAATTAATGTTGAGATTGACTTTATATGCTGTTGGTCATGTTTCTTAGTTTATATCTATCACATACTCATGAGAATAACATTTTGATAAGAGAAGTAAGGATTTGGGTTGTGGATATGGAGCAAAAGTAGAGTTTACTATACTGCTTTTTGCCGTAAATGCTTGCTCTGGCAAGTATTAATAGTAATCAAAGAATTCGTATATTACTTAATTTAGATATAGCTTTTAGTTTTTTGTTACCTAGATCACAAAAATAAATCGAGCTGGCTTCTTTTAATGTTTTGCAGTTATGGTTATACTAAAACATATTAGTTTGGCACGGCTTTCAAAAGTGTACCCTCTGTGAGATAAAGGGTGCCATAATGGCTTCTGGAATGATCTATTATTTTTGGCATATAAAAAGAAGTTATAATGCTGTTCTTTAAAATTTATGTTTCATAATAAAATGAATAATTCATTCACTCATCCACTGACAAGCAGAATACTTAAATTAATGTCTCAAAGTAAAAAATCAGCACCAAACCAAGAAGCTAGGGCTGGAGGTAGGGAAAGAAGCCTGGCTATTACGGTATAATACATTTTCAGAAGATAACCATAATATAAAATGAGTCTGAAAGTCATTTATAAAGAACAGGATATTAAAAGCTATAAGAAAAAAAGAGGCCATTTATCTATTTGTGTACTATTTTGAAGACTTGAGCCAAATGTTTCATCAGAGATCTGGGTGCCTTCCAATAAATTGGGCAGAGGTGTGTGTGTGTGTGTGTGTGTGTGTGTGTGTGTGTGTGTGTGTATACACACACGTACAGGTTTGGGGGTGAGAACATGAGCAGCAGTATTTTTCCTTTATACTAGGTTTATTTGAGCTTTTATTCATTAATTCAGCGAACGCCTACTGAGCACCTGATATAGCTAAGGCAAGCTGCCAAGTACAGTAATTTATGTACAAAGATGCTTAAGGCATGGTACCTGAGGAGTTCAGAATTTTTAAGTGCAGATGGCATACCTGGGTGAATTAAAGACAAGATTACTTTAAAAATGATTCTGAAGTAAATTTCAAAGTGCAATTATTTTTTTAATGAGTAAGGATGAGGATATCAAAATAATCAAGGTTTCCTCTTTGTATGTGCAACAAGACATCATCATCGTCATCATCAGCATAATGATGATACTAGTCAACCTGTGCATCTCAGGCGCTGTTCTATGGCTTTACATGTATTTCCATGTATTCGATAATCCAGTGACACAGGTGCTGTTATTGTCTCCATGGAGCAGATGGGGAAATCGAGGAACAGAGAAGTTAGCTAACTTGCAGTCAGTGCTCAGTTTCAGAGCCTACGCTTTTAGCTATCAGAAATGACACAAACACAGGTAAGTGTGGCTGTCAAACTGTAATCGCCTAAGCATAATTTCCTGATGAGATCTAGTGTCAGGATTCCAAGGTATCGGGACTAGGAGGCGGATACTTTCATTTTGGTTTCCTTTTTTCTTCAAAGTGGTCAGTAGCAATTTCCACAAGTCAACAATCAACAAGTCAAGGATCTCAGAGCTTAGTTTTTGTTTTAAAAAAATGATATGTGCATGACAGATCTTCTTTTGTTTATATATTTGAACATTCACCTTCATGGAGAATCTTTATTTCCTAACACTGGTGTTTATTAGAGTTGGTCACGAGAGTTACAAATTGCACAGGGATCATTCTGGGGTTCATTAGGCCCTGTTCATCATTACAGAGTTTTGGACGGGAAGCTCTGTGCCCATGACTTTTCAGGACTTCTAATGTTTTTTCATATGTGGAAAGTGAGACAATTGGCTAAGGTTGTCTCCTGTGTTAATTTCAAGTCTTATGTTCTTGTAATTTATATCTCTGAGTTAATTAAGCTCATGAAGTTCTCTTTGTTTTGATGACACATAGCTTTGGTCGAATCAACTAGCCTACATTGCATAAATGAAATATTACACGGTCTTTCTTTCTAATTGAAAATCATTGTTCCTACTTACAAGTAGGTCATATTTTTGTTTATTGAAAGGGTTTTCATCATATTTCAACATTTGGCTATAATTTCCTATTTGTTTACTGTGACACAAAGTCAGATAATTGTTTTAGGAAGGAACACCTATGTTCAAATAAGAAAACACTAAACATAGAGAACACTAAAAATTGATATGAGGTTGTCTCAGAGTAGTTATGTGTACATTTTATGCCTTTTATGGAAATCCAGTAAAAATTGTAATATTCTTATATATCATAGATTTGCAAATGCTTTTGTTTTAGAGAACTTCAGTATCAGTTTCCTGAACCAGGAGTCCTGTTAGGCAATTCCCAGTGGCTGAGAATTTATGCTACCTGAGGCATGTGACCACAGCATTTCACTTTGTAATTGCAATCTCCTAGTCAGATGGTTGATTGTTAGTAGTGAATAGAGGTGAATTTACCTACCTTGGGAAATAAAACCTCAGGACCTTAATAACTATAGATGCTCTGTTTGACGTGTGTCGTAGATGAACCACCAGCCTATGGCATATGTATAGCTTACTTTTATAGCGAGGCCGTTCATGATAAAACACAGACTTCTTTCCAGTTTTACCCTCTAGGGCAAGTCAATCATTATCTTATTTTCCATCTACAAAATGGAAACTGCAATCGTTAAATCTAGTCTCATTTGTTGAAAAGCAACTTTGAGCCTTTGCTCATAAACAATAGCATGCTTCTTGTGACTCATTTTCTATCTGGCAACACTTGTGAGTATAAAAGGATGCAGTAGATGGGAACTGATGTCCTAGAGAGAGACAAAGACTGGAAGTATGATGACAAGTGAGTACTCTCAATCTCTAGACAAAAATAAAAAATGGAAGGCTGAGATTGTGGGCAATTTTTTTTTTTACCATTTTTGATGTGTAGCACAGTTGTTAAGATGAGGAAGTTGAAGAAGCAAAATGAATATTTTAAAAAGGCTTATTATTACTTTTAAAAATAATAAATATGTCATTTCTTCGGATTCTAAAGCTTTAGGAGAGGAGAGTCCATCACCCCTCTGATCTCTGGGGAAATTAATTTTTATTTTGGAGATTGGAAAGGGAGAACTATCTGAACTTATGCCTTTTATAATGTCCTTTATAATGTAGATCTGTATTCATTTCAGTTCACAGGCGTAGAGAGTAGTCTTAAACTGATGTGTTAGCTCCACTGGCTACATGCTTCTGTTGCTGCTGACATGCTCCTCGTTTACACCATCACGCAAATGCCTGTCTCGACACATACCAGCCTGTAGACCCCTACCTCAGTGTGCCCTTTACCTTAGGGCTTACATGCAGAGAGTCCTTGTGTTACTCCACCTGAGAAGGTACATCTGTCCAAGGAAGTACATATCCACCTACAACAGAAATACAATTTATTATTGTTCTCACACATGAAGGGTTTCTAATTTACATTCGGGGAAATGTGGATTTGTGTGTGTGTGTGTGTGTGTGTGTGTGTGTGTGTGTGTGTGTGTGTGGTACTGGAGATTGAACCCAGGGGCATTCTACCTTCAAGCTATGCTTTTTATTTTTTTTATTCTCAGCCCTATTTTTTTTTTCAGGTCTGGGGATGGAACCCAGGAGCATTCAATCTCAGAGCTACACCCCCTGCCCTATTTTTTATTCTTTATTTTGAAACTGGGTTTCACTGAGTTGCAGAGGAACTCACTAAGTAGCTGAGGCTGCCCGCGAACTGCGATCCTCTGGTCTCAGCCTCCCAAATGCTGGGATTAAAAGTGTGTGCCACCACGCCCGGCTTCAGCCCTATTTTTTATTCTTTATTTTGAAACAGGGTCTTGCTAAGTTTCAGAAAGCCTCACTAAATAGCTGAGGCTGACCAAAAACCATGTCTTCCTGTCTCAGCCTCCTGAATTCTGATAAAAGTGTGTACCGCCACATCCAGCTTGGGAAATGTGTTTAATTTACTAAAACCAAAGAACAAAAATTTATGACATGAAAAGAATATAAGCTCGTGCATTTCTGTTTTCTGGAAGGCACAGATTTTAAGCTTCTCTTTCTTCACTAGGCCCCTATTCCAAAGGAGACCATTATTCTGTCATTTACCATCATATATTTGTTTTCTATGTTTGAAAAGAACATTTATAATAGATGCATAATAATTATGGATGTTTATAGGGCACAGTGGGATATTCCAATAATGTATGCATTGATTAATGATCAAGTCAGGGTAATTGGCATATTAGTTTTGTCTGTTTTTGAACTTCACATTAGTGTAATAATATAATATATGTTCTCCTGTGTTGGGCTCCTTTCTGCTCGACATTATTTCAGGTATATTTTATTCATGTGGTATAGAGCAATAGTTTGTTCTTTTTCACTGCTGTTATTTCATTGTATAAATACAATCCAATTTAGTTATTCATTTTGTTGTAGATAGACAGTTGAATTGTTACCCATTTTAAACTGCTAGACATAGTGTATTTTAGTCAGCATGCTTACCGCTGTGACTCAAACACCTGGCACACAAAACTTAGAGAAAAAAAAGGTTTTATCCTTAGGGCATCTTACTGGGGAGCAGAGACCAACAAGGGTCAGAGAGAGTAGTTCAGAGCCAGGTGCAGCCACTGGGCGGGGCCAGGACACACACAAACTGTACCCAGCCATGACCCCAGGGTCCCTTCTCCAGCAATCAAGTTCTGCTTCTAACCTGTCTTTTTCCAGGACATGAAATGGGGAACATTTTAAATCCAAATTATAATAGTATGACTGTGAACAGTCTTGTAAATGTTTTTGGAGGTCATAGCAACAATAATGAGATTTCTGAGTCTTAGCAGAAACATATATTTAAATTTTGTAGACAGGGTGAAAATTTCCCAAAGGGCGTATTCCAGTTTACATTCCCATTAGAAATAGATGGGTGTTCTAGCAATACACGAATGTTCCACATATTCAGAAACATTTGATGTTGCAAGTATAGATCCTTTAGTTTTTCATCATTTTGGATGGCTTATGGTGGTATTTCATTGTGTTTATAATTTGTATTGCTCAGCCAACTAAGCTGTGTTGAGCTTCTTCTTATGCATTTATTGGCTGTATGCTACATTTTTGCTAAAGTGTCTAATGAAGTCCTTTCCCTGTCTAAAACAAACAAACAAAAAAACCAAAAACACTGGTTTGGCTGGATGTGGTGGTGCCTGCCTATAATCCTAGTACTGCGAGGCTTAGACGGGAGGATAACAGTTTCATGGCCCATCTCAGCAACTTAGCGATGTCTTCCACAACTTGGTGAGACTCTGTTTCAAAATAAAAAGTAAAATAGGGCTGGGGGTATATCTCAGAGGTAGACTGCCTCTGGGTTCAATCCCCAGTACCACAAACCAACCAACCAACCAACCAAACAAACAAACAAACAAATAAACACACAAGCAAACAAGCAAACAAAAGAACAAAAAGCCACTGGGCTGTTTTTCTCTTATTGATTTGTAGTGTTTATGTATTCCAAAAACAGTCTATGATTTTCTTTATTTCTAGATTTTCCCAAGAATTTTAGACTCTATATATTACACTAAAGAGTGAAAAGCTTTACCCTTGAAAAATTCTTTAAGTTATTTGGGAATTAAATTTTTTTCAAAACAAAAAACTGATTCCCAAGCCATTTCTTACTATAAGGGACTTGGGGGTGAATGGATTTTGTGATCTTAATTGCTGTCTAAATAGAACAGGACTAAACAATATCCATCAGCCTCCCTGAATTGTACAGCAAAACATAAATGATTGTAAATCCTTTTAATTCAATACTAATGAATTAGTGTCACTAATTTAGGAAGGAGAGTTGAGGGTCATCTGGCTTGAGCCCTTTATAACATAAAAAAACCTAAGGTGAGGTGATTTTCCCCATGTCTTCCTTCTGATATGTGTGCAATTTGCTTTCTGCTAAAGTGTATCATCTTTTAATCAACATGCAGTATTTCAGGAAGCATTTGACCTGGTATCCTGCCTCTTGCATCTACCCAAGGAAAGCGACATGTAACCTTAAAAAGGTTCAACTTCACTGAAGAGGAAAACATGTTATAAGAACTGTTCCTTTGTGATGTACAAAGATGCTTAACTAGAACGTTACGATTGTAGCATAAATCTTTGAAAAATTAATCCAAGTCCTCATGAACGATGTCTCTCCCAATTGTGCAGTACAAAAGACTTTAAATCAACAAGGCAAATTAAAATCTGAGAACAATGTTGGTATTTGCACACTGTATTTTCATTTGCATCGAGAGAGGAAGGCTTCTTCTTAATTCCATTTGCAGCAGCTGGGTTGAGGAGGCCAAACATTAGCAATCCACAATCAGAAAACATTCCAGCTAATAGGAACCCCAATGACATGTCATAGATGAGACATGTCATTGATAGTAGATCTCCCCAGTTCTCTACATATTCCCCCAAACACTGTTTGTTTCCTTCTCCTATTATTTTATTTCAATCACCCTTCTGAGACATTGTTGGGACTGACTCTTTATCAAGGTGTCCAGCTGAAAAATGGTTATCAGATCCTGCTGAGGCAGGGACAGGGGAACAGCAGCCCACATCGGCTGCAGATGTGCAGAGTGGTAACTTTGGGAGGCAGTGATAATTAAAGAGCATATGGTCCATAATAAATCTGTACAGTAGTGCTAGCTCATATTAATCGAGGGATTAAGAATAATAGCACATCCTTACGAATAGTGTGTTAAATCTCAAGTTACGTTTCCTGGGCTTAATATAGCTGTGCGTAAATTTGGTGGCTTTTCTTCTTTGATATAGTATATGAAGTGCAAGGAGATTTATGACATAATTTGTGTACATGCATCCTGATCAAAATGGCTGAGAAGGGCCTGATAAAGCATGAACATCTGGAGGTACAGATGTCATTCCGGGGTAGCCGAAGACGGTTTGTCAGGGAGCAGGAACATATGAGTGTGAGGGGAGCGGGACTCCAAAGTGTCAGGCTTCACATGAGCTTGACGGAAATGTGTTATGAGTGCTGAATATTGTGATTGATAGTTTTTGAGGCAGAAAACCATCGCCTAAGCCTATGCCTATCTTTTTGTTGTGTCTTGGATTTGTTCTTTACTTTTATATTCACAATGACAACCAAATGGAAAACTGAATTGGCACTTTGGGAGCAGAGAAAGAGGTGTTGGAGAAAGCAAACCACATCTGTATTAGGCCCTGGCCTGATAAGATGTTATCAACAAGGAAGGAAAAGGTGCTGAGTTCCCCAATCATTTATATGTACTCAGTGTCTAAATAATAATAATTAATAATAATAATAATAATAATATAATAATACCCTCAATTCAGCTACTGAGAATAAGAGTAATGTATACATAGAGATATAAAATCATATTACATATACATGTGGATAGCCTAACATATTAATAATAATTACCTCTTTTTGCTGGAACTATGGACATTTTTGTCTTATTTTACTTATTGTCAGAAGAGAAGTAGTAAATGGACTTTTCTCTTGAAATGAGTCTTTGCTAGAGGTCTGGGTCTTCACCCATCTTTTTTTAGCCAACTCCAGCAGCTTCCTTCAGGTTCCATCGGTGTCAAAGAATGACTCACTGCTTCTTTTTCTCTCATTATCACTGAATGACAGAAAGTGAAACATAAGTATGATTGTCATTCCATCAGCATGCTTCCTGAGTGAACTAGTATGGAGTATTTGAGTCTGAGAACTGTTACGAGCTCAAATAAACCTAAACATTTGGGGCCATTTGTGGTAAAGGGTATACATTTTTAAGGTGAAGAAGTATGTCCACTGGGAACTTCCAGGGATTGGGCTTTGGGAATTTCTGAAGAATCCTTTCTAGCTGAAGTATCATTTCAATGTCAAGCTAGTCAGCTTTCTAAGAGATCAATATTCCACTGGCTAAAGATCTTGGAGAATAGATTTTTGGAGTTCATACCTCTTTTTCTTTTAAGCAGGGTTTACTAAGTTGTTGAGGAACTTGCTAGTTGCTGAGATTGACCTAGAACTTGAGATCTTCCTATCTCAGCCCCCCAAGTAATGGATCAAGTTCATACTTTTTGCCTCCACTGGAATGGTCAAAGTTGATTTTAAGAGTAATGGTTTAGCTGGATGTGATAGTGCATGTTTATAATCCCAGCACTTGGGAGGCTGAGATAAGAGGATGGTAGGTTCAAGGCCAGCCTCAGCAACTTAGTGAGACCATTACCAACTTAGTGAGAATGAGTTTCAGAATAAAAAAATGAAATAGCACTGGGGGTGTAGCTCAGAGATAGAATGTCCCTGGGTTCAGCCTCTAGTACTCACACTCCCCAAAATAAGAGTCATGGCTTATCCCATGCTTTCAGCCAGGCCTTTGGAGACTTCAATGAAAAACTTATGCCAACTCCCAGAGTCCTCTTTATAGGATCAAAAGTATGTGTAGTATCCAAATAATATAAATGTATATTTATATTATAATATATTACATTATAATATAAATAAATATATTTATAAATAATAAACATAATATATAACATATATTATATATTATACATGCATATATAATATACACATATTATATATGTATATATATATATGTATACATATAATACGTGAATGGCTTGCCTGTTCACTTGCCAGATGTCCTGTTGCATTGGGAGTACAATGGCTAACAAGAGCAAAGTAATTAAGACAATATTGAGTTTCCCTTGTAGAGTGAGAGAGGATGATTATATTGCCATAACCTTTGGAGTTGGACAGTCACCTTAGCTGATCAGCAACTCATTTTTCACCCACGTCATTCTGTTCCTTTCTGGCTTCCTCCTACCCACACTGTAGATGAACAGCCACGCTCCCAGATTTACTGTTCCACCACTGATGGAGGAAGCAGCTGAAGATGCTGTGATGGGGCATACAATCTAAAGATGCCAGGATTTTACTTCTGTCCCTTGGGGACTTTTCTTTTCTTGTTGGTTCTAAATAAGCAATCTTACATTTCATACTGGGTTTGCTACATCACTGCCTGAAGAAGGGTTAAAAGTCCCAAAGATCTGATACGAGTTTAGAGGGTTCCCTCAAGGAAAGTAGCAATGTTGCTATGCAAATGCTAGTTAGCATGGAAATGCCAGGGAGCATTTATCAGTTCCTCCTAAAACAAACAGGAAGAGAATGGGAGGATCACAAGTTCAAGACAGCCTCAGCAATTTAATTAGACCCTGTTTCAAAATAAATAATAAAATTGAGCTGGTGGTATAGCTTGAAAGGAGAACACCCTGCATGCAATCTTTAGTACTACCACTACAACAAACAAACAAGTAAACAATAACAACAACAAAAACAGAAAGAGAAGAAGATAGCCAGGCAGATACACACAGTAGGTAGCACACTCAATTATTTTCCTGGTACCAGAAGAATTTTTTAACTGTGTGAAGACAGCAAAGATGGTTAGAGAACAGACACCAAGCATGTACTATGGATAATCTACATGTACGATGATATGGTACCTTAAACATATATGTGTGCCTATGCATATGTGCACACACAATTGTTGTACAATTCTTTTAGTGGAGAAGCTGTATTTCTGATTTTTTTTTTTACTATGAATCCTTATTCACTATAGTCTAAGCAAAAGCCATGAGAGGACTGTGTCTTTTCTTTGTCTTGACTGCTTTCTTTCTTACACCTATGTTTGTATATATGTGTCAGAAACTAATTGCAGAAAACCTTTGGCCTGTCTGTTTAGAATAAAGTTTATGGTCTTAGACAACTTCATTTCCATAGTGCTAGACTTTTCTGTTCCGATTTGCTACTATATCAATCTACGTACTTATAAGACCTTCAAGAGTTGAAATTCTAATCCAATGCATGACTTGCAAAAATATCTGTTTGGTTAGATTTTACAAAACATCTCTATTGAAGAAATAAGGTTTTTTTTTTCATGCGTTGTTTGTTGCATTAATGATGCTTTGGCTTTTGATCGAAAAAGGACAAATTCCTATCTTGGTATATTGTTGCCTAAAAATTTGTCTCCACTTTTAAGAATTCTCAGGTTGTGGTTATTTTAACTATCAACCTATAATTATCACTTTGTTGAGATTTGTATAAATCAAAAGGAGTTATTAATACAGCTGAGTAGCCATGTGCAAAAATATTTTGTTTCTTGCTAGATGTAAGAATACCTTTTTTTCAAGGAAATTCAAATGTAATATTTGGGAAAATTAAATACTTCTAAAATGTTTTAGTCATTTGAAAATTATTTTCAGGAGAAACTTCAGTAAGCAACAGCTAAATGGTGCCTGAAGCAGCACACACACACACACACACACACACACACACACACACACACACACACACACACCTCTCCAAAAGCTATAGTCAGATAATAAAAGCAGAGAATTTTTTAAAATAGCATGATCCATGATTAATTCTGCAAGGTAAAAATTAAATGACTAGATCCTAGTGTGTAAATAGTTCCATTGTGTGCCCCATATAGGAAAGAGAAAGTCTAAATATTGCATGCTCTTTGCCATGCCTCCCATCCCATCTGAGGGTGAATGCACTGGGAATTGAAGCCAAAGCAACAGTGGGCATGTTTACATTGGGAAGCAATGATGTATTCTTTCTCCAATTTGGGAGACCAAGCCAAAAGATCCTATGGAGTAAACTATAGCACTAAAGCTGCAGTTAGGGGGCAAGTGAAAGATAAGCTAAGAATAAATGCATCTGTAGAGTGAGAACTAGCAAGTAGATGCAATGATAAGTGTCATTTGGACCATGAAGAAAGGAGGAAAGAACTTGGCCATGGGTCTTGAGGGATTCACAGATCCCACCCTAGTCAGTATTTTCAATGTAGCATTGTTTTTCTAGGTTTAATTCCTCTGCATTTGAAGAAATTAGCAGAAGCAGGAAGAAATCTAAGTAACCCTGCAGTCTTATACTTCGTTTTGCAGATTTGTAAATAGATGCTTATTGAAGTTCAAATTAGAAAACTTGCTTAAGATCACATCATGACAAAACCATCTCCATCCTTAGCTTAGACATAACATAGGCCAAATGAATATTTGTTATCAGAAACAACAATGATATCATTTGCAGAGATATCGATATTAATATTTTACTTCTGAATTTTGAAGATACTTTCTCTATGAGTTTTTAGGAAACAAATTGCTTTTCTCCTGGGTGGGCTGGAGCATTCGTTTACCATGAAAATATATCGTATCCCATGATTTTTGCCAAGTCTTATTTTTAGATTAACCAGCACTCTTTATATCCTGTGTTCTTGCTACATTGTTCCATGAACATGCTCAGTTTCAATTATTTTACTTATTTATAAAGTAAATTTGTTTATATATGCATTTTTTCATACTGCTTCTTTTCTTAGAACAGCAATTCTTTATCTTTTCTGTGTATTAGAAGTTCTTGAGGAGTTTTAAAAAAGAACTGATTTTCATACTTTCAGGTTTTGATTAAAATGGTCTGTGTTGTGGTATCAATTACTTGAGTATCATTTACATATGATAAAAGTTTATCCATTTAACCACAGCTTGATGAAATTTGTTAACTTTATGAGATAATGTAACTATAATCATAATCAAGAGTTAATACAATCCCGGCTCCTTAAAATGTTTTCTGGTGTCCCTTAGACTTGTTCCCCTCTCCTGATAAATGGCCTCAGGTAATCACTGATCTTCTGTCACTCTAATTTTGCCTTTTGTAGAACTTCATACAAATGGATCCATAGAGTGTGCAGTTATTTAGGTTTGGCTTTTCTACTTAGCATACATTTATGTTTTTGAGATTCTTTCATACTGTTGCATATACTGTGTTCCTTTTTATTGTTAAGTAGAATTTCAAAGTATGGATATGCCACAATTTACCTTTACTTTACCACTTTTACCTGTACTGATGGTGAGTTGAGCTTTCTAGTTATTTTCTAGTTATTTTGCTGTGTTGAATAATATGTCCATGCATCTTTGCAAACATGTTTGTGTGTGGCCATATGTTCTGGTTTCTGGATAAGATGGCAAGTGCATGTTTACATTTAGAGATGCTGCCATGTTTCTCCAAAGGGCTGTACCATTTACCTTCTCACCAATAACATGTGGGAAATTCAGTTTTTCCACATCCTCACCGATATTTAGTATTACTGGGCATTTTGACTTTAGCCATTCTGCTGAGAATGTAATATCATCTCAGTCATCCATATTTTTAGCTAGTGTTAGTCATTATTTCATTTCCTTTTTAATACCTTAAGATAAATATGTCTGGAATTGATACATAATTTAGAAGTTAACAAATCATTATAATTCTGTTGAATTTGTAACATTGAAATAAGCCAACTTTCATGCTAAATACTCTCTTAAATACCAGACAACAACTGCCTTTAAAGAAGATACAACAACTGTTATGGCTTAGCTGAACCATCTAGGCATGATCATTGCACTATTATTTCTTTTTTTATATACTTTTATCAGTGCATCATAGTCTCACATTATAATGTAGTTCACAGTGATGGTGACATACATGCACACGGCTCCTCTCCTGCTCCCCCACTTCCCATACAGGATATTGAGATTGACATTGGTATTCTCACATATATATACAATGTTAATGGAAGTGATTCCTTCATTGATTCTTCCTCCTCCCTCTTCTCCTAGACCACCTCCTTGGCTTCCCTGGAGTTTTTCCTCCGTTATCTGAGGTCCCTTTGCTATCCTGATTACTCCTGAGCTTCTGTATGTGAGAGAAAACATATGACCGGACCTGGAGATCATTATTTTAGAAATATATGAGGTGATTCTAACGTCAGCTATGGATGAGCGTGACTGTCCTACAATGTCCTCTCAAGATTTAAATCTTACCCACTCTTCTGGCCACAACTTCAATACTGACTATTCCAAGAAAACTTTTCTCCTTTAAAACAAGTCATTTCTTCTTTCCTGAAACCCCACATGACTATGACTTACTACTTGTTACTTTCTAAGTTATGTATGTATACAACTGCCTTATCTACTAGATTCTCATGCCTTTGAGGTTTAAGAATCATTCTTTGTACCTCACTGAAGGCCCTAATGAGTATTTGTTGATTAAATTTTGTTGATTAAATTATGAATATTTGGAATGTTTGCTTTATATTTAATATAACAGAGTGATGATATTAAGATCAGAGGCCCTAGAGCCCAACTCTACCTTTCTATAGCAGCTCAGTACTTTATTACTTCTGTGAGCTTCAACAAGAAAATTTACCTTCCCAATTCTTAGTTTTCTAAATATGGGACTCTAAATAGTACCTACCTTAAAGGATTATCTGATAATTAAATGAGGGAGAGAGGGAGAGAGTAAGAGTGAAAGAGAGAGAGGGGAAGAGAGGGAAATTTTGCTCTATACTGTATTGAAAGTTAGGAACAGGAGTGAAAAAATATAGAGATATTAGAAAAAGAGAAGAGCACAGTGGGAAAGAGATAGGCTAGGATTCTTCCCCAAATGCAGTCACGTGCCACTTAACAACGGGCCACATTCTGAGATGGGCATCATTAGTTGCAAACATCATAGTGTGGACTTACAAACACCTACATTCTGTAGCCTACTGCACACCTAGGCTACAAACCTCTACAGTATGCCATTGTACTGAATACAGTGGGCCAAGGCAATTGAAACAGAGTGGTAAGTATTTGTGTATCTAAACAAAGAAAAGATACACTGGAAGTTCTAGGCAATAGGAATTTTCCAGCTTCACTCTTTTTTTTTTTTATGGCACTACTGCTGTATATGCAGTTGTTGACTAAAATATCTGTATAACACATGAGGTATTGGCTTTGGAAAACATAAAAATCAGATATTTTTTAACCTTCATGAGTTCAGTTCTCTGGGGGTGGAGCTTCGTGGTCAGCTGATGTCTGGCAGGGGAGATCCTCTCCTCTTAGTCTGGCTCCTAAAACGTGCTTTTTCACTGAGATCCAGTTCTGATTTCCAGCTGGTGGATCCAGCTTTCAGTTCAGATTCTCTACAGGGATGGTGGACAACTGACTGGCTGCGTTCTTTCTAGAGTATCTACTTGAATTGCCACATTACTTCAGGCTGTTTTTTTCATGACACAGTTAATGCTGTCTACCTGTCATAGACTAACTTTTTTTTCTTTCTGGTACAGAGGATTGAAACCAGGGGCTTTTGCCTCCAAGCTATAGCCCCCCCCCCCTTTTTGCGGGTCTGGGGATGGAACTCAGGGACATTCAACCTCTGAGCTACACCACCTGCCCAACTTTTTATTCTTTATTTTGAAACAGGGTCTCACTGAGTTGCAAAGGACCTCACTAAGTAGCTGAGGCTGCCGTGAAGTGCGATCGATCCTCCAGTCTCAGCCTCCCGAATGCTAGGATTACAAGCGTGCGCCACATTGCCCAGCTTTATAGCCCTTTTTATTATTTATTTTGAAACAAGAGTCTCACTAAGTTGCTGAGGCCAGTCTTCAACCTGCAATCCCCCTGTCTCAGCCTCTCAAGTACTGGTGTTATATAAGTATGCCGCTGTTCTTTGCACGTAGTAGAACAACTTTTATTTATTTTTTTTTAGTCAAGAATAGGTTTAAGAGATACCTTTGTGTATGATAGGTTTACAGTTGCTATATCCTATTTCTTCCAGAGACAGAGCCCTATACTCATAGAAAGGGGAAGGCAAGCAGGTACAATAATCATAGTGACTAAGAGTTCTTGGATTATTACAATGTACTAAGCACAATACTCAGCATAGTACAGAGGTCATCACACCTAATCCTCAGTATATTACAAAGGAGAAACTACTTTTATTTTCTAAGTACAAATGAGAAAATAGACTCGGAGAGACTGAGTGAGTAAGAACCTAAACTGTATTCATTCATTCAGTCACTGTTATATGGGGACCTACATTCCCTTAGTTTTACCTCTAGTGGAGAAAACACTTTTGTTTTTAAAGACAGCATAAGTATCATTTACCAGTAAGGATTCTCTTTCCCCTTTATCCTGCCTTTGAAATGTTTTTTGGGGAAGATTATAGATCTGTTATCTGAAGCTCGCTAGTCTAGAAGTGAAGCTAGAATAGTTATATAACACAAAGAATCAACGTAAGAGAACAATTTGGAGATACACTCTTTATCCTGCTTGAAAGTCACTTTTAAAGGACTCACCGTGCCAGTGTTTTGAGTTTTTATGCTACACTGGTTCTAGAAAAATAGGTATCTTCAACTCCAGAGGGGTGTGATGAAAAATGTGGAAGGCATTTAAACTCAAACTCCTACATGACTTTTAAGGTCCTGACCCTAATGTGGTTTTCCCAGAAATGACCTTTCTGGGTAGATATTCAGATTTTAATGCTTTGGGTAAGTCCTCAAAATCCTTTTGGGGAATGCCTAAAAATTATTCTCCCTCTTCTAACTGGTAAAAAACATTCCAGTATCTTTCACATGGAATCAATTGCGTTTTTAGTCTGAGCAGTTGCTAAAAATTTGGGCAGACTCCTGTCTTCCAACTGACAGTTTATCTTTTCTTCCATGATAGAGAAGAAAGTGTCGTCTGTGCATTCCAGTGTATACCTTTTCAAAACTGCTGATTAGGATGATTTCTAATTGAAATAAATAAAATACTTCATTGGATACTGGAAACAAAAGTCTGCTTTATACTCAGATTGTATTCATACTGGGGAGGAAAAGAGCCACTGGGATTATTTGCAGTTTTACTGTTGCTGCCAGGGAAGGAGGGGAGAAGAAAGCTGCTTTGAGTGAGGAGATATTTCTCTTCAAATTCTGAATTTCCAGGGCCTGGTGAGGCTGAGTGGGGGACTCCTCTCTTCAAGCATTGAATATTTTGCAACCACCCTATGGTGCAGAATCCTACCAGATGTTCCCTGGCTCCTCCAGCGGGGCTGGCCAGTGTAGGACACAGAGTGCCTGCTGTTCTTGCTGCTCCTGGAGGTCTGGCTGGGAGCTCTCTGCAGGACTAGAAAATGGTGCTAATGAGGCCTGGCTATGCTCGATCCAGGTGTAAGCCAGTTACCTTTTCACAGAGAAAGGCTTTGTCCTCCGGCCTCAGTTTGCACCTAACTCCCGCCAGCCATTCTACAAATGGGCCAGAAGGAAAACCAGGTGAAAGTGGGTTAGTAAATGAGAGACTCATTTTCACTACAGGGAAATCAAAGTGCAGAAATAACTGGACCCTAGTTTATAGCAACATCTTTGTAGGTGCGGCTGAGTGAGTGGGAATTAATAGTATGTAGGCACCCAAATCAAAATGTGAAGTTGCAGAAAAGTATCTGCTATGGACACAAACCCCCAAACACATAGTTTTTATACCAATGCTGACCAGGAGGGAAACAATGAATTTAATTAAACATGTATGTATTGTGTGGCCAATATAGCTAGCTTTCCTTTTTTATTTTATTTTATTTTTTTGGTATTGGGGATTGAACCCAGGGGCATTTCACCTCTGAGCTATTCTCTCCGCCTTATTTTATTTTTTGCTTTGAGACAGGATCTCTCTAATTGTGGAAGGTCTCACTAAGTTGCTGTGGCTGGTGTCAAACCTGAAGTCCTCCTGTTTCAGCTCCCCATATACTGGGTTTACAGGCATGTGCCACCGTGCCAGTTTAACCAGGTTTTCTTCAGGTTACTAAGTGGGCCAATCACGAATATCTATCCTCAGGGAACTTAGTGTTGTCCACTTACCATATAAAAACTTTTTTTAAAATTAAGAATGGTCCAGTCTTCAAGACATTGTGTTCAGTTTCAAAATTGCTGCATCCTATCTCTTCCAGATACAGACAGTGGTGTGCGCAGATGTACACATAAACTAAATACACAGATAACTGTTAATAAGAATGCATGAGGCGAATTTTAGAAACTACAACTGTGAGGGAGATATGACTGCAAAATACACCGCTGATCAAGCCAGTGTGAATTCCCTTCCATTTTCTTTTCTAGCCAACCTTTGGTTTTGCTTTATGTTCACTGACCTACACATGATCATGGGCTCCAGAAGAACTAATCTCATGCCCAGGTCAGGGGACTTAAGCTGATGATTGCAGAACAATCCAGGAAATTTCATTATTCCCTCCTGTGCATAATATTTTTTATGTGAATCATATTGAAAATGGTACACATCCACACAGTGCTTGGTCCCCCACCCGCTTTCCCTCCCCCCCTCCCAACAATAAGTGTCCAGGTTGATCATGTGACATTCACACTTATACATATATTTGAATGTAGCTCCTCCAGTTAATCAACCTCAACCTTCTTCCTCTCCTACCCTTCTTTCTAGCTTTGCTGAGGTTTCTCCTCCATTATCTGGAGTCCCTCTGGTATCCCTAATACTTCTTAGTTTGGGTATATTAGAGGAAACATATGTTCCTTCTCTTCGTGTGCTTGGCTGATCTCACTTAACATAATGTTCTCCAGGTCTTTCTAGTGCAAAACTTAGAAAGAGTTGTGCAGTCAACTCAAGCTAGTGATGATTGTGAGGGAGAGCTTCAAATAAAGGTCTTCTTGCCTCTTCTAGTATGAGAAAATGGGCCCTTTTTCCTCTGTATGTGGCCACTGTGGGGGTTGATGCCTGGCACAGCTGCAATTATCTTGACATTAGCCTAGGGAAATGCTAGCACATGAAAAAACATGGAGTGAGATCACTTCAATAAATCTGAGTTGGATTCTCTGTTACATTAAGGCAAATTTCACACACATTGCATTCACCCAGTGAAGGTGAGGGGAATTGTTTGAAAAAGCCAGCATTCGAAGTGAGTATCAAAGGAAGGATAGAATTTTGATAACTGAAGAAAAAAGAGAAAAGATTTTAGGTGTTGGGGTGTTGTTAATGGGGTTAGAATAATCCAGGTTAAGAAAAATATCAGAAGGCATTAAGACTTTAAAGTTTAAAGAATTTGATATTTTTCTTCTTGTCACTTCATTGCATAAGAGATATAGGCCATTTATAGGAGAGATATTAGTAAAGATAGTCGTGTGTATTTGTGTGTGTTTGGTACTGGGGATGGAACCTGGGGACATTCTGTCTCTGAGTCACACCCCCAGCCTTCTGTTATTTACTTTGAAACAGGGTCTCATTAAGTAGCTAAGGCTGGCCCCAAACCTGCAATCCTCCTGTCTCAGCCTCCCAAGTACTGGAATTACAAGTGTGCACTACCATGCCCCATAGTTAAGACAGTCTTAAAAGCAGAAAATAGACAGATGCAAGGGTGATAAAAATAAACAAATTAAAATAAAATTTTAGCACATAAGAATTGAAGAGAATGAAGAAGACTGTAGAGAGAGTCTAGATTTCAATGTGATTTTCTGGTGACCAAAATGAAAAGAAACTGTGGTTATTAACAAGTAACTTATCACACATTTGAAGACAACATGCTTATTCTTTAAGAATACATACTTATGTGAATATTTATATAAGGAACAATGAAAGTCATAAAGTCATAAAGGATAATGCCCCACATCAAATTCTCTACTGTGAGTTCATTATTGAAACCAATAATTTTTCAACTGGGGCAAATCAAAGTACATAAAATGCTTAGCCAGTGGAGTCTTGAGAATCAAAGCATAAATGTAACTTGAACCCTGTAGTAGGAGATTTTGACAGTGGGGTAAGAACGTCGGAGTTTTTTTCATCAGCAATGGGAACATGTGAAAGCGATTGGCTGAGGAATACCGTGATCATAACTGATCCTTGAAGAATTTATTCTATTCATGGTCTAAAAAAAGCATCCAAAGAAGAAACTATGGCAGAAGAGAGCAAAAGGGCAATAGAAGAATTAGTAGGGAGAAATAAACATGGAAAAAGGTAAATTAAAAGTATAAAAATGACATTACACTACTGCATGGGGGTAAATTTCAACACCTGTAAACAACATGCTACATTTTCTAGAAAAACGGGAAAGCAGAATTGTCTCCAAAGTATGTCAAATAAAAAAGCCAGAGATAAAAGTGTGTTATTCTCTGTGATTCCATTTATATAAGTTATGGAAGGTACAAAGATAATTTATAATAATAGAAATCAATGGTCACAGGGAGACATTTGGAACTGATAAAAGGAGCCCAAGAAAACTTCTGAAGATGATATGCTTTATTTTCTGATTGGGACATTGGTTATAGGTGCATACATCAGCCCAAAATAGAACTGTGTGTTTTTCTGTATGCAAATTATACTTCAAGGGGAAAAAATAAAGCAAATAAAAAACAAAACTCAAAGGAAACAGGAAATCTAAACATACTGGATTCTGTTGAAGAAACAGATAAACAGGAAGAATTGTCAAAAAGCTTCTCCAGAACATTACCTCCTGGTGTTTTCACAGGAGAAAGCTTTCAAGCCTCTAAAGATCAGTAAGTCTAATGTTTATACTTACGCTACTCAAACTTTGGTCCTTGGCCAAGCATCCGACCCATGCTTGTAAACAGCGTTATAACTGGTCAGTGACAGGATAAGGAATGTGAGTCAAGTATGTCACTAAGAACACCATTTACACCAGCTCTTGTTGTTGTTGTTGTAACTGAGCCATTCTTGATTCAGGAAGCAGAGCATTGATTTGTATCCTGGCACATCTTTCCTATCTTGCTGAAGACTGGCTCTCTGATGAGTCCTGGCTTGCACTGCTAAAGGACATAGACATGAAAGAAAAATGTCTGCATCAGCCATAGTCTCAACAGGATGGAAATGACATGATCACATTCGCATGTCTAAGAGAGTTTAATAAAGGGACTGTTTATGAACATGTGGACAGCACATAGCACCCCTATAGGTAGCACATCATATCCTGGCTGGTAAGAGCAAAATTAATGCTCCAGCTAGGTTCAAAAGAAAAGACAGGTGAATGGTTATCAAAACCCAGAAATGAGATCTGTTGTATCACGTGACAGACATATCCATTTGTTCCTTCTTCACATTGTATCAAGGATTAATGTTGAATTTTGTTAAGTTCCTTTTTGGCATTGATAATATCTCCAAAGAAGTATACTGCTTGATAAGACATCCTTGTAAGCATTCTCACTAAACAAGAGAACCACTGTTCCTTAACACGGTGCTTCAAGTAGAAGCTCATTTGATCAGTAAATAGAAAATAAAGCAATATGAAAATTGGAAAAAGGTAAGGAAAAATGTTCATTATTTTCAGATTATTTGATTATTTAATGAAAATCCCTAGATAATACATTACAAAACTACTAGAAGCAATCAGAAGGCCATAAAATTAATATACAATAATTACATATGTTAAGCTAGCAGAAGATTTAATGAAAGGAAAAACTTCTATTTATAGAAGCTTATCATTAAAAAGAAAAAAATGTTGAGAATAGACCAAAGAAAAAGCATGAAAGACCTAAACAAACTATAAGACATTCTTAAAAGATACAAGACCGGGCATGGTGGTGCACACTTGTAATTCCAGCATTCGGGAGGCTGAGACCAGAGGATTGCAGTTCTCGGACAGACTCAGCTATTTAGTGAGGCCCTCTGCAACTTAGTGAGACCCTATTTTAAAATAAACTATACAAAAAAGGGCAGGGGGTGTAGCTCAGAGGTCGAATGCCCCTGGGTTCCATCCCCAGACCCTCAAAAAAAAAATAAAAAACTAAAAAAAAAGACCTGAATATATGAAAACACACCATATTTTTGACATTGAACATCATAAAAATGTTAATATCCTTTAAGTTACTTTTACTAATTAACACACTTCTAATAAGAGTAAAAATACAATCAACTGTTTTGTTGGGGGTGAGAGGAAGAAGGAATGCTGAACAAAATGGTCTTAAGTGTCATTTGGAAAAATCACACAAAAACGGGGAAAAGAAATACTTACACACTGTTGGTGGGATTGTAAATTAGTACAACCACTATGGAGATCAGTATGGAGGCTCCTCAAAAGATTGGGAATAGAACCACTATATGATCCAGCTGTATCACTTCTTGGTATCTTTCCAAAAGAATTCAAGTCAGAATGCTATAGCAATACATGCATATTCTTATTTATGCATGCAATTATGCAATTCATAATAGTCAAGTTATGGAACCAATGTAGGTGTCTAGCAACAGATGAATGGATAAAGGAAATATGGTATATATACACAATAAAATTTTACTCAGCCATAAAGAAGAAAAAAATTATGTTATTTGCAGGAAAATGGTGGAACTAGAGAATATCATGCTAAGTGGGATAAGTTAGACTCAGAAAATTCAGGGCCATATGTTTTCTCTCAGGTGTGAAAACTAGAGAGAAGCAAGAAATGAAAAGGGATATTATGAAAATTAGGACAGAGACCAATAAAAATAGTGAAAGGTGATGGGGAAAGGAAAAAGGGAGGAAGGAAAAGAGGCTTGAGAAAGGAAACATTAAATAATATCATGTTTGTATAAGAATGCATTCCTACCAATCTCATCAGCATGGATGGGGAGGGGCACAATGGAGCAATAAAAATGTAAAAGAAACAATTTCCTGGAAACCTTTTTTTAAAGTAGGAGCACTAAGGCAGAATATTACATCAGATATTTAATATTTATATCATATCAGACATTAAATATTTATATTAAATATTATAATATCTGATATTATAATTGCTCACTTAGAAAATGTATACTGCTAGGTTATGGAAACAAAGCAGAACAAAATGAAACAATAAAATTGAACTCGAGAGTCTCAAATGGAAGGTACACAGAAACAATACACAATAGTGGTTGCATGTATAATATAGTGACGGGAAAATCCTAGACTTACAATATATGTTTGGTTACAATTGTTTTGACATTTGAAGAAAAATCAGATCTATTTCTCACACCATTGGCTACTTCAAATACTAAACAAATCAGGCATTTCACTAAAAATATAAAACATGCAACTACTGGAGAAGTTGAAAGAATTCTTTATCATTTTGACTTAATGAAAAACTTTCTCAATATAACTCAAAATTCAGATGCCATAAAAATCAATTGATATATTTGACTACATAAAAACTTGTATTGGCAAAAGACACCATATGTAAAATCAAAACAAAAAACCAAGGGAAATTTTACAGCTCATATTCTAAAGGGTTAGTGCCATAATAAGTAAAAAGATCTTATGAATTATAAAGAAAAACAAAAAACAGTTAAATTATTGAACAAATAATTCACAGAAAAATCAAACGACTATCAAACATTCTAAAAGCCACTTACTATTATTTATATAAGTAATATTGATTAACATTTATTTTATATGTAGTAGTATATTAATATATGTTACATATATTATACATTTATGTATTAGTGTTTATGTTTTCTTTCCATTTCTTAGAGTAAAACTGAAAGCAAACAGGTGAAAAGAAAGACTACATTGTTATTGTTATGCAGTTTTTCTCTTAAATCGGTGAAGCTTTCATTAAAGTATAAATTTCCAGCACATTTTTAGTGAGACTACTGTTTCCCTCTAATAGCATAAGGTTAGTTGTGAATTCTAACCTAGATGTCAAACAGATAGGATTCTGCAGCAAGTTGTCATAAAGCTTTGGGGTTTCTAAAGTGGTTCCTTCCGTTGTGTACAAATAACAGTCATGGAGAAGTCTCATGCTTTTGGAAAGATAGCAGAAAATCAGGACCTCGAAGGATGGGTTGGGACCAAATCCCTAGGTTTGGAGTGTGGGATTCAAGGAGTGGTCTTAACTCTTGCAATGATCTCTGTTCTCTAAGTCCTGTGACAGTTTCTTTCCACCAGGGACTCAGGCTCCATTACTATAGAACGTAGGTGCAAAAAGAAAGATTCTGAACCTGGTTGACTTTTAAATCACTGTGTTCATTTTTTTTTTTTTTTTTAGGGAACTTAAAGAACACAGCAGTCTCCCTTATGATCAACTTCAGGCCCCTTGTCACATGGAATAGCTCTCCATCAGTGGCCCGCAGGGAGCCAAAACAGGGATAGAGAGAGGGGCAAGTGAGAAAATAAAAATCATACCTTTGAGATTTCTCTCCCCTGCTTCTCAGGATTCCATTTGATTAATGGATTGCATTTATTTTAAAGGTGTGATTGCACACACATTTCCTATATGGTGGCACTGTGCACTTGGCAGAGAGAGAAAGCTCATTGCAAATTCAGAACTGGAGCGAAATGTTAGTTCATCATTAATATGCAGAGGTGCAGATATCTGTCTGTTGTTTTATAATGCTATTTCATTTATATAGTGCTGGTACTTGACAGATTGTAAGAGACTCCATTCCCAGCTAGAGGGATTCCTAAATAAAACGAACAAGTGCTTGCAGAAGTAATCAGGCAGAGTGAAGGAGTTCAGGTTCTTGTGTCTCTCTGTATATTACACCAGTTCTTGAGTTATACTTCAACTGTCTCACATGCAGACTACCTTCTCTTATTCCTTTCGTCTCTCACTCACAGCTCCAGTGTCAATTAGTCCTAACACACTGGAATCTCTTAAAACAAATCAAACAGCGAATAAACCTATTTTAACTGCTCTTCCCCTCTTAATTCTCTTTAATCTGAAAACTCAGTTTGCTGCTTTTTTGGTTCCATCAGCTAGAAAGCAGCCTCAAGGAAATACACCTTCATGCTGTGTGGAGCTTAATTGCTGGTGTGCATTTTTATTTACAAGCAAATGTGGGACCCTCAAGTGTACAGCCCATGATAGGACTCAGTACACAGTACACTAACCTTTCAGGAAGAATGGGGCATACTGAGTTATTTGTGAACACTTTGAAGTCATTGTTTCACTAATTATGTCCATTATCAACAAGAAAGTTCAGTTCCGAGCATGGTAGCAGATCCCTCTTCAAAGTCCTTTGCTCTAGCTACAATTCTGCATCTTCACTCTGGCGAAAGAAGCATCTTGCTGCCTTCCACAGTACTGCACGTTATTTCTCCTCTCTGACATTGCACATGGTTCTTGCTTTGTCTAGAACATACTTCCTCCCCTTCCCTGCTTGGTGACAACATGGTATTGGCACAACAACCGGCATACTGACCAGTGGAGCAGAATAGAAGATACAGAAACAAACCCACATACCTATAGTCAATTGATCTTTGACAAAGGGGCCAAACTCATACACTGGAGAAAACACAACCTTTTCAACAAATGGTGCGGGGAGAACTGGCTATACATTTGTAGAAAGATGGAACTAAATCCTTACCTCTCACCATGCACAGGAACCAACTTGAGATGGATCAAAGACTTGGAAATTAGACAAGAGACTGTGAAATTATTAGAGGAGGGCATAGGCTCAACACATAGGCACAGGCAGTAACTTTCTCAACAAGACCTCCAAAGTGCAGGCAATTAAAGCAAGAATTAACACGTGGGATGGCATCAAACTAAAAAGTTTCATCTGGGTGAGGTGGTGCACACTTGTAATCCCAGCATTCAGGAGGCTGAGACCAGAGGATCGCAGTTCAAGGACCTCCTCAGCTACTTAGTGAGGCCCTCTGCAAATTAGTGAGACCCTCTTTCAAAATAAAGAATAAAAATAGGACAGGGGATGGTGCTCGGGGGTTGAATGCCCCTGGGTTACATACCCAGAATGGCAAAAAAAAAAAAAAAAACCTAAAAAGTTTTTTCTGAACAAAGGAAACCATCAAGAACCTAAAGAGAAAGCCTACAGAATGGGAGATAATCTTTACCAGCCACCACTCTGATAGAGTGCTAATATCCAGAATATACAAAGAGCTCAAAAGAATCTATACTAGCAAAACAAATAACCCAATCAAGAGATGGGCAACTGAACTGAATAGACACTTCACAAAAGAAGAGATATAAATGGCCAATAGATACATGAAAAGATGTTCAATATCATTATCCATCATGGAGATGCATATCAAAACTATGCTGAGATTCCATCTAACCCTAATCAGAGTAGCAAGCATAAAGAAATCAAATAACAACAAATGCTGGCCAGGATGTGGGGAAAGAGGAACTCTTTTACACTGTTGGTGGGAGTGCAATCTAGTTCAGCCACTATGGAGAGCAGTGTGGAGATTTCTTAGAAAACTGGAATGGACCCACCATATGATCCGGCTATACCACGCCTGGGTATTTTTCCAAAGAAATTGAAATCAGAGAAGTACAGTAACATATGCATACCCATGTTCATAGCAGTACAGTTTGTAATAGCCAAAATATGGAACCAACCTAGATCTCCATCAACAGATGAATGGATTGTAAAATTATGAAGAAATACACAAAATGAAAATCTACTCAGCTATAAAGAAGAACAAAATCAGGTTATTCACAAGAAGATGGAAAGACCTGGAGAACATTATGTTAAGTGAGATCAGCCAAGCACAGAAAGAGAAAAGACATTTGTTTTCTCTAATATGCCCAAACTAGGGAGTATTAGAATACCAGAGGGACTCCAGATAATGGAGGGAAAACCTCAGCAAAGCTAGAATGGAAGGATAGGAAAGGAAGAAGGCTGAGGTTGATTAATGGATGAGCTACATCTGAATATGTGTAAAAGTATGAATGTAGCATGGTTAACCTGGACACTCATTTTTGGGAGGGAGCAGGGGAAGCCTGGGGGGGGGGTGGAGAGGGAACCAAGCACAGTCTGAATGTATGCCTTTTTTGTGTGTGTGGTACTGGGGTTCCTGGAAGCCCTTCTACCTCTGGGCTACACTTCCAGACCTATTTTTATATTTTTATTTGGAAACAGGGTCTCTTAAGCCAGCGCAGCTGGCTTCGAAACAGCACGATGCCTCCCAAGCGCAGGAGTTACAAGCGTGTGCCACCACGCCCAGCTGAATGTATGCCATTTTAAATATGTTACATATTTCCCTGGATTTGGTCTTGATTTGAGACAACTGTGCAGTTTTGCTATTAATGGATTACAATTACCTTTCTTTCATCTTTCTACTTCTATATTATTAAGGAAAGTCTTTTAAATATGAGAGTAGAAATTGACTTATTGTACTTTATTTTTGCTTTCTAGCCTAAGAGAAGAATATGTTTTCTCCCTATTTAATGTATTACATAATGTGTGTTACTGTTATACTGGTATACTGCTGTACTAGTTAATGTTTTGTATTCCCTCTGAACATATTTTTGAGAGATTACATAATACACCATTAATTTGGAGTATAATTGATGTTCCCAATTTTTATTTAAGTTACTTGATTCAGAGAGGACAAACCCTATTTTTGTTTTCTGAAAATCACTTTCCAGAGATTTTGATAGGTGACTATTCATCTATCATTGAATTAAAACATAATAATTATTTATAAGGACATTTAGAACCCATTCCCCATGCATACAGGTAGATAAATTCTTAGCAATATAAAAGATAAATTATATTTGAAAGAGAAGGTAAGTCTTGTGTAAGGGATAATTGGGTGATGTGTGCATGTGTGTTTCTAACATCTTGTACTCCATTAAGATGTATAACTACAATGCACCAATAAAAACAGATAAAAATAAAAAAGAGAAGGTAATTCAACAACATTCTTAGAAACTTGTTTCATGATTATAAAATTTTTACTGCTACTCATTTTTTCTTTATATTAAAGCAAGAATCATTCATGAAAAAATAAAGCTCAGCTGGGTGTGGTGGCATATACCTGTGATCTCAGTACTGGAGAGGATGAGACAGGAGGATCACAAGTTCAAGACTAGCCTTAACAGTGTAGGTAGACTCTTGGCAACCTAGTGAGACCCTGTTTCCAAACAAAAAATTAAAAAGGGTTGGGGGTGTAGTGTAGAGGTTGAATGCCCCTGGTTCAGCCTTCAGTACCCAAACCCCCTCACTTTTAAATTAATTTAGAAATAATCTATCATATCATTTGCATTTGTTTGTAAAAAGCAAAAATTAGTTCATTGAAATTTTCTTCAATCTAAAATAAAATCACAGGGAGACTGAATTCAAAGGCTTTAGAAATGTTCAGAATAAAATGGAAGATTGTCAACTAGTTGCTTAGCTTGCAATATTTCACTTGAATTCAAACACTTAGAGAAAATCAAAAAATCAAAGTATATTTATTGCTAGCTTGAAGTTACATAAAATAACAATGTGACTTGGATATAATATTGATTGAATTTTCTTGGAGATATGTAATTTAGTTTTACGGTGAATTTGGTAATGGAAGTTGTCAAGGGACATTGAAGAAGTCTATTAATTCCTATTAAGTTTACCATACTGATCTCAAAAGATGGACTATTATATATTAGGTAATACATATTCCTTGGGGACTTATGTAGAAATTATTATTTCATCTTCAAAAAGTTGCTACCCTGTCTAACATTCTTCCCAGTGAGGCTGTAATTAAATCATGGCAGATTCTGCCACCAAAATTCATAAAGACTTTTTTAACCTTTACATACTGACTTATATTATGGTGGATGGTTGACATTATCCAGACTTGGTCCTCACTGTCCTCTGTTGATGGTAGTGCCCTCAGATGTGGCCTCAGAGGCCAACTCATGGAACATCGGAGGACTTTGTGGCAATGTCTGCTCTCTCCTCATGCTTGCCACTTAAATATTTCATCAGATCTAAAACTTATAAGTCACACTAACATTTTATGTTCCATTAAGAAATAAAACATGCTGCCAATTAAACTAAGACACAACATTGATTATAAGACATCTCTGATTTCAGAGTTGTTAAGTGTGAAAAGAAAGTATGTCTTAAAGGAACAAGAAAAGGAATTCACTACATGTTTCAAGCTCTCCACTCTAGAGGCCTTTTGTTACCTCCACACACCTTGACTCATTTGGTTTTGGAAAAAGGTAATGTAGCCATGTCTACTGAGGCCACTTGGCGAGGCAAAGTACGCTTCTGTGTATGTTAACTGTTAAGATGCAGCAAGCAAATGGATGAACTGTCAGTTACTAAAGTACAGTTCTCAGTCCATGTATTCTCCAAGAAGATATTAACCAAAGTTGTGCCTGTATCACAAGATCTTCTGAACAGTAGGCCTTTCTTCAGTTTTCATCAGGGAAGGCCTTGGTTACTCAAAGGCTGTAGATCTCTTCTAGAGAGTCCCCCTACGCCAGTGCCAGAGCTCCTGGATCTTTGTATTTCACTATATCGACATGGTTGTACAATATGTTCTGGAAATTCACGTTGGATCCCTAAATGATGCAAAATAATGTTTTACACACACACACACACACACACACACACACACACACACACACACACACACACTTTAATACTTAGTACCTATCTAGGGATCCTTAGTGATTTGGCTTCTTCTCTTGTTTTTATTTTGGTTGGTAAACTTTTTAAGATACTTTAGTATACACCAATATGAATTGGTGTTTGTTTAGGCAAGCAGGTATTCTTCCCTCTTTTTTTTGTTTTGTTTTTTGTTTTGTTTTGTTTTGTTTTCTGGTGTTGTCTTTTGAATTGAATAAATGGTTTTATTTGGAAAGAACTGGAATGCAAGCTTATAACTATTGCTATTATTTTTTAAATGCTTTTCTAATGACTTTATTTTATAGAATGGGCAATCAGGGATGCAGGGATCGTCCCTAGGTCCAGGGGATAGTATTGGATGTGGGGAGAATCAGTGCTACTATATAATATAGTTTGTGAAATGTCAAGGTAGAGAATTCAGATGATTCCAGCCCCAAAAAGTTAATGACAATATGCTCATCCTTTTAATGGAAACATTACTAGGAGGCTCCTGGCTACATAATCCATCATCCCACAGAAGGTTTGCTGACTTATGCTTTGTGACGGGCCAGTGAGAAAAATATACAAACTCATATACCAATGTTGCAAATCAATTCTGCGGCAAAGTGGAAATAACTCTTGTACCAATAAGCAGTAAGACCTACGGGGGGGAAAAATCCTTTTCTGAATTTCCAACTTGCAGATAGAAAAAGAAGTCATCAATCATACTGGAGAGCTTCCATTTCAGGGCCTTGTTCTTAAAGACAAACCAGATGAAATCAGACAAGACCAGAATATGCAAAGGCCTTTGGATTTTTCCATAGTTGTGAGGCAGGGAGGAAGCAAGAAAAGTAGGACATTTTTCTCCTTTTCTTCTACATGCAAAACCTGGAATCCTGCAAAGGCATGTACATAGGCTCAGTTTATTGTCAAAATGACTGATTAATCACTCCACAAATGGCTATTAATCATACATTAATGAGATATTCTTTGCTCTAGCAAACACAGGTTGGGTGGAAATCCTTTCTCCTTGGTACCCAAAGCAAGCTAAAAGCATGCAGAACTCAATTAATCTCAGAGCAGCATGGGGTGTTTGAAATTGCTCACAGACTGAAAGGAAGCAAATAGTGAAGACATTTAAACTGTCCATATTTCACTATGTAAATTCAGAAGTACTTAATCATCCCACACACATTCTTTTGTTGCTTTTCTTCCTCTGTCATGTTATAACTGTGTTTCAAGCCTTCCCATCCCCTCCTCCCAACCTTGTACAATGAAGCCCAGATCAAAAAGAGGAGGACTTCTAATAAGTTAGATTCTCAGCCCTCTTGGATAAATAGACAATGAATAGAAGCAATGTGCTTGCATGTTTGAATCTCTTAACAAAAGAAATACTTATATCTAGTTGTATTAGTTATAAATTAAATGCCTTTGCTCACTGAGCAATATCCAGGTTAGATTTCTACTGCCAGATGGAGCTGGGATTGACCTAGAGAGAAAATGCCATGAAGTTTGCCTCAATGAAATCCCTTTCAGAAAAATATGATTATATTTTTGTAATGAAATCTTTTAGTTCATTGGAAATTCACTATGTGGCAGGCCCTGTACTAGGAACTAAGGATAGATGCATGAATCAGTTTTATCTGTTCCTCTTACAGAGCTTCCCATCAAGTAATAGAAATGAACCATTGTTTTCCTAGCCAAGTAAAAGCAGAAGGAAGAGCCGGGAGACGCATGTGTGCATGACCGAGGGAGATGGGTTGTAGGACGGTCAGGAAGACCAGATTTTGGCTGCCTCATGGAGGCAACTAAGTGCCTGTAAGGATGGCTATTGAAAAGGGAGATCGAGGCCAGGTGTGAAGGGTTCTGTTGGGAGCTGCTTGATGTTTTTTGCAGGATTTAGAGCATAAGGCCGTGACTGAAAAAGACATTTGTTGGTTCTGGAATGAGAGTGAACAGATTTGGCACATGGAAAGGGCATGAATAACTGCATCCTGAGGGCTGATTGTAATACATTTATTTCATTAATGGCGTCATTCTTCATCCCTCCCTGGATCTGTGCTCTGCTCACAATGAAATTTACCATGTCCTCCCTCTGTGGGCACAGCTCCTTCCTACTGGGTTTGGCTACATGTTCTCTTGATGCTCTGTCACTTCCTGCTCACTCTGAAATAAATTCTCAACTGTCACCTTCTTTTCTTAAGTATATTCTTATTGGTGCATTGTAATTACGCATCATAATGAGGTTCAGAATGATAGAAACATACACACACATAGCACTTGGAGTGTTTTCCTCTGGATCCTCACCCTGCTCCCTCTCCTTCCCTGTGCGTGTTATAGAGATTGGTGTTGATATTTTCATATTCATAGCATTATTGAACAGTTTCTTTTATCAGGTTTCCTTCCCCCAAGCCCTTTCCTTTAACCCCCTTTCACTATTTTACTGTACTCTCTTCCTGTATTGAAAGTCCACTTTTGCTTACCAATTTCTCTAACTTCCACATATGAATCAAAACATACAACTCTTTATTTACTGAGACTCATTAATCTCACTTCACATAATATTCTCTAGTTCTATCCATTTTCCTGCAAGTGAAAGACTTTTGTTCTTCTTTAGGACTGAATAAAATTCCATTGTGTGTTTATACCAGGGTTTCACAATCTACATCAACATGGAAATTCCTCTGAAGACTGGGAATGGAATCACATGACCTAGTTACACCACTCCTAGGCATCTAACCAAAGGGACTAAAATCATACAATTATAGTGATACATGCATATTCACGTGTATGGCAGCACAACTCACAATAGTGAGATTATGGAACCAGCCTAGGTGTCTATCGCCAGTCACTTCCTTTTGCACGCTCAGGTTGCATTTGGATATCAAACCATGGTCAGCTGTCTACGGTTCAGTGAACTCTGGAGAGAAGAGGAAGATCTTCCCTCCATTTGCCATGGATCATATAGACTCCTTTTTATACTGCCTTAACACATTTTGTTAAATATAACTTTAAATTACCACACTTGAAAGCTACTTAGAAATCATCATATACTTTGTATACTCTCCTTTCTTACTTTAGAATTTTTTCTTACCTCTGGAAAAATTGGGGGGTCCATTAAAGAGCATAAAATCTCTTTTAACCTCATCCTTTCCACAATTCCCTATCCAACTTCTCCTTTTAAAGAAACATTTCTCAGCCCGATGTGGTGACACACACCTGTAATCCTAAAGCATGGGAGGTTGAGACAGGAGAATCACAGGCTTGAGGCCAGCTCCAGCGACTTAGTGAGACCCTGTTTCAAAATAAATAATAAAAAGGCTGGGGATTTAGCTCAGAGATAGAATGCTTCTGGGTTCCATTCCTAGTACCAAAAGAAAAAAAAATTCTCTCCATATACTATATGCTTCTCAAATTTTTATTTTACTCTCGGTCTTTGGCTGCCACTATTGTTTATTACATATTGTAAGATATTAAAAAGCAGTTCCAACATAGAAATACACTGAAAAAATTTTTTAAATGCAATAATGATTGCCTACAGAGAAGCTAAGCCAATAGGCTTGATGCCAACAAAACAATGCCAATATCAGCATAGAAACATCAACTCCAATACAATGCCATCGGTGTTAGCATTTTAGCATTAGAGTAATATCATTGGCACTAGTGGAAAGTGGACCTGATATGGGCTATTTGACCCTTTGCTGGCTCAGAGTCATTCATATTTTGTCTTCTTGGAGGTAGGACATGTGGCACAACCTGTACATGGGAGATAAATGAGTATTTCAATAGGACTTGATGGTATCCATGCGCTACACATTTCTCGCTGTAAAGTATTTTTAAATTACTTATTTTCAATGGAATAAAATAATATGGCATAATATGCAATGAAAAGACTGAATTTATTTTATTTTAGTCCACACATGTTTTAGTTTTGGAATAAGGAATAATAGTTCCATGCATTTCCACCAGTAGGTTAACTCCCTTCCTATGTGCATAGGAAGACGCCAGCTTCGGCTTGACTCCCAGACTCTGCAGATTTTCTTTGCCCAAAGCATAGAGCTTTTGGTCTTAACTTGTAAACCCAGACTTTCCTGAAATTTTAGATCAACTTCTAAAAGCTTCTATATATCCAAGAGAACAGGATAGGTGTTAAGAAACTGAGACTTAAAACATAAAACTAAGGATGCCACTGTATATAACATAACTCTGGTGAAAAGACTATTTTAGTGGAAAGCTTTGAGCCTTTGGGCGGGTAAATCCTCCATTAGGGGTGTTTCTCTTGTTTGCTTCATCTGTTAGAATGTCGATTTCTTGCAATGTTTTTCAAGACTTTGATTTTTATCTCTGTAGCCACCTATTTGTTCTGATCTAGAAATGGTGCCACATCATGGATATTATTGCCAAACATCACTTATTTTTTAATCAATACACAATATTTATTTTTTTTTCAGGCCACAGAATTCTTAGCCCCATGAACCACTCTAAATTTTTCAGAATTGCAATCAACATTTTTTTTTCTAAACAATATAACCCAACCTCAAATGAAGAGAATTTTCAACCAGCTACCATGGTAGATGCTAGGGTCCTGCAGGAATGGACCTTCAATCCATTCTGGGAAGAGCTGCTGGGTCAACACTCGCAGAAGCTGTGCCGGTTCTCCTATCACTCGCTCCTGACAGAGGTTCAGGAAGGGGACTAGAGGAGGTACTGTCAGACCAGGTCATCAACAGGAGACAGAAGAGGAATCGCTCCCCTTGGGATGAACAGGGCTCTTTTCACACATTCTGCTGGCAAAAACTCAGGAAAATTCCAACATCGCGATGAAGGTAACAGGAGAGCCATTTCTCCATCAACATCTACAATCTCTGTTTTAACTTCTGGTAAAAATGAACTTTATCTTTGAAAACAGTCATCTCAGCTGGGTGTGGTGGTGCACGCTTGTAATCCCAGCATTCGGAAGGCTGGGATTGGAGGATTTAGGTTCACGCACAGCCTCAGCTAGTTAGTGAGGCCCTCTAAAACGTAGTGAGACCCTGTTTCAAAAAATAAAGAATAAAAAATAGGGCAAGGGGTGTAGCTCGGAGGTCAAATGCCCCTGGGTTCCATACCCAGACCCGCAAAAGCAAACAAACAAACAAAAAATAAATAAAAAAACTAAAACAGTAATCTCAATAAAAAAAGGTCCTCTAACCTCTTACAGATATCAGTCAAAGGATTCATGTTCTGACTTTGAATTCTAAAGTCCCCTCAAGAGATCTAGACTTGGATTAAAGTAAGCATAATATCCCAAGCTAAAAGCCCAATGACACACCATAAGAAAATCAACTAAAAAATGGCTAGGTAGCCAATGCAGGGCCTTTTGTTTTGATTTTTAGTTGTAAGATTTTTAATATTTAAGATTAGTGAATATTCATAAAACAATACTGTTTAATAATAGCTGCTTATTAGAAAAATAAATTTTATCTCAAGGGCAATGCTTCTTGTATAATAATTATAGAAAAATTGCTATAAAGGAGGAAAAATAGAAAAGAAAACCATAGGCAGCCTCAATATGAAGACAAAAATCTGGAAGGGTAACTTACTGTTTGCAGGCATATTAAAAAGCATTATTTAAATACTATGATACAAGTGCACCTGCTCACTGTGTAACTGCAGATACCAACTCTGTTTGCTAGATCACCGTTACCTTTGTTAGTGTGTGTACAGACCACTCTGAAGTTACCTTTTGTGCTGACCTGTTCTGACAAGTTGCAGATTTGCACACATAAATTCCTCAGGAAGAGTTTGCACAAGTGTCACCTCGCAATATTCTGTACTGACCGAACAAGGGGTATGAAGGTTGTCTTAACTTTTCAGAGACAATGCTACCAGTGTTTAAAATATCATCAAGGTTGCCGGGCGTAGTGGTGCACGCTTGTAATCCCCGTGCTTGGGAGGCTAAGACAGGAGGATCTCACGGGTTTGAAGCCAGCCTCAGCTACTTAGTGAGGCTTTCAGCAACTTAGTGAGACCCTGTTTCCAAATAAAAATATAAAAAAGATCTGGGAGTATAGCCCGGAGGTAGAAAGCCTCTGGGCTCCACCCCTAGTACCACCAATAAATAAATAAATAAATAAATAAATAAATAAATAAATAATCATCAAGGTTATTTTGGTCCTTATCATCTATTATTTTATCCTACATGTATTTAATTTGCTCCACATATTTGAATCATCTTTATTGCAATTTTATTTATGTCTGTAGATATTTGAGAGAGGCTTACGTATTTCCATCACTAGAGACTTAATTATGTGCATAAGAGACCTGAATTTGGAGTTTAACAATCAGTCATGATGTAGAAAGATGCAAATGAGCTTTACCTGCATGGTAACAAGAAATCCATAGACAGAATATAAACCAATCTTTTCTATGAAGTTAGAAAACAGTAGTGGGCAAAGGAAGCCCTGGTAAACTGAATTCCAGTAGAAAATAATATTTTTCACAGGTAAGCAAAAATTTCTTTACCAGGGGGCAGTTTTCTGGTTTGGGTAGTAGGAATGGAACAGCCAGTCTGACATGTAGAAAGACTTTGCAGGGATGAAAAGAAATTAATTGAGCCTTAACAAAAAATATGAGCCAAGGGAACAGGTTGGAATCTGAGTCAGGATCAAAATACAAATTTATTGGACTGAAAATATACTCACCACAACTTTTCAAATAAAAGGACAGTGAGTAAAGATCTGGAAATGGAAATAAAATTGTAGAATTTTTTATACCTATAGGAGATTGAATTCTCAGGGCTTTTATAGAGTCAAATCAAAAGAGAATCTGGAAAAAGTATCTGCATCTAGAGCCCAGCTTCATCATTAATAATAGCTGCTTATTAATCAAATGAATTTTAGCTCAGAGGGAATGCCTCTTGTATAATTACAGAAAAAATAATTTCTATAAAAGAGGAAAAATAGAAAAAAACCCACAGGCAACCTAACTCTAATATTGACAAGATCAAATAGTTAATTTTGCAGGGAGGTTGGAAATTGGGCTAATCATAGATGAACGTGAACTAACAAAAGCTAAAATCCAGACCCAGATCAACTTAATTCTAGCCATTGGGAAAAAAATGACTTTCTTTATAAAATAAGAAAGATAAAAGAAAATAAATTACTTCTAGTCTCCACTGTTTTTGTCCTACATATAAGTTTTTGGATGGTCTATATTCTAAAAACTACATGCTTTTTTTTATATTGAGGAAGCAGAGAAATGTGATTATAATAAAAAGAAAATATGATCAATAGAAAAAGAAATACAGGTCAAAATCCCTGTATTTGTTCTTAAATCTCTTTTTTTTCAAAGGTGGTAAGTCAAACTAGGAACTTGAAATTATAAAAGATCTAAAATAGCCATCTATACACAGAACCTAAAATAAAGACCTAAGATTATAAAAGGGCCTTAAATAAAGGCATATGGCAAATTCAGAAAGGGAGTCATTGTGGCTAGAAGGCATTCAGTGAGAGGTAAGAAATATGGACAGTGAGGCTAATTGTTCATGGCACCTTTAAGATCATATTAAAAGATCACATTGTGTTAAATACTAAAGACACAAATAAATATCTCAAGTGTCTTCCACAGGAGGCTACACTGATCAATTGCATTTATAGGCTTTTTTCTGTAGAATGAAGAATGAATAAATAGGAGAAAAGACAATCTCCAACATATAATTACTGAAATGAGACTTTCTCAATAAGATCCCTAAAACACAAGAAATAAAATTGAGAAATGATAAATAGGATGGCATCAAATCAAAAAGCTTCTATGAAACAACAGAAACAATCAAGAGTCTAAACAGGGAGCTTACAGAGTGGAAGAAAATCTTTGCCAGCTATTTCTCTGATAGTGGACTAGTATCTAGAATATATAAAGAACTCAAAAAACTTAACACTAAAAATATAAAATGGGCAGTTGAACTAAATAGACATTTCTCAAAAGAAGAAATAAAAATGGCCAACACATATGTGGAAACATGTTCAACATCATTAGCAATTAGAGAAACTAATAAATCAAACCTACACTGAAATTCCATCTAACTCCAGTTATAATGACAGTCACCAAGAATTTAAACAATAACAAATGTTGGGTGAGGATGTGAGGAAACAGGAACTCTTATACAGTCTTGGTGGGACTGTAAATTGCTACAGCCACTATAAAGATCAGTATGGATGTTCTTCAAATAAATAAATGGAACCACCATATAACCAAGCTATTTCACTCCTCTATATCTTTTTAAAAGAATTAAAGTTAGAATATTATATTGATACATGCATATCTATGTTTATAGCAGCACAATTCACAAAGGTCAAATTATGGAACCAATCTAGTTGTCCATCAACAAATGCATGGTTAAGGGGAGGGGTGGGTAGCAGGGTGAGGACTGAAGGGAAACACACCAAGTCCTGGGGACGTGTATGCCTGTATCACTTTGAACCTCACTATGATGTGTAATTCTAATGCACCCATAAAAGTATTTTTAAAGTATAAAGAAGAATGATTGTGATGTGGTCAAAAATGGACATGAGAAGTTAATTAAGAGGCTCTTGCTATGGCCCAGGAGTCATCATGTAAACCTGATGGACAATAGCAATAGTGAAAGAGAGGCTCTGGACGTAAAGCTGGCAGGTTTCTTGATGCATTAGGTTGAAAGTCATGGTGAAACTGTGCATGACCTCTAAGTTTCTGGCCTGTGAAACTGGAAGAAATGGATGCCAGCCACTAAGACAGAATAGAAATGAGAAACGAAACTGTAGGGACAACACATGAGTTGACTTTTGAGCAGATTCAGATTGTGATGGCTTTGAGACCTCTAAGTGGATATTGATTAAGCAGTTGGAATGCACAAAAATTTTCTGGGCTAGAAATGTATTTACTGGAAATTTTGGAGTCATCCACTTATGCTGATGATTAATGTCACCAGCATTTGATGATGTCATCCAAGGAGTGATTGAAGCTAGAGAAGAATTTAAGGCCAAGCCTCAAGAAACTCTCGGTAATGGAGGCCAGGTAGAGCATGAGCTAGCAAAGGAGATCGAGAAAGAATAACCAGAGGAAAACAATCTACCATGCTCTCAAACAAGGCAAAGCAAGAGGGGGCCGCACAAATGAACCAGTGGTACCCGGGGTCTACTACTACTGAGTATCTCAGTAAGAAGAGAACTAGAAAATGCCTGTTTGTCTCATGGGTAAAATAGATAGGTTGAGGCATCCATAGGAATTAAAAGGTTCCTGTATGGTAGGGATTTGATTTACAACTGTCCACAGTGGAGGAAAGGGGTCTCAGTGAACTCCAAGAAATTGTCTATGAATGTTTGGATGCCGGCACATATCTTTTTCGGAGGACAGGGCATGCAAATTTAATCTTATCCTATCCTACAAGCCTCAACTCTCTGCTTCCCCTTGCTTGGTGTGTGTGCATGGACATGGGAGTCCATTTTTAAATTTTTGGCTTCTGTAGATTTTTACTGAATAATATTTATTTAGTTTATCGATAGTTTATATTTTTCATAGAAAGTGAACATAAAACTGGTTTTATACTTGTCCTTGATGAGCAGTATGAAGAAATTCTGTTAACTTTTCAATAAAATTTTGGCAATGAAAGAAAATTTAGGCTCAGAATAACTGACTTATTAGCCACTTTCTAACTGTGAAATTTTAAGCGAGATGTTTAATTATACTATACCTTATCTTCTTTGTCCAAAAAATAGGCAGCAAATGATCAATCTGGTGGGATTGTGGGGAAAGTAAAATGAGATGTTGGTTTAGAAAGCAATTTGCAAATTATGAGCCGCTATAAAATAACTGTTCTCTCTTACATACATTTAATGTAAAATCTAGAATATTTTAGTAGATATAGGGCAAAAACAGAAGCACTTTCCTTAAAGGGTCAAGGACAGTGGGCAGGACTTTCTATCCTGTTGGCTTTCATTGCACAGACACCAATAAAAACAAAATGAGCAACCAAGCACATCAGAAAAACTATGAAGTCAGGTCGAAGGTCTTCACTTGTTTTTTGGTAAGTGAACCAATACAAACAGAATCAAATGCAGATTATGCAAAGTAGGGGATCAGAAAAAATGTATTTGGGGATCGAAATTTTGTAAGCCCTCAATGCTGCTCCCTCTTTGCCAAATGGTGGCTTTGGGGTTCCTTACATTTTCACTTTAAGAGAACTTTGTAGTCCTGTATGACAGAAGTGACACAACACATTTTCCGTCTTGATAGCAGACAGCATTTCCTTTGTCTGCTTGCCACTGAAAACGAATTCTTCAGCACCGGGAGGTCTAAAATGCTGACTCACAACTCATTCTTTTTTTAGAGACTTGTTTTCATTAGCTTCTCCATTATTAGTACAAATTATTACCTGACTGAAACGTCATAGGAATTGCCCTATTCCACTCAAATCTAGAAGTCTTCCGACACAGCAAATATTTTGAGATATAGTTTCTGATTCTGGGAAATAAAATATGGTCCAGATTTGACAATAAAGGTTGGTTAGAGTCAGTCCTTGGCTTCCCTTCCTTCTTGGGTGAAGAGAAGCCCACAGCATTGCAGACCATGGAGGTACTGTTATCAGAGTGGTCAGATGACCTCTCTCTTCTAGTGAGCACTTTTTTGTCTTATACTATTTGATATAAAATCAGCTAAGGACAAGGTCAGACACTGTAATAGGAAATGATTTCTTCAACAATATTGGTCTTTAAATCATGGTTTAAAAAAGAATACAGGTTGTCAGGTGTGGTGGCATGTACCTGTAATCCCAGTACTCAGGAAGCTGAGAAAAGAGGATCACAAACTTGAGGCCAGCCTCAGCAATTGTGTGAGGCTCTCAGCAACTTAGTATGACCCTATTTTAAAATAAATAATAAAATAGGACTGGGAGTGTAGCTTGGAGATAGACTATTCTTACGTCCTCAGTACCAAAAAAAAGGGCTGTTTTACTAAAAATTTATTGCTTCTTTAGTGAAAAATGTTCAAACACAGTCATGCTTGAAAAAATATTATTTTTGAAAAAATTATAATTTTACTAATATATAGGGCCTTTTGTTACATGTTAGTTAAGCTGCATTGATTTTTAAAAAATACTTCAGAGTTGTGCCTGTAAAGCAGCAGATCATTTTCTTTTGCAATTATTCCCTTTCAAAGTAGTCCCAGGAGAGGACTTGAGTCTTATTTCAACAATAATAGTGCTGTCAATGTTTATAATATTTCCTGAAATGTATTTTGAAGTTATTGTCAAAGTATTTTTCTCCTTAACCATCTTTATCAGTCTTGTCTCCAAGTGATTCTTTACTATTTGGAAGAATGAAATCTTTCCTCAAAGATGAAATGAAATCTACCACAGGGGATATTTACATAAGTCAACTTCAAGTTTTGAAGATTGTATTTTATTTTGTTTGGTACTAGGAATTGAAGCTACAGATATTCTACCTCTAAGATACATCCCCAGGCCTTTTCTTAAAAAAAAAAAAAATTGAAACAGGGTGCCACTAGGTTGCTGAGAATCTCACTAAGTTTCTAAGGCTGGATTTGAACCTGCAATCCTCCAGTCTCAGCCTCCCAGGTTCTGGGATTACAGGCATGTATCACTATACCTGACTTGAAAACTGTATTTTAAATTTAAACCTGCTTTTGGAATTGATGGCAATATTAAAAAAAAAAAAAGCTGTTCAACTATGTCAAAGGTAGGGTGATGCCTCATTTACCCAGAACTTTCATTAGCACCATAAGTGTTGCATCTTATGAAACTTCCTAGTTCTAGAAAAAAGGAGATGGACCACCATAGAAAAGGTGATGCTAATCATAGAATATTGGATTCTATTAAGATACATAGGGTTTAAAAGAGGATATAAGTTGTGTAATAAACTGCTTATTTCATTTCTACACAGTTCTTTGCTTCTTTCATGACTGGTAACAGAATCCTAGGTATACAGCTTGGCACACAAAAGCCCAGAATGAAGTCTTTGTTTTCTAGTTGTCCTTCCAGTTAAGTGTGACTGAGGACTGAACAATGAGAGAAGTGTAAGCAGAGCATGGGACTTATAGGAAGTGTCCTTAAAGGGGAGGGATGTATTCTGCTTCTGTCCCCTGCTCCTGCTCCCACACTGGGTCAGGAGAAGATGTCTGGAGGAATGTCAAGCCCGGTGGAGCCTGGTGGTCACTGTCACTATAGAGTGCCACATCAGCCTAGCTGCTTACCTCTGAATTTCTTGATCAAGAGACAGAAATACCAAGTGTGGTGACACCTGCCTGTAATCCCAGTACTTGGGAGGCTGAGACAGGAGGATCAGAGCCAGCCTGTACAATTTAGCAAGACTCTCAGTAACTTTGTGAAACCTGTTTCAAAATTAAACTAAGAATAAGAAAAAGCCTGGGGTGTAGCTCAAAAGTAGTATGATTTGGAAATAACCTCTGCTATCTGAAAGATCGATTTCATTCATCTGATTTTACTAGATAGATGGTCTTCTTTGCCTTCTGCAGTCTACATATGATCTTCCTGAATTGGAGACTTAGATACTATAACCTTTGCCTTAAGGAAAAAAAATTTAATCCATACTGTTGTCAGTAGACCATAAGCAGATTCAACAATGCTGCAGGAAATTAGATTTTGATCATAGTATTTCTGATGATGCATTCACTCAACAACTTTACATTTTATTGTATTATAATTATAATGTTATAAATTCTACAAATTCTTAGAAAATTAGTCATTTGAATAAGACATTTTAATAGCACAAATATCAATTTGTAAATAAAGAAAAAATTTTGATCAAATGAATTGATCAAACGATGTGTAATATTTGGCAGGAAGTAAATTTGAGAATAATAATTTTAAAAAAGGGAGTGCACATCCTCACGCGTGCACAACTACCTTCCAGAAAACACCCTAAAGGTATTTTATTTTATTTATTTATTTTTGTGGCACTAGGGATTGAACCCAGGATATTCTACCTCTAAGCTATACCTTTACCCCTAATTTATTTTTTATTTCATTCTTAATTTGAAACAGGGTCTCAATAAGTTGTGAAGAGACTCACTAAGTAGCTGAGGCTGGTCACGAACCTGCGATCCTTCTGTTTTAGCCTCCCAAGCACTGAGATTACAGGCATGTGCCACCACTCCCAGCAAAGGTAGTTAAACAATTTATAATTTTAATACACAATACTGTAATTTGTTCCAATCCCTTTTTAAGCTTTCTGTATAATTTTGTAATTATTATAAATATATCATAATTTTATTAAATTATGTATATATTTTGGCACTTTTTTTTGCCAAGACCTGCCACACTTGTTAATGGTGGTAACATTTAATTAGCAGAAATAGCTCCCTAAAAAATAACAAAACCCATGTTATTAATGCTTAGGGAATTTGAAGTTTGGATGCTTTTAGCAGACCTCAGACTAGACCAACATGTAACAGAGGAGGTAGATGAGTCAATCTTTAAGAAATCTATTGTTTCCTTATCTGTCAAGACCAATTTGGTCAGAACATAGTGAAGATGGAGAAGTATGAAAAGATATGAGGATGGAAAGATACCTGGGTAAAAGAATAAAAGTGATCTTTAAATGCAGGTGCTATAAAAGAATTAGAACTCTAAGACTTTGTTGGTGGGATTGCAAATTAGTGCAACCACTTTGGAAAACAGTATGGAGAATCCTCAGAAGAATGGGAACAAATCTACCATTTGATCCAGCAATACCACTTCTGGTATCTACCCAAAAGAAAAGAAACCAAACTACCAAACTAATGCATGTGTATCTATGTTCATAGCTGCACAATTCACCATAGCCAAACTATGGAACCAGCCAAGATGTCCATCAACAGATGAATGGATTGCAAAACTGTGGGATATGTACACAATGGAATTTTACTCAGCCATCAAAAAAAAAAACTCAATGACATCATTTTCAGGGAAATGGATGGAACTGGAGGACATTATGCTAAGTGAGATTAGTCAGTCACAAAAAATAAGAAATCAGATGCTTTCCCTAATATGTGAGAGTTAGGAAGAAATGGGTCATAGGAGGAACTCTTGAAAGAGGAAATCCTATAGAGGAGCAAACAAGACAGCCTAAAGGAGGAGAAAAGAGGGGGGAAGAGGAAAATCTCTAAAACACACAATGTACTTAAACATATCGAAGTCAATCACTAAGTCGAGCAAGGGAGGGAGGGACGGAGAGGGAATGGGGTGGGAATTGGGTAGGGGTTAAATCAGCGATGAGTACATGTTTGTACACACAAGTTTTTTACCCCAATATGTTGTATGAATATAATGCACCAATAAAAAAATTTAAAAGAAAAAAAAAAGAAAAAGATTTATGCAAACGTTCTCTTCCTTTTCTATGGTCACATGTAGCCAGGACAGTAAGAGATGGCTAGGGTAAAATCACTCTTGAGACAAGACAGGCTGCTCTTGGAAAGTCAAGTGGGAACTAGAGTGAGTCCTGGACTGGGGGGCACTCATGCTTGAAGGGACAAGAAGAGACCAAAGCTCATGCGTGATCTAGTCCAGATAACCAGGATAGAAATCCTGCCATGTACTGGGGATACACTTGTAACTACGTATAAAGAGCATACATAATCCTTTGGGATTATGGTCATAACATGATTTCTGCCTTCAAGATACTATTCTTTTCATCTGTCACAGCTAAAAGGAAACAAATTTAAAATAATCGTGTCTGCTTTTTACACATAGCTACTGTGTGAGAAAGGAGGGATAGAAGAAATATTGCTATATATGTATATATACACATATATATATATAGACAAATCCATATGTACTTACATTTCATATATATTTGACAGTGAGATTTAATATTTGCTGGCATTTACTCCAATGTTTTTCTTTCCCTAAAGGACGGAGGTTGATTTTCAAAATGATTTATCCTCATGGTTCATTCTAATATATCACCACTTTAAAATTTTGCTTCATACAGCTGTAGCTTTACCCACATGCCACAAGAAAACAAACCTTTTTAATATATGAAGGGTGTCAATGTTAGTCATGTGATTTGTAATGCTTTTGCTTAAGTATTGATTTTTTTCAAATTCAATTTTTATTGATTTCTCTTAAATATTAATCATTTCTAATGACAGCTTAAAAAATAGGCTGAGCCCCTTGAACATTCTTGCTATCCACTCCTTGTAAAAATAGAGTACAATTTTAGTAGGCTTCAAATTAAGTCAAACAAAAACATACGGCTTTTTTATTTAAAGGTCTAATGTCATAAATCAAAATTTTACTTGTGCCAAGGCCAGGAGTTTATGCAAAGTATGAAGAGTGGTCGTGCAGCTTCTACACGAACAATCCAATGCCAGCTATGATCTCCAGCCAGTTTATCTCTACTTTGCTGCCAGAGTTGTTCCATGAAAAACAATACCTGGCCTTTAAGAGATTAGTGTTATATAGAATCAGTGAGGATAATTGGGCCCCACTTAAACACATGAGAAGAAAGTGGCAGACCATCACTAGTGCCAGTGGACTTGGCTTCTCCCACCTAAAAACGTATGTGGAAGAGACCCCAATTCTTTGGGAAAATAAATACCACATCCCCAACCTATCCCCAACCTGGCAATGTTTTAACTTGTGTGTGTGTGTGGTACTTGGGGTGGAACCCAGGGACTTTTCTACCTCTGAGCTATTCTCCCAGATCTATTTTAGATTTTAATTTGGAAACAGGGTCTCACTCAGTTGCTGAGAGCCTCACTAAGTAGCTGAGGCTGCCTTCGAACCTGTGCGATCCTCCTGTCTCAGCCTCCCAAGCGCAGGGACTATAAATGTGTGCCACCACGCCCGGCTTGCTGGCAGTGTTTTAGATTTTGGGCTGGGAAATCAGTGCTTCTGAAGAAGTCAGGGCTAGACATGCAAGAATGAGTTCTGAAGGCTTCAGTACCTCATTTGACCCCTCTAACCTTGATTCCCCCACCCATACCGTGGAGGAAACTGTCTGCTGCTGGCTTCCACTGACCTGGCAGGAATAAGTAAACCAGCATCAGTGGCTCCTTGGAAAAGGAACATCTGAAACCATTCTTCCCTTAAAAGAGTTTGCATTCAGAGGTTTTCTTCTTATTTGGAATCATTGAGATTTGGAGATATATTTGCCCATACAAGTAATTTATAAGTGCTGGCAGGATTTCAATCCCATTCTCAAGGACTTTTAAATCTATCATACAGATATGAATAAAAGTTGTGGGATTTGGGTTAGAGCTGTGAGAGGGCTAACTAATACAGTCACACAGCTACTAAAGTGGTAGAGAGTAGATCAGAACCCAGGTTTGGCTAAGACTGACCACGCAGCTTAGAGAATTGGCTCAATTTGGATGTTCTGGGTTCAGGCCATGGATCTCAGGGCACGGCGGTGGCAGAAAGCAGTGACAGGAAGAGCACAAAGCTTCGCTCTCGCATCACGGAGGCCAGAACAGAGAGAAAGGGAGGGGAGGAGGAACTATATAGAAGCCCCAGTGCCACAGCCCCAGGGACCTATCTTCTACAGCCACACTCGACAGGATACCACACAGATAGATCTAATACAACGGATTTATTCATTGCTTAACTAAATCTCACGGCTTAACTAAATCAACCCTGAATATTAATAAATGAGCTATATCTAACTGTATTCTTGATAGAGAATATATCTATACCTACACATTCTGTATCTAACTATAAGAATGACTCTAGCCAAAATTCACATAATTTATTTTCCTCCCCTTGGAAGAAGTTTAGATAACACAAACCATTTTAAGGTACGCAGATTAAACCCATTTAGTGCATTCAAAATGTGCAATGCTTACTTTTTATCTAATCTCGAAACATTTTCATCACCTACCAAGGAATCTTGTATTAATTAAGCAATCACTCTTCATTCCTCATTTCCTGGAAGCCATTAATCTGCTTTTCCTATTTATAGATTTACCTAGTCTGGACATTTCATGCAAACAAAATCATGCAATATATGCCCTTTCGTGCCCATTGAACCTCTTTAACTTCTTTTATGTGCCTCTTCTTCCCAATTTAGCATGCACCTATTGGACGATTATATGAATTAAAACAAAAGCAGATCCATAAAATACCAAGCACAAACCCTAGAGCAATGTAGACTGTCAAATAGCTCCTTGTTCACGTTCGATTTTAAAGTGTTGCACATCTTTGTATGTGTGGGCATATTCTACTAATCTGTGGGGATTTACTTAACACAGGTTAACTTTATTAGAAGATAATCTTTTTTCCCTGACACTAATAAACTATTTTTGTGGTCTCATTGATGTAGGTATATCCAGGGATTTTCATCTTGGACCGTGGGGCTGCCCTTTCCCCTTCCCTTGTCCCCTGCCTTCTTTTCTAAACATAGTTGTATTTCCATCCATTTGCTATGTCCTGGGAATTTTCTTTTCATATCTGTGAAAACAGCAAGCTGACAAGCTTCCCCTTGGCATGCCACAGCATGTGTGGATCTATGTCACGTCTAAGCAACTTTGTTCATAGTTAATTTGTTAAATTCTTTGAGAGAACAGACATGGCATTCCCTACTGAGCAATCAGCACGGCTGCGAAGGCAGGCAGTGTCCAAACAGAACCCAGTGGGAAATGTGTATTCAAAGTCCAGAGACAGCAGTCACGGTTGAGCCCCTGAAAGTTTACTGGCCTCTTTGGTATCCAGGAGCCCCACGTTGCCCATGAATCTTAGGTAGATAAAGCCTTAGCTATGAAAGTTTAAACCAGCAGAAGGGGATGCCCAGGAGTCACAGTAGAATCTTTTCCTGCCTTTGTTCTTTTTTTCTTCCTTTTCTCTCTCTTTCTGTTACCCTAATGCTTCCCTTCCATCCTCTCAGCTGCTTTGATCTTGGTGTGGTGCTCCTTTGACAATTAAGTGATGGGGACTGCCCCCTGACAAGTCACTATGAAGGGAATTGGACTTTAAACAGAAATAAAATAAACCTCAGGCATCCACTCCCAATGAGTTGGAGGAGACCATGTGCCTCTACCTTGACTTGGGAGACAGTAGGTGGGCAAAAATGACAGCGTGTGCACAGTCTTCAATAAGCACTCCTAATAAAGTTCTCCCCAGCTGAGCCGATCAAAGGCTGCTTTCCCTAAAGTGAGCTATGAATTGTGAGCGGCAGCTTGGCACTCTCAGGTCAGAATCACACATCTTCCAGAAATACTCCATACAGCCCAGGGGCTGATCCTCACCACCATGGGCAGGAAAACAAGCTCAATATAGGACTAGATATAAAGACTTCAAGGCAGTGAGCCTAATGAGATTATCAACAAACTTGTCTGTCTTTGAGCTTTGTGTTTGGGGGTTTGGGTTCTTATGTTTCCTTGGGCTAATGTGATCATGACTGAAAAGAAGAACTTAGAGTGGAACTTAGATTCCAGAGAAAGTCCATAGAATTCTGCTATAATTTTCCAATCATCTAGCTTCACTGAAGGAAGAAATACCTACATATTTATTTCATAAAGATTTCTTTCTTTTTTTAATTTTTGTAGTAATGAAGATTGAACCCAGGGGCATTCTACCTCTGAGATACACCCCCCAGCCCTATTTTATTCTTTATTTTGAAATAGGTTCTTGTACCAGTATTGGGAAGAGGCATCAAAATGTATTAATGCACCAGGTTTGGGAAAGATTTTCAATTTTTCATATATATCTTCGGTAGTAAAGAAGCCAGGAGCTTCAGAAAAAGGAGCTGCAGGATTCCAGGAACCAAGGGAGATCAAGACAACAGAGACAGTGTCAGGGCCTTTTTCAGTATAAAGATAAGATTTCCGAGGGAAGTGGAAGGATGCCATAAACCTTCAGGAGATCCCAGACTTCGATAATCATGAGAGGATGCCATAAGCGATGATCAATTCACACATTTTGGGGCTTAGGGAAACAGGACAGACCCGCAGGAAGGAATCCCCCACATCAAAAGACTGGGTCCTAGAATGGGGCGGATCTTTGTGGGTTAGAAGACTGGCTATAAGAATACGCTGGGTCCAGAAATCTTTGGTAAATTCATTTGAACACCCTCCCCATGCCACTCCTGAATGGCATGGGGCTATAACTGTCTTCTGTATTTCTATCTTTTTAATAAACTCCTTTAAGTCTTCAGCAAGAGTACGGGCTATCACATATCTATCCTTAGCTCAGGACAAGAACCCGCGGTTTTATGGAAATAGTTTGTGGGAGCCTAACAAAGGTCCCTAGGGACAGTTTCTCAAACCATAACAGTCCAAACCAAAATAGTTCTCACCAAGTTGTGAGAGCCTCATTAGGTATCTGAGGCTGGCCGCAAACCTGAAATCCTCCTGTGTCAGGCTCCCAGGTACTGAGATTACAAGCGTGCGCCACTATGCCTGGCTTATTTTATAAAGCTTTCTAGAAACATAACATCTGAAAAAAAAGGGTTTCTGGAAACTTCTAATTAGAGCTCTGACAGTATGTGTACAAGTGAGCATGTTGGGTATACCAAACACTGTACTAAGTACTTTACATGTGCTGTCTCCTTTATTTCTGACAAATGTGAATCGGTATTTGTGGAAATTGAGATTAAGAAATGGAATGTGACATGTTTAAATTGGTCAGAATGCTGCCGGGCATGGTGGCACACACTTGTAATCCCCGTGCTTGGGAGGCGGAGACAGTAGGATCACGCAGGTTCAAAGCCAGCCTCGCTGGCTTAAGAGATCCTGTTTCCAAATTTAGAAAGTATAAAAATGGGTCTGGGAGTGTAGCCCGGAGGTAGAAGGGTTTCCAGGAACCCCAGCACCACCAAAAATAAATAAATAAATAAATAAACAAATAAGTAAATAAATAAGTAAATAAATTAAGTTGGTCAGAATGCCAGTAGATGTCAAGGTCAAAATTTGAACTCAACATTCTCAGGCTCCAAAGCCTGTGCACTATCCACTGTGCCCCCTGATGTCATACTGTCCCCAGTGCCTACGTCATACCTGGTGACCCTGCCTCTCACTGAACCCATCAGAGCCCACTCATTCAATACATGGAATTGTATATGATAAACCCTCAAGGGCACAAAGCAGGGAAGGGGGGGGGAATTCTGTTTCTACCTTCAAGGATATCACAGTTTGGGGGAGAAGACAAGAAATGGACTCACGTAGGGCTCAGGTGGAGTCAGCCAAGAGGGTACCTGTACTAGTATTGGGAAGAGGCTTCAAAACATATTAATGTACCAGTATTGGGAAAGATCTTCAATTTTCAAAATATATCTTTGGTAGTTAAAAAAAAGCCAAGAGCTTCAAGGAAAGGGCTGCAGATCTCCAGGCGCCAAGGGTGATAAGTGAGAGAATATAAGCCTAGGGCCTTTTTATATTTCTAAAGAGAGGCAAATTTCCTCAAGGATGTGGGGAAATCTCGGACTCCAGATAAGCAACTTAACACATTCTAGAGTGTAACAAAAGGCATGGAGATCTGTACTGGAGACAGAGCTGCCCACCCCCTGCACCAGAGGGGGTGGATCTAGTTGGGTCAGAAAACTGGTTTTAAGAATACTCTGTCCAGCAATCTTTGGTGACTTTGTTTCGGGTCATCCCACTATGTCACTTTGTGGCATAGTGCTTTATTCTAAGCTCTATCTTTCCCTCTTTCTAATAGTGTCATAATAGTTACAACCTGTATTTGTATCTTTGTAATAATAAACTCATTTAAATCTTCAGCAAGAGTTCGGACTCATATCAATCCTGAGTCCGGAACAAGGACCCACAGTTATGGGAATAGTTTCTGGGAGCCTAACAGAGGTCGCCTAGAACATCCCCACCTCTCAAACAGTAACACCAAAGAAGGAGAGCCTTCCTTCCAGCTCGGAACATCCAGGAGATTTCACAGAGGGCTGGTCTAGAGCTCAGCTTTGAAGGGCAGAAAGGATTCAGACATGCAAATGGGGAAGGACTGGAGGCTGGAAGGACGGAAAAGAAAAGTTGCAGAGGAATGGACACAGGCTGAGAATGAGTCTGCCAGGTCATCTGGGCTCTAAGCTAAGTCATCCAGTTCTGGAGCCCCACCAGAAGTATTTGCACTTTGTAGCTTACTTTATTATCAGGTATGTACAAGAGAGGAAATGAATAATGAGAAAATATTAAGTCAGAGGTTATGATTGGATGACTGGCAGGTAGATAGCTAAAAGCCAAAGTAATTTTCTGACATATACGGTAATTAAAAGATATTGAATAATTATTTAGTTTTCTATAATAAGTTTAAATACTTTCTATAATATGTTTAAATATTTTCTATAATAATTTTCTTATTTTCTATAATAAGTTTAAATATTTTAAAATAATAATAATTTAAACAACTGAGTGATTATTTGAAAAGAGGGTATCTACACAATTGTTGTCTATACTGAGGAGCAGTTGCTTCTTTCAGAGGATCCATATACTGTTTTGGTTTACCAGAATCTCTGTCTAAACCAGTGCCTCCTGCCCAACTCAATGTCTGGACTGCTTCATTCAGTTACACTGTCTGCCTAGTTCCCCTGGGCAGTTGAGATGACATACCCTGTCATAAATACTCACCAGTAGATGGTCTATTGTCATAAAGTAGAAAAGTCAGTTAACACTGAGGGTCTATTGTCATGAAGAAAAGTCAAAATTAACACTCAAGTTAATAATGTTATCATAAGTATATCATATACATTGTTTTTGATCTTATAAAAAGAGAAGCCTATACTTTATTGACTTACTAGTCTTTCTTGGTGATTTCTCTTTCAGTATTTATTTATTTATTTATTTATTTATTTATTTATGGCACCAAATTCCACAACGCATCAAAAAGATCATACATTGTGATCAAGTTGGTTTCACCCCAGTGGTACAAAGATGATTCAACATTCACAAAATTATAAATGTCATATTCCACATAAATAGAATCAAAGACAAAAACCAATTGATCATCTTAAAAGATGCAGAAAAGGCCCTTGACAAAAATTCAACACTCTTTCAGGGTAGAAACCCTGAAAAAGTTTGGGATAGAGACAACTTATTGCAACATAATAAAGTCTGTATACAGCAAACCCAGAGCCAAAATTATACCAAAGAGGAGGAAACTAAAAACATTTACTCTAAAATCAGGTACAAGATAAGGGTGTGTAGTCTCACCACTCCTATTCAATATACTACTTGAAATTTTAGAGAGACCATTTAGGCAAGAGAACAAATCAAAAGGGATACAAATAGAGCCAGCCACGGTGGTTGCTTCAGTCCCAACAATGTATGAGTCTGAAGCTGGAGGACCACAAGTTCAAGGCCAGCTTTGTCAATTTAGGAATTCTCTGCCTCAAAGAAAAGAAATGTAAGGGCTCAGTGGTAGAATGCTCTTGTGTTCAATCCATAGTACTGCAAAGGGTTGGGGGGGGTGATATAAAGAGGAAAAAAGGAAGAAGTCAGATTATCTTTATTTACAGATGATGTGAGCCTATACTTAGAAGACCTCAAATGCTTCATCAGAAAATATCTAGAGCTGATAAACAAATTCAGTAAAGTAACAGGATACAAAAATCAATATGCAGAAATAAATAGGTTTTATACACACAAACAATGAATCTGCTTCGAAAGAAATCAAGAAGATAATTCCATTTACAATCACCTCAAAAAGAAAAAAATGAAGAATAAATTTTAGTAAAGAGGTAAAAATGCTCTACAAAGAAATTACAGAACTCTGAAAAAAAGAAATAGAAGACATTAGAAGATGGACAGACATCTTATGTTCATAGAAAGGAGAAATTAATATTTTTAAGGTAGCCCTATATCAAAAGTTATCTATAGATTCAATGCAGTCTCCATCAAAATATCAATGGCATTATTTACAAAATTAGAAGAAAATTTCTAAAACATACATTAAGGAAAAGAAGACTCAGAAGAGTCAAAAACCACTCTGAGCAAAAAGAGCAATGCTGGAAGCATCATAATACCTGACTTCAAATTACACTACAGAGTCACAGTAACAAAGCCAGCATGGTATTGGCATCAAAGTAGACATGTAGACCACTGAAATAAATAAAAGACACAGAGACAAATTTGCAAAAGAAGTCATCTGACTCTTGACAAATATGCCAAAAACATAGTTTGGAGAAAAGACAGCCTTTTAAATAGATAGTTCTGGGAAAACTGGATATGTATAGATAGAATAATCAAGGTAGATCCCTATATCTTAACCTTCACAAAACTCAACTCAAAATGAATTAAAGGCCTAGGAATAAGACCAGAACTTTGCAATTGCTAGAAGAAAATAAAGGGGAAGTATTCCAATATATAGACATAGTTGATTACTTCCTCAATTGGACTTCTCTATCTCAGGAAATATTAACAGAATCAACAAATAAAATGGCATCGAATTAAAAGAAAAGCTTCACAGCAAAGAAAAAAAAAACAGCATAAAGAGAGATCCTACACAATCGGGGAAAACCTTTGCCAGCTACTATTCTAACCGAGGAGTCTATCCAGAACATATAAATTCAAAAGACACTAAAAAGCAAATAATCAGTAAATGGGCAAATGAACTAAACAGACATTTCTCAAAAGAAGGAATCCAGATGGCCAACAAATATATTAAAAAGTCCAACATCTTCAGCTGTCATAGACGTGTACATCATAACGATGCTGAAATTTCATCTTACTTCAGTTAGAATGACATTCATCAGGATTTACAGGGAAATGGATGGAACCGGAAAACATTATGCTAAGTGAGATTAGTCAGTCACAAAAAGTAAGAAATTGGATGCTCTTCCTAATACATGGAAGTTAGGGAGAAAAAGGGTCACAGGAGAAACTCTAGATGAAAGTAGAAACCATAGATGAACAAATAAGGAGACCTAATTGGGGATGATGGGAGGAAGAAGAGGGAAATTCCCTAATGTACCTGATGTACATTCAGAAGCATATCAGAGTCGATCACTAAGCCAAACATGAGAAGGAGGGAGGGGGATAAAAGGGGGGGGGAATTAGGGAAGGGTTAAGTGAGTTATGTGTGCACGTATGCCTCTATTATCTTGTACTCCATTAAGATGTGTGACTTCAATGCACCAATAAAAAATAAAAAAGAATACAAATAATAAGTTCTGGCAAGGATGCAGGGAAATAGGAACCTTTATATACTCTTGATGTGATTATAGATTTGTACAGTCATTATGGAAATCAGTATGCTTGGTTCCTCAAAAGATTTGGAATGGAACCACCATATAACCTGGCTATACACTCCTTTGTATTGCCCCATAGATCTAAAGTCAGCATACTATGGAGATACATGTAACTCATGGGTTTTTGTGTGTGTGTGTGTGTTACTAGAGATGAAATAGATGGAATATTTTATACTTTATTTGGAAACAGGGTCTCACTAAATTCCTGAGAGCCTCACTAAGTAGCCGAGGCTGGCTTCGAACCTGCGATCCTCCTGTCTCAGCCTCCCAAGTGCTAGGATGACAAGCGTGCACCACCATGCCTGGTAACAACTCATGTTAATAGCGGCACAATTCACAATAGTCAAGATGTGGAACTAGCCTAGATGTTCATCCACAGATAAATGAGTAAAAAATGTGGCCTGTGTGCATAGGCACCCCCCCCACACACACACACTAGTTTTATTTAGCCATAAAGGAGAATGAAAATATGTCATTTGCAGGAAAAGAGATAGAACTGAAATGCATCATGTTAAGTGAAATTAGTTACCCAGAAAGTCAAGGGTTGTATGTTTTCTCTCATATGTGGGGGCAGTGGTAAAAAAAGGGGGGGGGAAGAGTTCTCAAGCAAACAGAAGGAAGGATAACAGGATAAAGGAAGAGAATCAGGGAAAGGGAAGACAGAAATGGAGAATGAAATTGATCAAATCATGTTACATGCATGTACAAATATGCTAAGGATGAAACCCACTATTCTGTATAATTATTATTCACCAATAAACATTTTTAAAAGGAGTGCATTTACCTCACCAATTCCAATTCCATAGAAAGCACTCAGAGCTTTTCTGCCCCAAGTACAGCCAAGAAGTCGAGGAAGAGGTAGTATGTTGTCTTAACACATCAGACCGCCGGGCGTGGTGGCACATGCTTGTAATCACAGCATTCAGGAGGCTTAGACGGAGGATTGTGGTTCATGGATAGCTCCCTCAGGGGCATCGGTCCAGTGCCCAGTCCTTCACATGGAATGATTTTATGCCCACTTGCACTCTGCAGGGCTGGGCACCTTGCCTGGTTCTTGAGTTGTCTCTGTCTCATCTCTACACTAGTGGCCACCAGCAACTTTCTGAAGTTATCTGCAATCTTCTGCCTCCTGGAGGGGAAGAGAGTGAATGCAAATGAAGAGGCATCCCAAAGGGAATATCGGTGATATTCTTACTTAGTTTTATGCCTCAGCCATGTTTCTGTCAATCTTCCTAACATACATTTATTTATTTATTTATCTATTTATTTATTGGTCTTCTTTTTTAAACCAGGTCTCACTGAGTTGCAAAGGGCCTCACTAAGTAGCTGAGGCTGTCCGTGAACCAGGATCCTCTGGTCTCCACCTCCCGAATGCTGATATTAGAAGTGTGCGTCACCAAGCCCTGCCTCCTAGCTTTTATTTATAAAACAAAAATACTCATAAAGGTATCTGATAAATTTCTAATGAGATAGAGTCCCAACAGTACCATTGATACTGATAAACAAAAAGACAGAAAATAGTAGGGAGGGCCCTTCTAAGGATGTATGGGTATAAGTGGGAAGACACTGGCTTATGTAAAAGCTGGCTGGCTGAAGCTCTTCAGTCTCCCCAGCAAGGCCACGTGGGCAGATGAAGTTGTACACCAAGCCCCTTTACTGGGAGAAGAAAAGGAATGGGATATAAACCCTCTCCGGCATGATCCTTAACTGAGTGAGGGGTCCTAGTGTCTTCCATGCCCAAAGTTTGCCAAAAATAGCAGTTGCTCTGGTCAAGTGATTGAATTGACATCATCTACAATTCACCTTCAGCTTCTGAATTTAAAGGTCCCTGTTGACTGTTTCACTCAACAAAAATTTATTGAATCCCTATGGTATTCGTGCTTATTATGTTTTTTTTTTTTTGTGGTACTGGGGATGGAACCCAGGGTCATTCTATCTCTGAGCTACAACTCCAGCCTTATTTTTTATTCTTTATTTTGAAACAGGGTCTCACTGGGTTGCAAAGGTACTCACCATGTATCTGAGTCTGTCCATGAGCCACGATCCTCCTGTCTCAGCCTCCCAAATATTGGGATTACTAGCATGCACCACCATGCCCGGCGTTCGTGATTAATTTTTAACCTTTTCCTTTATTCCTCAAGTTCTTGTTGGTCTCTGCAAGAAGCCAAGGACTCTCACACTGTCCCCTTTCTTCACATCCTGTTTGGAGGTGCTGTGTGTCACAGGTTTAACACAATTCATGTGATTTTACAGCCGGTGTATATGGCACTCTTCTCCTCTGCATTAAGTTCCCAGTTCTCAGAAGCTGCTCTGCTTTCCTTAGCTTCCCACACCTGCATGGTGTTCAGCACCTAGTGATGGCTCTGTAAAACAATAGTTTGCCATCAGTTGACCTTTGCAAATATTTTGTAAAATGAAATTTATTATAGAAAATTCAATAAATGAACCACAAGTCTTTTTTCTTTCAATAATGGCCCTTGGAATTACCAAGCTGGACCACATGTTAGAGGTGGCATTAATGGAAGTCTAATTGAATGTGTGCTGAATTTTAGGGGGGTGATGTAGTAATGAAAACAAAGTTTTGGCCTTACAACCATCCTACCTCGGAATACTTTGAACCTGGATCATCATATAGAATTCCCAGGCCCCGAGTTTCACTCTGCATCACAATCTGATTTTCTTTTTCTGAGATACATTCACTGTTGCATTTTAAATGAGACTAAGAAAAGCAAAAACATATCATATAAAAAACAGAAGCCATGAATTTATACTCACTGTATCCAGCAACTTTTAAAAAAGTCTATCTAATAAATTGTTCATATTTAGGCCTGTTGCTATTAAAATTAAAATTTATAAATCAATGTTTCAAATATATAACTAAGATTCAAAATAAATATGAGCCAGGCATGGTGGCACATGCTTGTCCCCACACTTGGGAGGCTGAAACAGGTGGTTCGCACAGGTTCGAAGCCAGCCTCAGCTACTTAGTGAGGCTCTCAGCAACTTAGTGAGACCCTGTTTCAAAATAAAATAGAAAATAGGTCTGGGAGTATAGCCCGGGGGTGGAAAGCCCCTGGATTCCACCCCCAGTACCACAATAAATAAATAAATAAATAAATAGTGCTTCACTTTGTTGCAGAAAAGTTCAAGATGAACATTTAAGCAAGTTTAATGACTATATATATATATATATATATATATATATATATAGTTTTTAAAAAAAGAAAAGGGAAAATGCAAAAATAGAGTTTTTCTTTTACTCTTAGATGCAGTCCTGGTATAACTCGATATTATTTATAAAAAAAGTCCTTTGTTGGTAATAATGAATCCTTGAAGTTCAATTATTTTACTTCCAAGAGGTGAAACAACATGCTCCCCACAGTGATTATCTAACTAGAAAAATATAACCCTTTGTCGAGGGAGGTTGGCGTCTATGAAGATCCTTAATTTTTAACAACACTGGCATTTGCTTGTGAAGGGTCATGAGTGACGGCTAAAAGCATCCGCAGTCAGCATCTGCCCAGTGTTTCCTAAGGAGCATTTACTGCTGCACGTTTACGAGGTGCGTGGCTTTGTCAGGACCCCTCACTCTGTTCCTCAGTTTCTTCACATATAAATTGCAGATAATGACAGACCTATTTCATATGATTGTTGTGACAATAAAATGGGTTAGTAGATGTAAATAACTTACTACATAGCACATAATAAATAACAATTAAGTGCCCGCTATAGCTATTAAGTGCCAACAGTCTCTGTAACATACATATATTAATTTTAATTTTATATTCTTAAGAATCCTATCTCTCTCTCTCTCTCTCTCTCTCTCTCTCTCTCTCTCTCTCTCTCTCTCTCTCTCTCTCTTGCTTTTTTTCAGTACTGGGGATTGAACCCAGGAGCTTTCACCAAGCTACACTCCAAGCTACGCCCCAACTCTTTCTTTTTTCATTTAAAAAATATTTTTGTGGTACTGGGGTTCCTGGGAGCCCTTCTACCTCTGGGCTACACTCCCGGACCTATTTTTTATATTTTTATTTGGAAACAGGGTCTCATAAGCCAGCACGGCTGGCTTCGAACCTGCGCGATCCTCCTGTCTCCGCCTCCCAAGCGCAGGGATTACAAGCGTGCGCCACCACGCCCGGCTTTTTTTTTTTTTTTTTTTTTTTTAATTTTGAAACAGGGTCTTGCTAAGTTGCAGAAGGCCTCACTAAGTTACTGAGGCTGGCCTCCAACCTTGATCTCAGCCTCCCAAGTAATGGGATTACAGGTGTGTGCTACCATACATGACTACATTTTTTGTTGTTGTTGTTTTTACAGATGAGGAATCTGAGGCTCAAAGATCAAATAATTGGTCTAAGATTCCACAGCCAATAAGTTTAAGAGTTGAGACTTAATCATATGTTTGTTTTACACTTCATCACCAGATCTGTTGTCATCAGACCATATATCTCCGATTCCCACTAAAACCCCAGAACTTCAAGAATAATGATGATGAGAATTATTTCATCTCGCACACTTCTCAAGCATCTCCAGTCTGACACTCTTCTTTCCTTCATTGGCTCAGATAAAGGTGTGTGCAGGATGCTAAGATAGCACTTCTCACAGTAGAGAAAAGAAGAGGGAAATGTGTTCAGGGGAGGCTTCTAGGAGTGGAAAGAAAGCCAAACTTTTGCCAGTGGTTGAATCAAGATGATACCTGGGAAGGGACCTTCAAAGCACATGAATTTGCAGGAGCAAAGGACGGGATACCTGTGTTACCATGAGTAGCCACAAGAAGTGTACTGATGCTATAGTTGAGAGCAGAATAGGGTTGCATTGATTAGTAATAAAGGTTCAGATATGAAGGACCTGGGGTATAACACACTGAGTAATCTGAATTTTATCATGAGGATGATGAGAATCTATTGAATACACTAAGCAACAGGGATATGCAGTAAGATTGGTGATGAATATGTCATTTCTATCCTGAGGGGATGTGCCGGAGGCAAAAGTGTGGTGGCACAGAGTTAGACAGGAGTCTAACTCATGTAGGAGTCTACATGGGAGACAACAGACAGAAGCAGAGGTGATGGCCTGGCAAGAGTAAGGAAACATCTAAATCTGTTTAGTGTCCCGCATGTGGGGAGTAGCAGGTGTGGATACTGGTGGAAAATGATGAATCTGTGTCAGCACAGATCCACATCTGGACCAGAGACAGGGTGCTCAGTGATGATTCCACTAAGGTAAGGAATCTCGAAAGAGAAGCGGATTTCAAAGGGAAAAGAGCCACCATGAGCATAAGAAGTATATGAGACTCTTGGACTGCTTTGGACATAGGAAAAGATCAGATGTTAGAACCATATGATAGATGTGATTCTTAGATAGAATCATATCTCCCCAGATATGATGCTAGGGAGAGTGTTATAGCTGAAGTCATAGGTGAAGAAGAGCAAGGTTAGTGAGGACTTGAAAGCAGGTCGATCTAATGCCAAAGCTCACACTCCATGGCCCTTATTGCATTCCCCAAGGATTGCATCTATTTGCAGTGGCATGTTCTCTTTCTTCAACTTTAAATGAGCTTTCTCTGTCCCCTATGTCCTGAGATGCCAACTTCTTTTCAAATCTCAGCTCAAGGCCTACCTCCTTGTCCCTACACGGACTCCCAGACTTACAGCCAGTACTGACCTTTCCTGCACCACTCTTCCATGCATTTTTAAGTTTCAAATGCAATTTTATTTTTATATATTTATTAGTGTGCTATAGCACCTAGAATCTCAGAGTACTCAGAGAAGCCATGTAGCTCAGGCCCCTGTTGTTTCAAGAACCACCTTTTCACAGAAATTTTATAGGTCTTCCTTTAACAGTTCTTCAAGCAATAAGCTCACACTTTTTTAAGTAATCTATTCCAATTATGGTCAGTTTGAATTGCTAGAAATTTCTTTTTATATTATATTTGGGGCTATTTTAACTTCTACTCAGTGATATTTGATTTGTCCACTGAAGTCTCCCCTCCCTATAGGCAATATCAGTTCACTTACCCACCCATCCTTCCTTCTTCTCTTCTCCTGTTTTTCTTCTTTTCTTTCTTCCTTCCTTCTTGCCTGTCTTCTGCCTGCTTCCCTTCTCCTTCTCTCCTTCCTTCCTTCTCTTTCATTTCTTCTCTTCTCTTCTCTTCTCTTCTCTTCTCTTCTCTTCTCTTCTCTCTCTCTCTCTCTTTCTCTCTCTCTCTCTTTCTCTCTCTCTCTCTCCTTTCTCATAGTGAATTCAGGTGTATTATATTTCTTACCTATGCCCCAGCCCTTTTTTATTTTAATTTTTAAAAATAGATTGATCTCAGGGGCATTCTACCTACAAGCTACACCTCAAGCCCTATTTTTTTTCTTACTTGGAAATAGGATCTCAGTTCATTGTGAAGGATCTCACATAGTTCCTGAGCCTGGCCTTGAACCCATGATTCTTCTGTTTCACCCTTTCAAGAACTGGGATTACAGGCAGGTCTTACTACAGTTCTCTAAAGACAGCATTCCTGAACCACTGTATCTTTCCTTGTCAGGGCTAACAGTCCTTAGTTCCTAAAGCTCCTCTCCAGGACACGGTTTGTCAATTTCTTCCCTATCTTTCAGCTTTCATTCTAAGGTGCTCCAGTTTTTCTATGGCTCTCCAAAAATATGATACTCAAAACTCAATTCAACAACATAAATATTATCTAACCCCTACCAAATAGAATGAAACCATACCTTTTGCTACTTTAGATCTAGCCTGAGATCTTAGAGGTACTCTCATGACCTTTACTTATCAACTTCTATTGAATTCACAGTTAATGACTTATTGTAATTGCATTTGTATATCTCTACCTTCCCTGGATCATAAGTCTTCAGGTTTACCCATAAGAAAATACTATATATTTTTGTAATCACTTTGCTCAGCATAATAATTGCATGAAGTTGGAGCTTAGTAAATGTTGAACCTTCAAACTGACATAACTTAGAGTGATTTTTAAAAGCATATTTTCCTAATAAGTTGCAGACAAAATACATGATTTTGTCTCTTTTATTGAGTAATGAAACGTTTTGCCTTCTTGAGTTATTAATAAAATAGAATTTATTGAAGAAATGTTCTGCTAAAAGAGGATGAATTTTAAATTTGAGTCAAAAATGCTGAGTGAAAAGAAGTCAGAATTTTTCTTCATGACAAAGTGGGAGCTATGTATCTGCTTTTCCAGGAGCATGTCTGAGCTCAGCTTTGCTCTCTTTGAGTCTCTAAGAACTCTGTCTCTGCATTTTTCTATAATTAGTTTCTAAGTCAGCTGAGAATATGCTTTTCTCATCTGTCTTCCTATTAAGACTCTTTCTTAATACAATACTGAGAATTAAAGTAAATTGACCCGCTTCTGATTTTTTTTTTTTTTGTATAAGATTGGCTATCCAAGAGAAACACACATGTCATGGCAATTTGGAGGAAAACTAGTCAAGGATAAAAAAAAGAAGAACCTGTATCAGAGTAGGTTAAAAGTATTTAAGCATGAATTTAGCTTTTTACATGCATTCAAATGACAGAACAAAAATATGACCTTGTATCTAAATCAAGAAGCCTAAAATCTTGATGTTAAAAACATACAAGTAGGCCTTTTAATATCCCATTTCTAGCAAAGAACTTCCAAACACCCTGAGTGCGGTGAGCTGGCCACAGCCACATGAGTACACTCACGTAAGTGTGGTTCATCACCTCACTTACTTCTGGCATTGAGAATCCTGCTTAGCCACTCTGCATGTAGGATCATCTTTGACCTCCATCGGGTCTGGTGGCACAGTGGTGAATCATTCTCATTTCTTCTGCGTCATTGGACAATCCTTCCTGGAGACAACTTGTTATTTTCAGTGAAGAGATCTCTCCTAGGTTAGTATGATTAGGCCCTCCTTACATCATGTCAAGGCACGTAAAATAACCTCTTTATTCCTTTTAAGGGAATAAGCAGCGAGAGAAGGCAAGACTTGTTGGCCCTTTTCTATCACCTTTCCTCCAATACCATCTGTCAACATTGACATCTCCTGGTATTCCAGGCTTTTGCCATTATGTGTAAGAAGCGGTCACAGTGAGGATGTGAATGGCCCTCCTGTTTCCAAGGTGAGAGAGGCCATAAGCACTTGTTGACCATTCCCTATCCAGTTACATGTGAAGCTTGCAGTCAGCAGGGATCTTTAGATACATCATCTCAGTTCTCTGCAGATCACTTCTCTGAATGAATGGAAATTTACCTCGCACAGCCGCAGACGTGTATACACACAATTCACATGCTAGCCATGAGCCATTTTGCCCAGAACCCTACAGTAAGGGACGGCTCTGTAAAATAAAGCTGCTGTTGTTCTCTGGATCGCGACTCTGCATGCAATCTCCCTGGGAATCTTACTGCTGAAACCTCCCCTGCGACCACAGCTGGGCTCCGCTGGCCTCTGGCAGACAGGCACAGGAGAAAGAGCAGTTTAAAATAAACTTGGCTTCTGCCCTCATGAAATTTACCACGAAATATAAAGAAATGGCCATTAAAAACAAAATCAAAGAGATCTGATTTCCAGGCCTCGCTTTGCCGGCAGCTCCCTTGGGCAAGTCACTGAGTTTCCCTGGGCTCCAACTGTCCCGTCATTAAAATGAGCAAACTGGACTATACCAGATCTTCATTGATTGCGGTACTATAGATTGTATTAGTTGCTTTATGAAAAATTGTTTTTGCCTGTATTAAGTATCTTCCATCTCCATGTCACCGTGATTTTATGAGATACAAAGGTATTTTATGTTAAAATGTCTTTATGAAAACAGTTGTCAGTTTTTGCTGTTTATTTGCCATTTGAGAATTCATAAAAAGTTTAAGAATGTTGCTGGCAATTAAAATTGCTCCTATTTAATTGGCCCTTATAATATCCTGTTATTCTTTGTCCTGCATTACATTTTAGCATTGTTAGGCATGACTCTTTAGTCAATTTTAATTAAATAACTTATCCAGTCAATTAAATATAATTTTGAGCATAAAATGTTCATGATTTAGACTACCGTGCATGCCTCTTATGCTACTGCGTGCTTTTTTGGACAGCCTTTTTTATTGTATATACAAGTGATTACATCTCGCAGTCTTGTGAAGCTCAATAAATATTTTTATAGGGTTTTCCTAATAAATGTTCTGTTTCCTTTAGGTTACATAATAATTAAGTGTACATTATGATTGGTAGAGTAATTTTTCATACTTTGCCTTTTTCCCTTGATCTATTTAGACTTGCTTTTTTCCAATTTACTGTTTGCTGTCAATTTTCTCCCGTATCCCTTACAATTCTCAAGAGCAATGGGGCTGTGGTTTAGTAACTTCATTATATTCCTACTTCTGGATCCCAGTCACTCTGATTCATTCAGGTTTTCTAAGCATTTTTAACCTACCTTATATTAATAGCTATTTTTACAAGGTCTTCATTACTTCCTAATTCTGCAAATTCCGCTTCCTTATTTATCTTGCCAAAGACAGAGTTGAAAAAGGAGTTCATTATCTCAGCTGTTTTAGAGTCATTATTAATTTCACGCCTTTCCTTATTTGTTAATGGCTCTACATGTCCTCAGATATTTCCTTTCCCTGGTACAGTTGTAAAACACCTTCTCACTCCCTTTAATGGATTTGGCCAGTATGAGCTCATTATTTCTTTTTGGCTGTCCTTCCCATTCCAGTCCTGGGAGTACCGATAGATTATTGTATCTTTTGGGGAGAGGGAGGGCTAGGTATAGATCCAGGTTTTGGGGCCTCCTTACAAGAAAAAATATATGTTTTAAATTTAAGTAAAAATGTGTGTATTAATCATAAGACAAAGCTGAAAAATACTATAAATGTAACTAAATCCAAAAAAGATATTTTATTGTTAATTGCCAGACAAATCTCTGTAATGTTTTTTCTTGCATTTTTGTCTGCATAATCTTTGATCATCTTTTTTACACTTATGCTTTTGAAATATGGGGTTGCCATATTTACTAAATACAAATTCAAGCATTTGGTTAATTGAATTTTAGATCATTAATGAATTTATTTTATTTTTTGTTTTCTTAAATTTTATTGGTGCATTGTAGTAATACATTTTATAGGGTACAAGATGGTGGAGACATACATGCACACATCATCCAATTAGCCCTTACCCAATTCCCACCCCATTCCTTCCCCCTACATCCTTCTCATGTTTTGCTTAGTGATTGACATTGATATGTTTATTAAAGTATATCATGTGCATTAGAGAATTTCCCTCTTTCCCCCTCACATTCGCTCAGTAGGTTGCCTTATTTGCTCATCTATAGCATCTCCTTCTTTGTTTAGAGTTCCTCCTATGACCCATTTTCTCCTCAGCTTCTACATATTAGGGAGAACATCCGATATCATATTTTTTTGTGACTGACTAATCTCATTTAGCATAATGTCCTCCAGTTTCATCCATTTCCCTGTAAATGACATGATTATATTTTTATTTATGGCTGAGTAAAATTCCTTTGTGTACATATCTCATAGTTTTTGTAATCTATTCATCTGTTGATGGACATCTTGGCTGGTTCCAAGTTTGGCAATGATGAATTGTGCAGCTATGAACATAGATACGCATGGATTAGTTTGGTAGTTTGGTTTCCATTCTTTTGGGTAGATACCCAGAAGTGGTATTGCTGGATCATATGGTAGGTTCGTTCTCAGTCTTCTGAGGATTCTCCATACTGTTTTCCACAGAGGTTGTACTAATTTTCAATCTCACCAACAATGTTTTAGAGCTCCCACTTCTCCATATCCTGGCCAGCATTTGTTGTTGTTTGTGTTTTGAATGATTGCCATTCTAGTTGGATGATTTCTTTAGTATAAATATGTCTCATCTAATCTTTGGGAATAATATGCTAGAAAGCTGTTATATTTTATATTCTCACTGGAAACTAAGAACACAAAAAGCAAAAAACCAGAAAAGAATGGTGTTATTGGAGCCTAGGAGTAGGGAATGGGAGGAGGTTGGTCAAAGACTAGAATGTTTCAGTTAGACAGAGGTGATGGATATGTCATTAGGCTGATTTGATCCTTGCATGTGTAAACATATATGAATCATAGTATCATTTTGTGCCCGGCAAATACATAAAATTATAAATTAATACTATTCAACAAAAATTAACCTAAAAATGATTTGAGTGTTGTGTGTGTGTGTGTGTGTGTGTGTGTGTGTGTGTGTGTGTGTATGTGTGGTATTGGGGACGGAACCCAAGGGCTTTCTACCTCTCGGCTATACTCCCAAACCTATTTTATATTTTATTTGGAAACAGGGTCTCACTAGGTTGCTGAGAGCCTCACTAAGCTGCTGAGGCTGGCTTTGAACCTATGCAATCATCCTGTCTCAGCCTCCCAAGTATTGGGATTACAAGCGTGCATCACGACACCTGGCACAATTTGCTATTTATCTGAAATTCGTATTTTACATATCTGGCAACTCTAGTATCATCATTGCCTACAAAATAATATAAAAATACTTTAGCCTTTCCTCTGAAACAGTCAAAAAATAGTTTAGAAGAGTTTCTGCTGCCTTATAAATTGTCATTATTTATGTCTTGCAAATCTTTAAGATTTTCAAATGTGGAAAAACTTCTATCACATTTTTACATATAATGTACTACAATATTTGGAAAAATATCTCCAAAGCTAGTTTCTAGCTTTTTCCTCTTCTCTCTCTATTTACCTGATGATAGTTTCCTGGTTCTGACACCACGAAACATCTCCATATCACAATATGAACTTTGGCTCTGCGCCTAATATCCCTGTGAATAAGCCTACTGTGAATGTATCTCACTATATCCAAGCCAAACATGTCTCACATGTACCAGATTTTCTTGCCCTTGAGTCTGATCCCCAAATGTGCATGATCCCTCTCAGTGCCACTGGACTGGAAGGGAAGATGGAATGGAAAGACTTATAGGTTTTGACTGATATTGGCTAAGAGATGCCTTTGCAAATTTAACAAAATATATGACCTGTAAGAACCAATAATTCTGGCATTTGGTGGTGGTGATGTGGGCAGGAGAAATTGAAAGGGAGTAGAGTCCTGAAGCTGAAACTTCATTAGATGTATAATAAGTCTGCCTTTGGCGATGATGTGGGCATGTGTTCCTGAGGGAGGGAGTCCTGTTCTCTTTCTCCTTCCCCATATAGAGCTCTCATCTGGTCTTTCTCTGCATGCTCTTCCTGTCCCTCCCTTGTTTCTTTTTTTGTTTGTTTATTTGTTTGTTCTGCTATTCTCATTCCTTTGTCCTTAGTACCCTGTTTAAATTTCAAATTTCAATATGGAATATTTACTGTGAGTGGAACCGAGGGGCATTCTACCTCTGAGCTACAACCCCAGCCCTATTTTCTATTCTGTCTTTTGAAATAGGATCTCACTGAGCTGCAAAGGGCCTCACTAAGTAGTAGCTGAGGCTGTCAGCCTCCCAAATGCTGGGATTACAAGTGTGTGCCACCTTGCCTGGCTAGAATCTTCCTTTTCATGGAAAGAATCTAATGGACCTCGATGCTATCTGAGGTTTCTTTAGACTTTCTCCAACTTGTGGATTTTAAAATGTCCTCTCAATTTTTCCCATGCACTAGACTTTTAACTTTCTAAATTATAATTCTTTGAAATCTGACACTCTTCTAGAATGCGGGCTCAAGAAGCATTCCTTAATGTTCAGTTCAGGCTGTTCCTTCTTGGGGACGTTGAACTTCCTTGACAGTCTTACAAATTCAGTGTCTTTGTTGTAGTTAGTGAGACTATCTCAGTGTGTCCCTCTGTGCTGGGCTCTCTGTTATCCTGGGCTTGATCAGATCCATACATTTCTTTAGGTTCAACTGTATAATGAGTATTATCTGAGTTTCAAATCTCCTAAACTATGAAACTAAGATTTCTGCATACTGTGTGGCCTGTAGTCTGAGTGTCTAAATTAAGAATTCATGTGAGAACCCCCGGCTTTCAGCATTAGGACACCACAACATATACTTCATTCTCTCTGGGTCTAAGTATTCCTTTTCTCTCTTTGCTTTATTTTTCTCCTTATTATATACATTCCAAAATCCCATTGTGAACACACTCTCTTCATACATGATAGAATGTTTCTAAACACTGATGTCACTACATTTTTTTGTTTTTAAGCCTACTGAATGGTTAATACAGATGATCTACCTGGTCACTTACTTAAAAAGAGTTTTTACTTCCTGGTAAATTGTATAGAATTGACTTAAATAAAAGTAAAAGTTGAATTGATTTAAAAACTATTGTGCTAGCTGGGCGTGGTGGCACACGCTTGTAATCCCCGCGCTTGGGAGACTGACACAGGAGGATCGCACAAGTTCGAATCCAGTCTCAGCTACTTAGTGAGGATCTCAGCAACTTAGTGAGACCCTGTTTCCAAATAAAATATAAAAAATAGGTCTGGGAGTATAGCACAGAGGCAGAAATCCCCTGGGTTCCACCCCCAGTACCACCAAAAATAAATAAATAAAAAACTATTGTGCTACTATTATTAGTAATAGCACTACTTCCAGAAGGTATACTGAATGCTAAATGTAAGAATATTATCTCATTTATAAGCCTTATTTAATTATCTCTATTCACAAGGAAATTGAAGTCGTGAGAATTGGCTCAAAGCTGTGGATTTACTGGGTAGTAGAGAGGGAGTCCAAATTCATATTTGTTTGACTTTAAAATTTGTGTTTTAATCACCAAGTAATATTGCATATGTCACAGAGTCTCTTGTTTGCTGTGTGTGTGTTACTCAAGATTGAATCCAGAAGCATTCTACCTCCTGAGCTACACCTCCAGCAGTTCTTATTTTTTGTTTTGAAATAGGGTCTCACTAGGTTGCTGGAAGTTTCACTAAGTAGCTGAGGCTGGCCTTGAACCTGTGATCCTCCTATCTCAGCCTCTCAAGTACTGAGATTACAGACATGTGCCACCATGTCTAGCTTCCTGTTTGCTTTTTAAACCCAGAAAATTTCCAATTTAGAGAATTACCAGAAATTTCTATCTTCTCCAATGGAGAATAGTATAGAACTTGTAGCAGATCCTCCTTTTGTTTTAAGAGGGAACACTCGGATGGACTTTCAGGATTTAAGATCGTAGACAGCTCAAAGCTTTTGTGCCTATCTTCTTCTTGGAGTAGCATCTCTTTTCTATTGGCCTCATATTTTACTCCATTTCTTTCTAGCAGAGGCACAGAGGTGGATCAGAAAAGGGCAAGTTCTCCCTGCGATACCTTTTAGGAGTGCTTAGCTAGGATGTCATGACAGCTGACCCAGAGTGTGCTTAGCTAGGATGTCATGACAGCTGACCTAGAGTGTTTTTGTTTTGTTTTGCATTTTGTAGCTATTAACCCCTCAGCCTTCTACCCACTAAATGAATGAGCTCTTTCTAAAGTCGAGAAAGGCAAAATCTGGAGAAAGAGAAAGAAGGACTCTAGAGGTGACGTGTGAATGGAATCCTAAGGGATTCAGTTCTCTTTGGTGGTGTTTTTTTGTTTGTTTTTATAGTTACCTGGAAACAAACTAAACCAGCAAGGAAATCACCCAGGATGTAATAATGCAAACTAGACAAGACTTTATATATTGCAAATGTCAATTTTTTCAAAACCCATTAAGCTGGGCTTTGGGAAAATTATCCTGTTCTAATTGTGTGAGTCTAAGGCCAGACCCCAGCCTGTGAATAGAAGCTTCCTTCTAAAAGGAATGTATCTGCAAATTGACAACCATTTTCTGAATAAGCTAGCATTGGGGAAAGACATAAAAGTGGCTTGAACTTCTTGGAAGAAGGATTAAAGAAAGGCCTTTCCTCCTCGCTGAGGTTGGCAGGATCAGAGTTAAGAGAGTTGGGTTTGAGGCTGAAAGAAGGTTGGAGCCTGTTTAGCCCTTAAAAGGAGGCAGGTCTGAGTTGGTCCTATGGGATAGCACGGTTATCACCAGGAGAGGATGCTGAGCCCGAAGAGTGGTGGTTTCATCATCCATACCACCAGCAGAGGCAGCCACCAATAGCAAGGAAGGTGGGAAAGGAAAGACATGAAGAATTTGTTCCTGAGCACAGCCTTCTGGGAATTTAGAAACATCAAGGGTATGTTTTGAGAGGAGATAGCTTCTATAGATTAGGTAAGTAGTGGTTACAGGAAAAAATAAGCATGAGCTTATTTTATATGGAAAGACTGGTGGGGACAGGGGCAGTTAGGATTTATATAGATGTATTCTTCAATAACTAATTTTTGATGGTTATTGCTAATTGGATTTTTAGAGGACTGCCAGAAGGGAGTTCTCTTCTAAGAATAGTGTTCAGTACTGAAGCTCTGAACCAACCCTCTATTAAACTGACTAGTTACAATGGAATGGTGCCAGAAAATTACTGGTTTAATACCATCTCCTCTTGGTTGGAGCTGTCATTATAGGCCATAGTTTATGTACTTTAATTAAAATGGAGACGGTGTTCTTTAAACTTGAACTCTGAGGTGGTTCGTGCAGCTGGCACTATTTTTTTTTTTAAAGGAAAGCAAATAAAACTGACATTTCATTCTTAGTATATCTAGCTCTGACTACATTTCCAAATCAACTTTGCCTAAAAGATAGATCTCATTGGCATACTCTTGGCATATAACAATGATTATCACATGCAGTGTTTGAATACTACTTTAATATTTACCAAGAGTTTGCAGTCCTTTATCTTATTTTCCTTCATTAATAGCCCAGTGCAACTTATAGGGCAAGAATCATCATTATTCCCAGTGTGCAGATGACACAATTAGGTTTAATGAAGTGAAGTGCCTGGCCTGAGCTTGCACAGATGGTAAATGGTTTTCCCATGTGTTTTGAGTCTGGACTGGACTGTCTTTCTGTTAACGCTCTTATTTCCTGCCTAAATTTGTTGGTGGTACTAAGTCTTTCTGATGACTGGTGAAGCTCATTCCACAAAGGTTAGGGACACTTTTGAATAGGCCAAGCTGCTCACTTTTAATTTCATATGTAGTCACCACAGAGAATGTATAATCAGACTACTGAATGAAGGGTGGCGGACAGGGCTATATTCTATTTATATTCTGTTGCATGGAGAAGACAATTTGCCTTCTTAAGAATTAATTTTTTCCTCTATAAAATAAATGCATTTACTTCTAGCCCACATACAGAACATTCTTCCATTGCCCTCCTTGTAGCAGAATCCATGTCTTTTATATTATCTTTGAGAGTTTTTCTCTATACTATTTATTGGCAGTAAATACACTTACCTTATTTCTACTTTCTATTTTTAAAGAATGAAATTAGATCTAGAAGAAATATTTCTAGTCACCTTCATATAAAGTCTTTTTATATGTCTCTTGGTCTCAAAACTTTCAGGACAATCTAATTATACATGACTTAATATTTCTTTGGTAAGCAATGATTTGTGACAGCTAGGAAACCACTGCACCTGTATCATAATGTTTTGAATCAGATTGTAAGAGATTTAGAGAAATTTACACTTCTTAAGATATGTCCTATTTATTAGAATCATGTATCACCACAGGCAGGTGACTACCCAATGATAATTCCTCTATGACAGACCCTTATGGGAACAAAATCATAAGTCTCTCTCTGAGATAAAAATCTTATTAAAATAACTGTATATTCATGTTTATTTGAGCACATTTACTACTAAAAATAAGTCAATTGGGTGTGATAGACTAAATCGAGTTTTGCCAAAATTCATACATTGAAGTATTAACCTCTAATATATCACAGCCTAATCACCTCTCATCCCTTAATATTGTTGAATTGGGGATTTATTTTCAACACAAATTTTGGAGGGAATGTAAGCATTCAAACTACAGCAGAAAGCTATGCATTAGTTTTTTTTTATAATTTTTTGTTTTCAGTCAAAAAATATCATGTGCCAGGTGCTGACATACTCCAGAGAATGAATTAAAGTCCGTATGGCCATATAAACCACATTTTTGAGATCAGAGTGAGATAAAGTTATGAAAGGATTAGTAAAATATTGTAGTATTAAAGACAGTGACCACCACAGCAAAAAGCAAGGGTAATATGGTCTATGGAGGCCAAGTGTTATTATGAATAACACAGTCTGTGTGTGGCATCAGAGTCTCCATTCTGTAAAGTAGCAGGAGAAATAAGCAAGCAACAAGACAGAATGCAGGTAAAAAGGGGCAGAGGATAACCTAGGGTCCCCTGCAAAGCTGAAAGATGAACCTGGTGTGTGTGTGTGTGTGTGTGTGTGTGTGTGTGTGTGTGTGTGTGTGTGTGTGTTTACTGGAGATTGAACCCAGGAGCGTTCTGCCTCTAAGGGACACCTCCAACACTATTTTTTTTTAATTTGAAACAGAGTCTCACTAAGTTGCAGAGAACCTTGCTAAGTTGCTGGGGCTTGCCTCAAACCTGTGATCCTCCTGTCTCAGCCTCCCAAGTACTAGGATTATAGAGGTGCATTACTATCATTGGCTGAGTTTGTTTTATAGAATAATATGGTAGAATGAAGTAGGGTCTCATAATATGATCCCTGTTTTGCCAAAAAAGAGCTAGAACTCCCAAGCTCACAGTGCCCCATTGTTTGCACTGAATGAATTGGAATTTCTTGGTTCTGTTGATTTCTAGGACCTGGGTTCCCTCAATCTGGTTAGCTACATGAATAGAAGTAGAATCTTCAAGATTCTTCTGCCAAAACTTAGCTGAGCATCTCAGATCCTTTTTATCTTCTTTTAAGTCAGATTTCATCTTTTTCCTAAAAATACAATAGATGTTTGAGAACAAGCTCACCACTATTTTAACCCAGAATTTAATACATTTATTTTTGCATTTGATATCTCAGAGTTCTGGGATTATGGGTGATATTTTTCTTCTCTTAACATACCTAATTTTTTATCATAAATGACTGCTACCTATGTAGGCAAAAATAGTTTCCATATGTGAAAACATAGCACAGATATTGAGACATTAAAGATCACCCACACTCTATCACCACAATCCATTGTTCAAATTTTTTGCATCTCCTTTCAATCCATGTCAGTATGCACACACATCAAAACAGGGTTCCAGGAATTAGCGGAATAATAAGAGCAAACATTTTTGTTTATTTGTTTGTTTATTTAATACTGGTGATTAAACTCAGGAATTTTACCTCTGAGCTAAGACATGTATGTATGTGTATATGTATTTACTTATTTATTTAGAACTGGTGATTGAACCCAGGGGCATTCTATCTTAGAGCTATACCCTCAGCTTGCTTTATTTATTTATTTATTTATTTATTTATTTATTTATTTTGGTGGGTCTGGAGATGAAACCCAGGAGCATTCGACCTCTTGCTACATCCCCTCCCCTATATTTATTCTTTTTAATTTGAAATGGGGTCTCACTAAGTTGCAGAGGGCCTCACTAAGTTGCTGAGGCTGTCCGTGAACCTCAATCCTCCGGTCTCAGCCTCCCTAATGCTGGGATTACAACTATGTGCCATCACGCCCGGATTATTTTTGGTTTTGAAAGAGGGTCTTGCTAGGTTGCTGAGAATCTCTCTACCTTGCTCAGGCTGACCTTGAATGCTATCCTACTGTCTCAGCTTCCCACACTTTGATACTACCAGCATGAGCTACTACACTCAGCTAAAAGCTAACATTTTTAAGAGTGTCATGAACTAAGTGTGTATGAATATATCAATTTAATCCTTATAAAGTCCTCCATTATACAAATGAAGAAACTAAGGCTTAGAGAGAATGAATAGCTTACCTAAAATCACACAGCCAGAAAGTACTGGAACTTGGGTTTGAACCCCATAGCCCATATAGCATAACTCTACACACCTACATAGTATGTCTACATCATGATGCTGGCATGGAAGGACCTTGGTATGATGAAACAACTTTGGGACTGGTAGTCCCAAATTTTGTAATAGTAAGACTCTTGAATAAAGGGACCTTAAAAGCCCTTAGACTGGCAGAAAACTTATTTAGAAGTTGAAACAGGGTTGACATGCAATCATGAGACACAAGTTGATTGCCCCTATGAAAAATATTTGCATTTGTGTAACTGGATGTTGCCCGGGCTTCCCAACTTATCTGGAGGAAATTATGGCGCTTAGAGTCTTTATTTTGAACAGACATTTATAGTCGCGTGTTCTGTGTCTATTTTCCCTAGCATATTAGTCAATACCTCACCATGAATGCCTTTGCATCCCTGGTTACTAGCACCGTGTTTTCTATATAGTATATAATTAATGAAAATGGAATGAAAGAATTAATTAATTGAAGGAGATCTGTGAGGGGATGAGAGAAGTGAGGCACAGACTAAAAGTCTTTGAGAAACCCTTTTCTTATGTCTCTGACGTCATTACAGGCCACCAAATGATGATGGGGATATTGGTGGTTCCGAGAAAAGCATGTGCTGTGCTTGGTTGGGCAAGTGAGTTTGTAAGATGGTGTGACAGCCATTGATCTGGACACAGCATCACATGTTCTTGTAGGCATCTGTCCTTGGGACATGGGGCAGCATGTGTGTAAGAATTACAGGGAAACATTAGTGCGCTCTGGACCCTGTCAGGGGAGGAGAGAAAAATCAGGGTATGAGATGTCGCAGTCGTTCTTGTGGGTGGGAAGTGTGAAGGCTGTCATCTGGTTAACTTTGTATTAGTATTGAGTTTATTTCCTTCCACAAGCTACTGTCTGTGATCTTGGGAATTCAGTATAACTTATTGTTTTTACAGTTTTAGTCTATTTATAGTTTAAATTTCAATTTTTGTTTTGTTAATTTCTTGGACTTGTATTGAATGGCGTATTTGCCTAAAATATCTTTCTCTTTGAGTCTAGAGCTACATATTGATCTATGTCTTATATTATTTCTACCAGTAGGAAGTAGAGATTTTATATCTAACAGTGACCTTTCAGGTCATCTAATCCAACTCCCATTTTCTAAATACGGAAACTTAAGTAGAGGGAATTTGATGCACTCATGTATGTTTTGTATAAATTTGCAACAAGGCAAGAAGCAGAAACCCCGACTCCATCTTTCAGTCCAGTGCTCATTCCCTCTATTGTGTTGCCAAGACCACTGGAGAAATACCCACAGTATGCAAATTTGTTAACTGTGGTCTGCAACTTTATTTGCACCTTCAATTTTCTTGCAAAGAAAAAATATAAAAACAATATTATGCCTATTAATTTTTTTTACCTCTAACTACTAATAGTGTACAAAGAAAGAGAGAAGGTAGGATGCCATGGGAAGAAAACTTCTGTTAATATAGCGTTATTTTTGTGTGTGATTTACAAAGCCAAGAATTTTTTTTAACAATTTCTTCTGGTTGATATGTTGAAATGGGACATGGCTTATAAAAATAACTATTGCTTTTATAGATAAATAGAGATAAAATTATTAGTACTTATTTCAACTACTTAGCTAAACAGAAAATACTTTTAACGTGTATTTCATTAAACAATTAATTACCTTCTAATGTTACCTTCTAATTTTAATGTATTTTCTTTTGTTTATAGATATAATCCAAATGCCTAGAATATCAGTTGGTATATAGTAAGTGTTCCATTAACATTTGTGAAAAATTTGTTAAACATATTTTTAAAAGTGACTACCTGATGGCTTAAGAGGAATCCCTATCATGTGACATTGTATATGAGACTACTTGTCAACTTTGCTTTTCATTATGATAACAATTTAACTTTTTTGAAGCATTCACTTCAAGAATTTTATCTTTAAAAATTCCATTTGGAGCAGAAAAGAATGGGGTACAAGCATGATGTTTCTTATCACATAAATTCTCATCTGTGCCTATATTACATCGTCTCAGTATATAAAGGGCTCAGTGTTTGGACTTCGTACAGCTCTGAGTGTGCATTTAAGTAAACATGCAAGAAAGACTTGCTATTTAAATAGCTAAGAAACCATGTTGAAAATTAACTTTATCTCCAAACACATGGCTTCAAAAACCTAGTCATGAAACTCTGGCACTGGGGAAAAGAGAAATAGAGAGTAATTTATTTCCTTAACTAGATTTCATTAAATGTGACTGTTTACTTGCCTTTTCCATTTGTGATGGACTGACTTTTTAGTTATCGTTAATGGACTCATTTAGATTTTTCCCCCTATAGACCTTCAGCTGCAAATTTCTTTTTTATCTTGAATTTGCAGTCAAATATTTTCCTTTTATAAAGATAAAATAACTGAAAATGTATTTTGTAAAAGGAGATATGAGGTCAAAAGAAACCATTGGATAGACTCAAGGACAAAACATATGGACACATAAATAAATTACATATACCTTATGTTGATCTGGTCTGTTATTGGAAAAAAAACATCTTTTCACCTCATACTTATATTGTTATCATGCTTTATTATTTCTAGGTGCTTTCATACTTTATTTTATTTGATCTTTATACCAACTCTGTGAGAATATAGAATGGGTAGGAGTCACAAACATATAGTCAATCACTAAACCAAACATGAGAAAAAGGGGGAGGGAGAGGGAATGGGGTGGGAATTGGGGAAGGGTTAAGTGAGTGATGTATGCATGTATGCCTCTACCATTTTGTACCCCATTAAGATATATGACTACAATGCACCAATAAAAAAAAATATAGAATGGGTAGGTATTATCACCTTCATTTTTTAATAGATAAAAAGAGCCAGGCATAGTGGCACATGCCTGTAATACTAGTTCTGGGAGGCTGAGACAGGAGGATCACAGGTTCAAAGCCAGACTCAACAACTTACCAACTCAAATAAAATAACTTAGTAACTTAGCAAAATAAAAAATAACTTAAAAATAATAAATATCTTGGAGGTAGATTGTCCTTGTGTTCAATCCCAGGGAGGAAAGAAGGAAAGAAGGAAGGAAGATAGGTAGGTAGAAAAGAAGGAAGGGAAGGAAGGAAGGAAGAAAAGAAGGAAGGAAGGAAGGAAGGAAGGAAGGAAGGAAGGAAGGAAGGAAGGAAGGAAGGATCTTGATTCAGTTTAGAAAAATGAACAAGGTATGCTTAGAAGGACATTTGGGTAGTTGAATCAGGCCCAAGCACTGATTCTAGGGTTCCCTGTCTCGCATCTTTATCCACAAATTCAACATATCAGAGTGATGATTACCCCTTAAATATGTTTCACCCTGGTCTTGCCTCCTTTCTCTAAAGCATGGGCGCTGTCCATTACACTATTACATGAGGTGAATTAGGCTTGGCAGCATGATTTGCATCAGGAAATCGCAATAATCATCCTTCCGGCTTTCTCATTTCTCCTCATTAAATCGGGCCCTAGAAGAGGAAGTAAGCTTTTTTTCATGAATAGTAACATTGAACAGGTTACCTTAACACACATCTGTATACCCTAAATTAATCAAAGAAACAGAACTCTTGATCTCAGTAGATTATGTGAAAATTTATATCAGAAAACAATGTTTTCTAGGTTAGACATGAAAACAATAAAAGATTATTATTATTAGAGATGTTCCTTCAAGATAGAGATATCAGAGACACAGTCACACTGGCTGAGGAAACAGGAATTCTGTCATTGCCACCGTTCTCCCTCTACACTTCTGGGACTCATTTTTTCCTTCCTTCACCCCACGCACACCCACAATGCACACACAATTCCTGGCACATGCTGGCAGAGGGGCTCCCTACAGATGTGATGAGAAATGGAGGCAGATGCTGTGGGAGGTATCCACCTACATCCCAAACAAACATTTGCTGAACATGACTTGACTGGAATTCATGTAGCCGTTGATCATGTATAAAAGTCATAGCACTTGATAAGTTGAACTTTTTGATTCCTTTTTTACCTTCTCAGTCCACTTGGGAGGAAGAAATCTTCTACATTGACATATCCTTCAACTGAATGAGCTCAAATTGACTTTCAGTCCCAAATCAGATTTCTAGGAGGAAGAATATAACTTGTCCAGTCTAGCTCAGCATGCATTTCTGGTCAAGTTTGATAAGAATGGTGCAGAGCTGTGTACAGATAATGGTAGCCGAAGATACTCTGTGTTGGCCAGTGGACCATTTCCAGGAAGGAAGCCACCATACTACTCTGAATCATCCCAGAGGGGTTGTTGAAATGATAATGACAAAAAAATTCTCATTTACATGGCGCTGTACAAGTTAGAAAATGCTTTTGTATACTTAGTCATGTTAGTTTAACAATAAGAAGAAGTAGAGTTTTTTTCTGATAGGAGGGGGAATATAAAATAGATTGAGTCATAGACATTTCTAATGAAATACCAGCACACATATTTAAAGGAGCCCCTGCTTATTGTAATGGTTTAATGAATTGTAATAAAATGTGTGTGTAGGGGATGAAATGATAAAACAAAGACATAACAGCAAATAAAGACAATAGAATAATGCAATAAAAGCCAAGGAAAATGTATCTAATATCTTCCCAGAAAGGGATAGAAGACTGAAAAGCAAACATAAAGTGAAAACAAATGCAAATATAGCCACAGAGCTGAGGAGTTGTGGAGCTCTGAGGGTAAGTAATGCTAGGAATTGGGAAAGGGAAAAGTTTCATACTAATGTTCTCGAGCTCTGAAGCTACCCAGGAAAGGGATCCCACTGAGTGCAGGACTCTAGAATTCCAGGACACAAAAAGAGACATGCAGGAAATGGTAGAGGGAGGACAGAGGATGCAGGTGGAAGCTAAAGCTGAGGGGCAAACACAGAACCGACCTGAAGGTCCGAGCCAAGGGGCCTGGATGCCAGCAGGTGTCACTGACCAAGACGGAGCTGGAGCCAAGGAGCCCAGCAAAAGCTGCTGTGACATTTCCCAGCTCAGAGCCCAGGAGGTACTGTCCAAGCTGGTGGCTCCCAGGGAGGTGATTCTCATGAGATGTCAATGGAGATAGTCTTAAAGTCCAAGGATTTACTCTTTAAAAGGCACAAACATAGAGTCCAGCCCAAGTTAGGAGCTGAAATAGAGAATCCCGAGTTGAATATCAGAAGAAGAGATCTGCAGCGAGGCAGAGTGATTAAGGACAGGGAATTCCTGAAAGGGGTACATCAGCGTATAAACCCGGGATAAATGGCCAACATCTCATGAGAGTCTGTGTTTGCGATGTATGTCTAGTGTAAATCTCTGCTGAGATTTATACCCACAGTGGTCGGACATCCTGTGCAAGCACTGGAAGGCTGCACTTTTACACCACCAGTCACACATGCTTGCTTACACTCAAATTTAAATGAATTCTCCCGGTTTGGTGGTGCATGGCTGTAATGCCATTAATTGTGAAGCTGAAACAGAAAAATCACGGGCATGAGGTCAGCCTCAACAAGTAGCAAAACTCTCAACAACCTAGAGAGATCCTGTTTCAAAAACAAAAAATGACCTGGGTGCGGTGACACACGCCTTTAATCCCAGTACTTAGGAGGCTGAGATGGGAGGATTGCTGGTTTAAGGACAATCTCAGCAAGTAGTGAGACTCTCATTAACCTAGCCAGACCTTGTTTCAAAATAAAAATAAAAATAAAATAGCATTGGGGGGGTGGCTTAGAGGTAAAATGCCCCTGGGTTCAATCCCTAGTAACACACACACACACACACACACACACACACACACACACACTGGGTGTAGCTCTGAGGTAGAATGCCCTTAGGTTAAGTCTTTCATACCACAAATAAAAAAGATAATTAAATGAATTAAACTTTAATTAAAAGTTGAAGTCTAGTTTCTTAGTCACTTTAGCCATATTTCAAGTGTTAAGTATCCCCATGCAACCACCTATCCGACAGCACATATGTAGGGCATTTCTATCATTGCAGAAAATCCTATTGAACAGCACTGCTCTGGGGGAAAGAGGATCCAGAGAAGTCCTAAATTGAGAGTTTCTTTTTTTAAAAAAATGTACTTTAGCTGGACATAGTGGCACATGTTTGTAGTCCCAGTACTTGGGAGACTGAGACAGGTTTGAAGCCAGCCTCGGCCACTTAGCAAGGCTCTCAGCAACCCAGTGAGATCCTGTTTCTAAATAAGAAATAAAATCGGGCTGGGGATATAGCTCAGAGATAAAATGCCTCTGGGTTTAATCCTCAGTACAAAAAAATGTACTTTAATCAGTGTGTTGTAATTATACATCATAAGGAGATTTGGAGTGACAGAAACTTACATGCACACAGCACTTGGTGTGTTTCCCTCAAGGTTCTTATCCAGAAGGGGTAATTGCTGCCTGCTGGTTCCTAGGAGGAGTCTCAAGGTAAAGGAATCCTGCACGAAGGAGGAGCCTTGGATTTAGAGTTTTGTCACAGTATCCTGATACTGTTTCCCTCTTTCTTCCTCTCTTCCCACTCCAGAAGGTATAGGACAGACAAAATGAACAGAATGAGAAGCTGCTAGTCAGCCCAGCAGGGCTTCTCTGAGGACATAGACAGCATCGTTTTCAGTGACACTGCCGGCTGCAGATCCAGAGACCTGTGAGTACATGCAGCCCTGCACTGAGGCTCCTGAGCGATCACTAACACCATTTTCAAGAGCCTTAGAATTCTCCCACTACATGTTCCTGGTTTCATACATAGTCCAGTAGACTATTCAGGTTATAATCATTGACAGGATAACTCATCGCTTCTTACCAAGAGAATTGGTGTGGGGGCGGTGGCAGTCCCCAGGATGTCAAATACCCACATGTGCAAAATGCAGGCTATTCTGTGGTCAGAGAAACAGGGATGAGAACAATCACCATAAAAAATAATAATATTTTCACTGACAGTTGAGGGCAGTTAGTTTCCCAGGGAGAAGCGCTGGTAGCAAAGGGCTTTACACAGGGAGGCCTTTGTCATTTTATGGATGCTCATCTGTCAACTGTCAGCTTGTTTCAAAGAGACTCTGGCCATAATGTTTTCCTCTGCACCTTTCCCATCATGGTGGCCCAAATTTCCCTGACTAACCATTCGTCTTCCTATTTGCCTAGTCTTGTCACTTACAATGAGCAGAGATGTAGTTGTGATTCTGCAGCTGCAAAGAGTGAGGAAGAGAGGCGGGAGTCCTGAAGCGGAGGCTGGGAGGAGGGGGAGGCTCAAAGAATGAGCTGAGCATCCCTCTGGAAGCAGATATTTGTACTGTTGTTCCTTAGGGGGAACAAAAATAATTGAGCAAGTGCTGGTAGGACCAAAGCAGGGGCCCTAACAAGGTACAGCAAACCATAACACCTGCACACCCACCCTTCAGGCTCCGAGGGCTCCACCCATGTGATGATGTCATTCTTGGAGTTTTCAAGAGGAAATTGAGTGCAATTTTCTGGGCTGTGAGAATAGATGAAAATCACTGCTGGGCGTGGTGGCGCACACTTGTAATCCCAGCATTCGGGAGGCTGAGACCAGAGGACCGCAGGTCATGGACAGCCTCAGCTACTTAGTGAGGACCTCTGCAACTTAGTGAGACCCTGTTTCAAAATAAAGAATAAAAAAATAGGGCAGAGGATGTAGCTCAGAGGTCAAATGCCCCTGGGTTCCATCCCCAGACCCGCAAAAAAAAAAAAAAAAAAAAAAAAAAATCACTACGAGGACTGTGAATCATAAGTCACAACTGTGTTTGTTCTATGGTAACATCATATGGGGCAAATATCATAAATATTGTTGGGAAGTCGGAAAGTAAATGGAGATAAATGGTGATACATGCTTGATGTATCGTTATCAGCAAATCCCTCCAGTTTTCCCCCTGTAAAACAGCAGTTATAGAAATATCTTATTGTTGTTTGAGGATAAATAGGAAAACTCAGTGAGAGCCTCCTGAACCCTTGATTTTGTCTTATCTGTGCTAGGTCACTAATTTTTCACTTTATAGCATAATCTTGCTCAGCGTCATTCCTCATGGATTTGACTTTTCTAGACTCTCCTATGTTTGAGTCCAAACCTCCCTGTGCATAGTACAGTACAGACAGCCATGGGCAGCCCAGCTCTGCAGCCCCAGCAAGCCCATGCAGGAGAATGGAGAAAACCCCAACAGCCAAATTTCCTTCATATTCCTTTTTTATTTCTCTTATCGATTGTCTGCTTATGCTCTTTGCCCATTTCTTTAACAGGTTTTTGTTGTCCATACTGATTTCTGAGAAATTTTTATATAACAGGCTTAGGAGAGTTTTATTACTCTTTCATTAGCCCTTTTTCTCCCAGTTTTCTCACTTGTAATTTAGGGGCGAGATTTGTACAGAATTTTTAATTCTGTGCTGCATATATCAATCTCTGCCTCTGAAGTCCATCACCTTCAATCTGAAAAGTATCTAATTTTTCTTATCTTTTAAACATATGACATTTAACCATGGTATTAAGTTTGGGCTTTCTAGTGTGCAGATGTTTTTGGTATATGTGAATATGCTAATGTAGGTTTGAGGAAGTCACCAGGCCAGAGCCTTGCTTTTCCCACCTTGCAGGCCATTGAGTCCAAGGCTTCCTCTTGGCAGGCTCACCTCTGCCGTCCAGTGAAATTGTTGAGACAAAACAGCAGAAGCAGTTTCAAATTCACCCCAGTGATTGTAGATCTAAATAGTGTCCAGGGGCATCAGGTGTTATGCTTCGGGTCAGGGACTACAGGCCAACTAGGTTAGTTCTGTGATCAGGCCACAACTAACCAAAACCATGCCTTTATACTAACTAGAGGATAGCCATCCCTTCAGGTGCTCACAGGTCCTTGGACCACAGCTTGCCAAATAGTGCCTTTGTGTGAGGACACGCATCTTTTCCTCTGGTGATGTGGCACACACCAAGACACGTGTCTTGGTGAGCAAGAGATGGGGTCACCTCTAATTCTGACCCAATTTTATCCCTTAGTCCAAGTACCTCTGGAAAGTGGACCACCTTGTTAACCACAATAGGTGGCAGTTAGGAGAGTTTTATGGGTTTCTGAGTGATCTACCTAAAATCCTTCTAGTACCTTCTTTTCATCCTAAATTATCCAGAGACAGTTTCCATTACTAACAACCAAGAATCTTTATTCCTCTAATGGAAACCTAGCTGTTTGTCCATGTATATATAAATGCATGTTGTATTCACTTATTTGAATATAACTAATTATTCATCAGTAGATCTAGAAACATTTATTTTACTGTATTTACTCATCCTACTCTTTTCAAATCCTTTCTTTATAATAAAATATTTTCATTATGCTGTGAGGTATGCCTGTGAATATTCTTCCTGCTCCATTTCTCTGTCTATTCTTTCTCTGGGAGGTCCTCCTCAACCCACCTTCAGGAGACCCACCTAAGAATCCCACCTCTGAGACTGGAAGGACAGGAAGTACAGATAGTTGCAGACAGATCTAAGCATTGAAGAAAAGAAGCTAAGGTTGTTCTAGCCAGATGATCTCCATTTGCTCTGAGACATAGGAAGCTAGGTCAAAGATACCCAACAGTTAACTTTCTATGTTTTTCAAAATACTTTTATTGATGCATGTACTTATGCATCATCATGAGATCTAAAGTAATACATTTATACCTGTAAACATCACCCCATACATGTTAGTGAGACTGGTAATAATATCTTCTTAAATGGACATAGCATTATTTGAATTGTTTCCTTCCTGAAACTGTTCTTTCCCACCTCCCAACTCACACACTTCCCTCCCTCAGGCCCTTTCACTATTCTACTGATAGAATTTTAATTCTACTGATTTAATTTAACTGAAGTCCCTATTTTCTTTCTAGCTTCTGCATATGGGAGAAAATGTAAGAACTTTGATTTTCTGAGATCTTATTTAGCAGAAAACTCCCCAGTTCCATCAATTCCCTGCAAATGACATAATTATTTTCTTCTTTATGGCTGAATAAAATTCTATTAAGTGTATACACCACTTTTGCTTATCCCTTCTTTTGTTGACAGACACCTAGGTTGGTTCATAATTTGGCAATTGTGAATTTTGCTGCTATAAACATGGATATACATGTATTGCTATAATTATTTTATCTTTAATTATTTTGGGAAGATACCAAGGAATGGTATAGCTGGGTCAGATGGGAGTTCCACTTCTAGTCTGTCCCACAGCTGACTTCTGCACATGAGCTGGCCTTTCTGGGGCCCCTTCAGGAACCACAGGGAGCGTGTGAACTCCTTTCTTTGAGTGCAGATCCACAGAGCCCAAGAATTGTACCCGTTTTCCTTCGCAGTCTGGAAGGGGATCTGTAGTTGCTTAGTTCTCAAACAACTGAAATAGCTCCCCATGACACAGTGCCTGAGTGACTTAGGTCGGTATTTATATAAGACAAATTTTGAAATCCATGAGAACCATCATGAAGCTCTCAGTCAATGTGCTGTTGTATCAACTTTCGGCAAACTTAATGGCAGAAGAGAAGTTAGAGCAAGGGACATGTCCCATCACAGGCTGCGCCTTCCTTGGCCTTCTGGCTTGTATGTGAGTGAGCTATGATGGGAAAGCTGTTTGTGTTCAGAAACACAAAGCCTGCAGAGCTTTGCTGCCTCTCCTTTTCCCAAAAAGACATGAACGTTGATTTTCCAGAAAAAAATAAGAGAGTGAGAAAAACCAAATAAGAAACTCTTATACACTTTATATACACTTGCATATAAACTGATTGACAGTGTCTTAAACACAGACGCCCAGAACACACAAGCAGCAGAATAGAGCAGGTAAGAGCGTGGATACCGAGAAGGTCTGCTTCAATTCTGGCTCAGAGACATCTCAGCTTTTCTGGGCCTTGGTTTTCTCATTTGTAAAATAAATAAATTGGTTGTTATCCAGTCATGGTAACATATGCCTGTAATCCCAATAGTTAGGAGGCTGAGACAGGAAAATCATAGGTTTAAGACCACCCACAGCAGCTTAGAGAGAGTCTTATTAACCTAGCAAGACCCTGTTTCAAAAGAAAAATTTAAAAAAGCCTAGAGGTATAGCTCAGAGGTAGAAGGCCTCTGAGTTCACTTCTCCTGTAAAACACACACACACACACACACACACACACACACACACACACACACACACGTTGATTGTGAAGCTAGATCAAACTCTTGGTATAGTGTCTTGAACATAAGTACTACATGAGTATTAGCTGTTCCTCTATGGCACAGGTAGGGCTAGATGTTTGGACTATGCAACATCCTTTGACTGTGAATAGGAACCAGCTGCTTTTGCTGTGTGATGGACACACTCAGGATAGAGAGCCTTCTCAGTGGGATGAAGTGGAGCCAAACATTGCCATTTTCTCTTTAAACTACTATTGCCAAGTACAGTGGCCCACACTTGTAATCCCAGTGCTTGGGGGACTGAAACAGAAAGATCACAGGTTCATACCCAGGCTCAGCAACCTTTGAGGCCCTCCACAACTTAGTGGGACCCTGTTTCAAAATAAAAAATAAAATAGGGATGGAAGTATAGCTTGAAGGTAGAATGCCCCAGGGTTCAATCTCCAAATCCACAAACAAACAAACAAACCACTATTAAGAGATATGGATGAATAATTTTCAGGTGCCTTAAACTAGATGTGATCCCAATAGACAATCTACCTTATGAGCTAGCTTCTCCAGAAAAAAGAGCTAAAGATCATCTCCTCCAAACCAAAGTCACTATTACTGGCATACTCGACCCAGCTTACCCAGCTTCGGCTTGCTAGGTCCTTGTAGCAACTCACTTCATTTAGAAACATGAGGCAAAATTGTGTCACTCCTTTTGTTAAAGCCCTGGAAGCCATAAAAAGTTATACAAGAGTGAAACGGAAATTGCATGTGGCGTAAGTGCCTTGCTAAGTTTTTTAATGATGAAGGTAACAAAACTCTGTTTCTTAAATTGTTCAGTTAAAATTCTTTCCACCCACAGTATGGCAGAGGACACTGATATCTTCGTTACTGGTTCTGTGTGTTCAAGTGGATATAAAGAATTACTTCCTGAAGAGTCTTGGCCGTGCCTGGGATCCTGTCTGCTCATTTTCAAGGGGAGATGAGATGGCCTCTATCCAAGGCTGTTTGGGTTTTATTCATTCTATCCCCAGCTCAGCTGGCTTTTAATGCATATAGTTCTGTACTTAAAATGCCACATAAAATAAGCAAAATCCAAAGACTTGCTAGAAGATATAGTCTCAAAATCACTGCAAATCAATAGCTGTTTAACTCTCTAGAATGCAAAATATGGGTCCTGTTGATTTGAACTCCAGAATATCATTCAAATTCATTCTCATCTCTTGGCTCCACCACAACACTCAGCTTTACGCATCATAGGTTTTGCATCCCAAGAAACTTCTAACTCTTCTCTCCACCTTTTTTCCTCTCCTAACCTCTCCACACCTCACCCTGAGCACTTTTTAAAAATACACATTTGATTAGGCCACCCCCTCATTTGTTTAAAAGTCTTCAATACTTCTGAATATTCTTAGATTAAAGTCTGAAATCTTCTTCTTGTTCTACAAGGCCTAGCAGAGTCTGACCCACGTCTCGTCTCCAGGCTCATCCTCTCTTGCCCTTTAGCCTCCGGCCACACCTGCCTACGCTGCCTCCTCGTGCGCAGACTCAGATGCCTCCTCCTTCACGGGTGCTCTTTGCCCAGCCGACTGCTTTCCTGCCCTGCCCTGTCCCCACTCATTTATCCTCTTTTCCATTAATAATATAACCTCTACCCATAGCTGGATAAATACTACTCACCTCTTGCCTCAGTTTAATTCTCACTGGCTTTCTAGAAATTTCCACTAGCTGACTTATAATAGCTGATATTTATATCTCAATTTTTTGAGCCCATCTAATAAACACCTGCCATTCCTCTTTCCAAATAAAGATAGGTTCTAAGACCATACTTAAGGACTTTATTTTTTGAGCTTAGCATTTTGTTCTGCACTAAATAAGTATTCAGTAAATGTGAGGGAAGAAAATGATCACAACAGATAGGCAGTTCTTTCATTCTTCTAGGCATTTAAAAATCCATTCTTGGATCAAGTCAACTAATATGAGATATTTATACCTGAATATATATCCTTAGAATGATTTCACCAGCTTGTAATGGGGGATAAAAGACAACCTTATGAAAAAGTATTTGCCATAAAGCAAACTAAGACATTATCCATTCTATAAAGGCTCCCAGGAAACATGTCTTTCTGAAATGTTCTTTGGAGCTACAATTTTGATCTTGTGAATATCATAAAAAGAAAATGTAACAGCATCAGCTTTAAGCAAAAAAATTGGTGGCCCACTTTTGGCAAATGTACAGGATTTCAGGTGCTAGTTTTTATATACTAAACTTATTACTGTTAACATTTTACTTTTTCTACTTTTGATTTTGTCTCAATTTTCTTACCTCTTATGAGTTTGTGTTATTGTATGCATCTTCATAATCCACCCTAAATCCTTTCCAGGATAAGGTGGGGTATAAATAAATAAGAACTGTATAATATCTATTTCTCAGCAACACTTTTGTGCATTTCCCTGGAGGTACCAAAACAATTGTGAAAATAAGGCCAAAGAGTTCTTTTCAGTTTCCTCTATATTCACAGAAAACCGCTCAGGGCTCACTAAACCTGCTCCCCCGTTGGAGTCAGGTTGCTTCTTTAGTAATTCCATTCATAAATACACATTGGCTGTCTAGTAGAGCATTCGAAATCTTGATAATCAAAAGCTTATTGTGTGTTTGTGAAGCTTGAAAGCGAAATTGAAGCTAATACCAAGGGAGAATAGAATAAAGTTAGATGTTTTCCTTAAAAACCAGCAGGAGGTCATCTAAAGTATAATGTAATGCATGACTTTTAACTTTATGAACCTTTTACTTTTTCTTCTTTTTTGTTTTGCATTTACAGTAGTAAGGTTACTCTGTCATGCATAATTAACTTGCCATCTACAGAAGAAAAAAAAATTCAGGGGTTGCCCTGGTGTTTCATGAAAGAATGGCCATGTTTGAAAATTTCTTATCTGAAAATACATTAGGAGTTAAAAAAATTAAGGGCTTAATATATTCATACCTCTCCTACTTACTTATCTCCTTTCCACCCTGTATCTATATACAAGTGTGAAATACAGAGTTCCTACAGTAAAAAAAAAAAAAAAAAAAAGGTCATTTAGAAAAGGAGAAAATGGAAAACTTCAGTTACTAGCTTATAACATCAGAAAGTCCCTCTGGGCAAGAATTGTGAGAATATGGTTAGTCTACCCTCGCTGTCTCCCCTTCTGGTCCCTGGAAATGTCTCCTTGGACTTCTCTCCTTGGTAGTCCTTAGTTTTGCATGCTGGCATATTCTTCTTTCTGTAGCTCTTTCATGACCACATCTGAGGTGGGTGTTGGAGCAATGCCTTTCTTTGGGGTTTCACAGTTTTTATATCCTGTTTCCTGCTGGCACAGGTTTTGGAGCCTAGGGATTACTTTTGGAGCTGGCCAGAATTTTGCAGAGCAAATTTGTGATTTCTTTGGCCATACAATCCCCTTAGAAAACTGGTAGGCTGCTAATCTATTTGTGCTCAATCTGTTCCACATGTGGGTCATCTTGCCCAAGATCTAGTCTTGATATACTTTTTAAGTATAAAAGCTCTTTTCACCTTCCACTAGGTTTTCTCCTTTTTTTCATCTAAATAGTGGCTCCCTTGTAGCCACCTGAAGACAGCCTCCTTGAATTGGAATTCATCTCTAAACTGCCTCCGTTATTAGAAGATATTTGAAAAGTATATTGGAACATAGTCTTATCAGTGGTTAAATGGTCATTTTTAGTTATGAATCCATTTACAATACAAATGCAATTGGGATTTTCATCCCTATAATACCCTCCCTAAATTACTGGATCTTTAGTAATTTGTAGGCCAGAAAATGTTCCTATTTACTACTTTTTACAATAATATATCTCTGGACAGAGTTTATTCTTCTTCTTTGGGGCTTTGCTACAAGTGGCATAAAGCACCCTACATACACCAACATCCTGAATTGTATCAAGCAGCACACAGTGTGCCTTCCAAAATGCTGCTGGAAATGAGTTAACTAAATTTTCTGCAACATCTTGATAAACTATCTGCTATACTACGCTACCAATTAATCTAAGCCAACAACTTGTTTTCCGTGTGTTTAACTGAAGCAGTATACCCCCAGATACCAAGTTAGGCTAGGCTGAGAGTGACCAAAAAAATCCCCAAATAATATCTTAAACAGCGCAGTGTATTTTTCTCTCATGTGATTAATACCTGAGAATAAGCAGTCAAGGGTGGCATGATGGTTCTGTTCCTTAAGTCCTTAGAGGCCCAACTCCTTTCCAACCACCTACTATGTTTCCCCTAGGATTGTTCTTGTCCTCATTATCCAGTGTAGAATACCTATCATCATACCCACAATTCTAGCAGCTGCACTTTTGGTAAAGTCCTATGGGGGCAAGGAAGAAATAAAAACACATGCCCCCTCTCCAAAGCGGCACAGAACACTATAGATTTACAAAGAAGCAAATGCAGCCTTTGTTTTGGATAGTCATATGTTTAGCTAATACATCAGAGGTTCTGTTATAAAAAAAAAAAGAGTATACTGGGGTTTGGGAGATGATAGGAGTAGCTGTTCACAATTGACTGGATTAGATGGCAACAGGGACCAGATACTGAGAGGAGACCTAACCTAAGGCAGCATCCTCAGGAGGCATTTTCTGTCTCCATGTGCAGGAGTCTGGGGGAGGCAGGTGGCTGGAGGAATAATCAAACAAAACCAATGTGAGATCTAGGAGATAGGGAGTAAAAAGTGAGCTAACTGGATATGCCATCTTACAGTGATAGGTCTTGGAAACTTAGTGGAAAGCCTAATGAAATTCATTAAATTTTCATCTAATTTTGATGAATTACATAGAAAAAAATGGTATTTTTTTAAAAAGCCTATTAAAAAATCTCTGGACAGTGTAAATAACAGTAGTGTTTCCTTTGGCAGAAAGTTGACTTTGGAGGAGAAGGAAAGCTTTAGGAATAGTAAAATGGTGTGGTAGATTGTTTCCTCTAAAAATAAAACAGGTTAGAAGGGGAAAATATGCTGACCTGGTCAAGAGGTTAAAGTAATCTTACAAATAAAGATTAGAGGAAACTAAAATCCTGGTCAACTGGAGGAAAACAGATATGAGGAGAAGGAGAATAACTGGGAGAAAAGTGTAAAAAAATGTTAAAAAGCAGATTTAATAAGAAAACTTGTGTCTTCAGATACATATGTCCACTATGTGGACAAAGATATAACTTATTCACATACTTAGAAGTGAACTTAATGTTTTGATTTAAATCATACATGTGACTTTACGTTTGTGTTCTTGGCTTGGAAGTTTTGGAAAAATGATGTGTTGTTGGAAAGATTTGTTTTCTTGAAATGAAACTTATCTGATGGGGGGGGAATATCTATGTGATAATAAAGAGGTGATAAAAATGCATACCCCTGCCAGGTGTGGTGGCACACACCTGTGATTCCAGTACTTGGCAGACTGAGATAAGAGGATCGTGGGTTTGTCACTAGCCTCAGAAACTTGGCAAGACGCTCAGCAACTTGGGCAAGACCCTGTTTTAAATATAAAAAATAAAATCAGAGATAGAAAGCCCCTGGGTTCAATTCCTAGTGACCCCCAAAAACCTCATAACCCTGATAGTAGACATTGCATTCAAATAATTTTTTTTTGGTGGTACTGGGGTTCCTGGAAGCCCTTCTACCTCTGGGTTACACTCCCAGACCTATTTTATATTTTTTATTTGGAAACAGGGTCTCTTTAAGCCAGCGAGGCTGGCTTCGAACCAGTGCCATCCTCCTGTCTCCGCCTCCCAAGTGTGGGAAACACACAGTGCAGTGTATTTTTCTCTCATGTGATTAATACCTGAGAATAAGCAGTCAAGGGTGGCATGATGGTTCTGTTCCTTGCTCAGCATGCATTCAAATATTTTAAAGGGAACATAATACAAAGAAACAGAAGGAGGTTGAAAAAGGAGGCATAGAGATGAGAGATGCCTAGATTTTCTAGAATGAAATGAACATAAAAAAGTTCTGATTTCAGGCCCTTACCCAAGATCTGCCAGAGCATAACCTATTACCTGAGACTCCGAAATCTGTAATTAGAGTATAAAATACCCACCCTAGATTATTCCTCCTGGAACTGGCATTTGGTAACTACTACTCCCATAGACACTCAATGAGGACCACTTTCCTAAAGCATATCACAAAGCTGGCACAGAGGTCCAGTGTAGCATTCTGGGATAGTATCCATCCCACCTCTGTCAGTTGCACATCTCCTCTGCTGAAGCCCAGAGCCTGATACATTCTGGACTCACCTTGATGCAAGTGCCACCTTCTTGAGTGTAGAGGAAGAAGTGAGGGAAATATACCTGGACTTCCCTGCCTCCTTCCAGTCTCCTATCCAAGCTCCCATTATTGGCTCATTTCAAAGCCTGTGATGTGCTCCACCCAGCTCAGCATCTAGGGAGGTGATTAAATAAAAGAAGGGTGGACCTCACCGTTCACATGGGCATATCAGGGGCACTGAAGGAGGAGGAACTAGCCAGCCAGGTACCAATACTACAAACATCTGGTCATTTTTCACATCATCACCAAACTCGCCCCCCGCCAATCATGCCCCAAACACTTTTTACAGAAGCTTAAATGTCATTAATGAAGACAGAGCCCATTAAAAGAACAAGCTATAAAAAGAAAATAATAGAAATGTTGAGGTAGGAAACCAGCACACCTGCTACTGCAAACGTTTTCACCTGGAATGGATTCCTCGCGTACTTGTTCTTTCAATGGTCTCTCAACCCAGTTAATGCGATTTTGGCTAGCAGATCATACTCAGTACACTCTGGAAAGGAGAAGGTGAACCTTTATCTTACAGAATGAATGATGATAAGAATGAATAGAGGGAAAAGGTGCAGAAGTTCGGATTAGGCCCAGTTATTGATCTGAGGCTCAACCTTTCTTTTTACATACAAGCAGAGTTTGTTTCAGTTTTATCTGCTGGTGTTTTTTTTTTTTTCTTAATGTAATGTCTCCAGCTGTTATGGTGAGGTGAAACTGGTCTTGTAAAAGACCTAGAGGATCAGTTTTAGTTCTGAAAAGGAAAGAAGTGTATAAAGAAATTTATAAGATCTGAAAATTGGATGTAATAGTGTTATAGAAATCACCAGGGCTATGGGAGATTTAGAGCATCATTCTCATTCTCTCTTTCTCTCTCTCTGTCTCTCTCTCTGTCTGTCTCTGTCTCTCTCTCTCTCTCTCTCTCTCTCTCTCTCTCTCTCTCTCTCTCTCTCCTTCTCTGGCTTTTGGTAGAAGCAGTCACTGTGACTGTTCTAGTCTTTGACTCAATATCTTCAGTTTTTTAGACAGCATGACAAGCAGAATTAGATGATGACACAGGAAAAAAGTATCATAAAGTATCAAAGGACATTTCTTTGAGATTATTCCTTTCGAAGGACTGCCAAATCCTGCTTTTCAAATTTATCAATCTTCTAGTTATTTGTATAAATCACAGTGCTGGACACATAGTAAGAAATCAAAAGGTCCTTTTTTTTCCCTTTTTATCTGATTAAAATTTGCCAGTGCATAAACACAATTTTGTGTCCATAGTTATTAAAATACACACATGCTAATTCCTTCTATGTGATTAGCACTATGCAGGCTAGACATTATAAATAAGATAAACATAATTTTCTCTCCTCTCAAGGAGCATACATTCTAATGGAAAAAGCTTGTGTTAATCAAGTAGTTATTATTATAGTTCGGATATAAAATAACCTCAAAGGCTCCTATGTTGAAGGCTTGGTCCTCAGTGCAGCCATGTTCAGAGGTGGAGCTTCAAAAAGTGATTGAATCATGAGGGCTGTAATCTCACCTATGTGTTCATCCACTGGTGTATTGATAATTGAATGGACTGTTGAGAAGTGGTGTAAACTGTAGAGGGTAGGGCCTAGATGGAGGAAGTAGGTCACTGGAGGCATTCCCTGGAAGGGTATATCTTATATTTCTTGCACCTGATCCTTCCTTTCTCCCTTTTTTCTTCCTTCCTTCTTTCTTTATTTCTCCCTCTCCTTCCAGCCACCATAAGAGGAACAGCTTTCTTCCGCTACATTCTTCTGCTGTGATGTTCTGCCTTCCCTCAGACTGAAATTAATGGCTCCAGCTGACCACGGACTTGAATCCATTAAAACTCTGAGCCAAAATAAATATTTCCTCCTTTAAGTTGTTTTTCTCAGGTATTTTGTCACTGAGACAGAAAGCTGAGCAACACAGTCATGCAGATACATATATAATTACAATATGTGCTACAAGCCATGAAAGAAACGGACTAAAAATTTTGAGTGGCTTTCACAGGAAAGCATAATTTGGTCTAGAGATCTGGAATATCTTCTCTCAAGAATTGATGTATGAACTGAGATGTGAAAAGTAAGCAAGAATGAACTTTCTGAAAGAATAGAATATTTCAAGATCTTTAAAAAATTCAGGAAGTATGAAGTTCCTAGGGTATGAAGAACAAGGCGAATTCCAGAAGGGCTATATGATCGGCGTTCAGGGAGCAAGGAGGAGCAGGAGAGAGCTGAGGCAGAGAAGTGGACACCAGCCCCGATCTCACTCAGAATTATTATTCTAAGAATAATTGGAAGTCATGGCCAGAGAGAAGGGTCATGATCTAATTTGTTTTTAAAAAACATTTCTTTGGGAATTGCATAAAGAAGGGCAAGAGAGAAGGCTACCTCGTAGAGAAATAATGTTAGTTTGGACTAGAGTGGTAGTGACTGAATTGGAGAAAGTGAAAGGATTTGAGAAATATTAGAAATCCAAATTGATGGTACTGGGTAATACATCAGATGTATTTGCATTTGCTTGTGTGGGAACAACAGAGACAGAGCTGTCAAAAACAATAGTCCTGTTTATAGCTAGACAAGTATCAAAACCATCTATTTCTCAAGATAGCACTGAAAGAAGGACCAAATTTAGAAGAAAATCATGAGTGACATTTTTTAGTATGTTGATTTTGAGATGCCCTAAAATATCCAGGTGAAGATGATCAGAATGTCATGGGGAACTCAGCAAAACTGGCTAACCCGGAACTTGCTCCTACCTCTTCTGTCTTTTGCTAGTATTGACCACAGGGGCTGGATAAACAGTACTTTTAGTTCTCTGTTTCTTCTGCATGTAGATATAGCAATGGGACAAAGATCTGGCCAATGTGACCAAGGTTCATTAAGGCATTATTAGGAAAGCTATTTTTATTTCCTGATAAAGATGCTCTCTCGCCTCTGCCTTATCCTATCCCTTTAAATAGTAATATGATAGTTGAGCTTCAAAAACCATATTTGTGCTGTAAGAGAAAGCAAGAGAATCGTTCCACTATTAAACACCTAAAACATGTCAGCAAATGCTACTCTAGACTTTATGAAAGCAAAGAAAAATTATATTTTTTTCAGCTAAAAATATTTCTTACTTCTTTCGGTAAGAAATTGTATTTCTTACTCTGTCTTCTATTAATTCCAGGAAAGAGTCATTTCTAACTAACATAGTTGTGAATGTGACAATCAACAGACTATAGATGGTAATGAGAACCAGGGACCAGAAGAAAGTCCAGTACAGATACCTCTGAGCTACACCCCCTCCCCTATTTTTTATTCTTTATTTTGAAACAGGGTCTCACTAAGTTGCAAAGGGTTTCACTAAGTAGCTGAGGCTGTCCGCGAACCATGATCCTCTGGTCTCAGCCTCCCGAATGCTGGGATTACAAGCGTGCGCCACCATGCCCGGTTCCAGAACAGATCTTGAGGAACAACTAGGGCAAAGAAAATCAGGTAAAGAAAACTAAGCAGGACACAGAGAGTACACAAAAAAATAGGAAGGAAATCAGAAGAGTATGTAAGACAAGGACACTGATGGGAAAAATGTTCTGTGTTAAAGCCTGGTCTCCATACAACCAGATGGGGGTGGGCGTGGCTGGAGAAGTCTACTCACTGGGGAGCAGTCTTCAGGACTGTATTTGTCCTTGACATCTTCTTCTCTCTCTCGGGAGGTGGGCACTAATGTTTACTTTCTGGGTACACTGATGATATATTTTATAGTATTAAAATAGGGGCCTCTGAAGACATGAAGAAAGCTCCCATCGTGGTTTTGGGATATGCAGACAACGTTAGCAAACTTGGCCTGCAACAACCCCAAGGGAGACTTTTATTATCATGGTGTATGTAGCACACTGTAGGATCTAGCCCGAAAGCTTCCTCCGTGGTATCTCCAGTCCTACAGCATAGTAGCTAATCTTGCCTTGGACTGTATAACAGCCTAGAATCCAGCCCTGTCTTCATTTGGTGAATGTGATGTTCTGTATGTCAATTTAAATAGGTTATAGTCTTTAGTTATTCAATGAAACACTAATCTAGATTGTGTGTGTGTGTGTGTGTGTGTGTGTGTGTGTGTGTGTGTGTGTTACTGGGATTGAATCTAGGGACATTCTACCTTGAAGCCACATCCCCAGCTCTATTTCCTTTTTTAAGTTTGAAACAGGATTTTGCTAAGTTGCTGAGGCTGGCCTCGAACCGGCAATCCTTCTGCCTCAATTTTCTAAGTACTAAGATAATAGTCATAAACCACCACGCTCAGTTTATACTTCTATTTTTACTGATGAATTCAATCCAGTTGCCCAAGAACCTCAAGGCCAAGGCATCTGTTCAGCTTTTCCATGGTCCTCGCCCTGCACATCTGTCTTCTGATCTCCTTCTGAGATGTTAAAAAACAACTTGAGTTTTCTCCCTATTCCTTAAAACTTCACCAAAATCTTTTGTGGAATCCATGCCGTGGTCCTGGACATAAGGTTTGTGAGTAGCCAAAGAAATATACTTTTGTGGTCTATAAAGTAGTTCTAAGGCTGTCTATAGTTTAGGCACTAATTAGACTTACTCATATAACCCAAATACCTTCTGCTTCGACATTTTCCCTTCAGAATCAGCGTATTTATAATATGTTGATATCTTTCCTAATAGCTTTACATACACTTATTTCTACAGCCTTCATAAAAAATTACAAGTACTGTGAGAAGACATTGTTATCCCTAACTATGGTTGGAAAATAAAGGCTCTGAGCCTAAGCAGGTTGCCCAAGGTCACATATTATAAGACATGGAGCAGGGTTGGTTTCAGCCTCTCCTGACTCACACCTATGCCTTCTACCACAACATTAATATCTCTTCCTTTAATAATTCAATATATCTATAGTGAGGTAACATGGAATTAATAAATTGCCTTTTGACCCCAAGGCAGATTTTTTCTTGTAGCGTTTTCTATCTGATATGCTCATGATATCCAAACATGTTAAACCATGTTTTAATTCCTGATCTCAATTCTATTTTTTATTTATGTAGCCTAAGCATGTATCGGTTCATTCCGATTTCTTGTCCTCTCTTTTATCCCTCATTCCTTATTCATTGGGCCATAAATTCAAAAGATAGCATATGATGCTTTGACTTTCAAATCATCAGGATAATTTTTTTAATTTAAAGGGAAAAATACATTTTTGTCATTATTTTCATCATTCATGTTTTGCTTTAAGAATCATTCTTCCATTCTAAAGCACATTTATTCAATTCAAAGAACTTTTCTATACATCATTTTATGTAGGTTTTATTTGGAGCTCTGTAAGGTAGATCTTATTATTCCCATTTTGCAGAACAAAATTTTGAAATGGAATTGTGCTCCGAACAGGTCTCCATTTATGGGTGAATGGGTAAAGAAAATGTGGCATATATAGCGGAGTTTCACTTGGGCATAAAAAAAGAATAAAGTGATGTCATTTTTAGGAAAGTGGGTGAGAACATCATGCTAAAGGTGATCAGCCAGACAGAAAGCCAAGGGTCACATGCTTTCTCTCATATGTGGAAGCTAGAGAGAAAGGCTTTATAAAAAATGAGGAGAGAAGCCAGTAGGGCAGCAAAAGAGAACTGTGGGGGGGCGCTGAAGAAAGAAGCAGGCCAAATAAAGTTCTGTTTGTATATGAATGCATCGCTACCAATCTTACTAGTATGCACAGAGAGGGGGTTGGGTGTATGAAGAGAAACACAGCAAGAGGGATTGTGTGGAAGTAGGAATGTACCACTTTGAATCTCACTAAAATGCATAACTATAATGCACCAATAAAAATTTGAAATTAAAAGCAACTAAAATAGAAAATTTAAGTAACTTACCATGTACTGGGAAAATAGATTAGAGGTATATATATCTACATAGAAATGCTGATAAGGGCTCATTTACTGAATTTATGGAGTTTGAATGCATGTAAATTTAATGGATAAATCAAACCATTCCACACAGTCACACAAAGGTGATAATAAACAAATAAAGTTGGTGTGGTGGTCCCTGAATGGGAAGTATTAACTGTCTAATTAGACCAATCTGAGTTTGTGTGAATCAGATTATACTTCCTCAAATTTTCCAGTTAGATTATATCATGTGGCCTTAATTCTTGCACACTTTGGTGGGAGTAGATGTCAAGAGAAAATTGAGCTGGCCGTGGTGGCACACACTTATAATCCCAGCATTCAGGAGGCTGAGACTGGAGGATCATGGTTTGCGGTCAGCCTCAGCTACTTAGTGAGGCCTTCTGCAACTTAGTGAGACCCTGTTTCAAAATAAAGAATAAAATGTAGGACAGGGGTTGTAGCTCAGAGGTCAAATGCCTCTGGGTTCCATCCCCAGACCCACAAAAAGAAAAAAAAAAAAGCAGCTAGAAAATATTACTGAATAAAGACACATCTTGAAATTTTTCATAAATCTTAATTTATTCTCCTTTTTTTTTACCTAAGTAATCCCCATTGCATTGCAGTGCACACATATCTTCTCTGTCTCTCTGTCTCTCTGTCTCTGTCTCTCTCTCTCTCTCTCTCTCTCTCTCTCTCTCTCTCTCTCTCTCTCACACACACACACACACACACACACACACACACTCTCACACACACATCAGGATACTCCATAAATAACACAGCTATGACACAGGCACTAAAGGATATTAGAACAACTCATTGACTTTTGGGGTATGCTCTCCTTTCTTTGCCATTGAGGTTTTTTGTTTTTTGGTTTTGCTGATAAAAGTAAAAGACATTCATTGTTTTCCCTGCCCAACCTATTCAGGGCATTGATTTTTAAAACATCACCATAGGTGCCAGGTGTCTGGGAAAATTATGTATAACCACCAATTGTAAAACATCCAGATTTTAAAATAGGACCTTTGGAGCAATCTCTGACTGTAAAGCAATGCTTTATGGAGATTTCCACACCTGAGGCGTGCCTCTCTGCTTCTTTAGGTGTAGATGGGAATACATTTTTGTGCTGGAAAGTGTCTTGATATGCCCATGTACACCTCATTTTCTTGGTGTGTGTATGAATAGTATTATTGGGATCACAAAGTTTCTTAAGTTGGTGTGATCACTTTCTTAAAGCTATTTCTATTAAAAAAAATAGGTCGTTTGATTTTGGAAATAAAGAAAGAAAAGGAAAAAGAAGAGAAGGAGAAGGAGAAGGAAAGAAGAGTAATGAAAGAGAAGTCACCACCACTTCAGTATGATCCGGATATTCAACCTTTAGAAAAAAAGTTCAAACCCCAAACCCAACAACCAAGAAAAACTCCAACAAAACAATAGATATTTTAAGCCAAAAGTGTTCCAGACCCCTCTGACAAAGAGCCTCCCGAGGATTACAATGCAGTCAATGTTGCTTTAATTAAATTTAATGCTGTGTGAAATGCACTCCAAGAAACTTTGATGAATGACTGGGGCAATTCACGGAGCTCACTAAAGGGCATCCAGCCCTTGCCGGGTGTCAAGCCACGATGAATTGGTTAGTACAGGCATGTTTATAGACTGCCTCGGGAACCTTGTGTCTGTGTGGTAATGTCAGAGATAATGTTATGATTCGCTGGACCTGAGGGGGCTTTGATGACACGGTTAATGAGATGTCCCAGAGAGCATCCCAGCAGGTTGGCTCAGACCTCCCACATCAAACAAGGCAGCCTGGCCCCTCCAGAGGCTGCCCTCCAAACCCCTCAGCTGGGCTTTTCTTTCCTTAGGGTCTGTCTCTCTCTTTTCTTTCTTGCTTTTTTTCTTTTTTCTTTTTTCTTTTTGCTTCTTAGTCTACATTCACTGTGTCTGGCTGTTGAAATTCAAAAGTTGTTAGTTTTTAATTTGGATTCTTGTTGACCTGACAGCGAACAAAAGGTTTTCTGGGATTGTGTGCAAACTGGAAAGAATAAAAAAGATACTGAGGAAAAGGTTAAAAAAAGAAAAGAAAAAAGAACCCATGACTGAGAGAGGTAACAAAAAAAAAAAAAAAAACACCCTACTTACCAAAAAAAAAAAAAAAAAAAGGAAAATTTCTTCCTGTGGATGTTGGTCAAAATTGTTGTTCTGCTTGAAGCTGTGATTGAGGGACAGAAATTTTATTTGCTTTATTCATATGTAAAAGAAGAAAACTTTAGAAAATCAATTGATAAAAAATAAAAATTGCCCTCCAGAGGGAAATGCACCCGGTGCTACATATATGTATGTTTCTATCACACTAAACCTCAATATGATATTTGGTTACAAATACACTACTGAAAGTACATTAAAAATATTACAGTAAAAAACAAATAACCATTTACCTGTGGAAGGACATCTGGATTATTTTTATAAAAATTGAAAATAAATTAGCCAAAGCATGTAATTCACCTTTAACGAACACAGTTATATTCTTAATAATTTTTTCTTCATTTTAATCTCTGAGTTGAAAAAAGCCCTTGTGGGAATTAAATAAAGTAATAGTAGCTGGTAAATAAACATGCTTGGAATATATTTATCTCTGTAAAAAAATCCCCAGACAGGAAATGAACAGACAGCATTACCTCATTAAAGGGATACTCACAGAAGGGGAACCAGATCCATATCAAGTAACCTTTCCTGAGAAAGAAAATTGTTTTGTTTATTTTATACTTTAAAGGCATTCTAAAATATTTGCTCATCTAAATGTAGCCGAATATTTCCTCCTTGGGGAGAAAGCAGCCTTTGTTATTAACATTCCATTGTTTTTTTCATGGTGAAAAAGAGGGAAACCATGACTGTCGTCTAAATTTCTTCAATATTCCTGCTACTATCATTTTTTCTTGTTTTTAAAGAAACCAGTTGAAGATTCATTGAAAAATACAGAACAAAGTATTTTTTCTATTTTTTCCATTATACTATTTTTAATAAGTACTATGAAATATTCTTCACTCTTTGTGGCTGAAGGGTAATTGAACTATCAAGGTAGAAAGCCTTTTGTGGTAAATGACATTCATTTTAAAATATACATGTGTTCACCTAATAGCTCTATAATGAAGCTGAAATTAAATCCACAGGCATGGTTTGGTTGGTTGTTTCCTAAAGAGAAGAAAGGCGAAAGCTAATCTATTTTAAAATAAGTCTAGCTCCAAGGTGGTGTGACAAAATCATCTTTGTACTCATTAAGGATCAATTAGTGCTTCTGCTGACTGTACTCTTTCCCACAGTATAAAGGATAGAGAATTTCAGACCACTGGATTGAGAACCTTATTCCTTGGTCATGAGCTGAAAAGTAATTTTTTAGGTGAGATGGTATTACTAACTATACCAAAGCTGAAGTGTGACTTGGTAAAATAACAAACACAATGCATAGTTGGATGATATTTTAGCAAAAGAAAAAAAAAGATTTCAAAATAGTAAATTGTTCTTTAAGGGGTTGGGAATATAGTTTAGAGGTAGAATACTTGCCTGGCATGTGCAAGGCCATGGGTTCAATCCCCAGCACCACAAAATAAATAGTTCCTTAAAAGAGAGGAAAAAACAAATTTTGACCCATCATTCCTAATGTGAGACACCTATAAAACCTTAAATATAGCATAAAGATGTATATAGTGATTATAATACTAGCTAACATAATATATATGTGCTCTAGATTATGGTTTCCCACCTATTTTAAAGCACCTGTGTCAATTTCATTGAATAAATGAAAACCTGAGACTTAATGGGTTTTAATTGATTGAAAGGGAGGGATATTTAATAGAAGAACTGGAGGTAAATATGTCTCGCTTACATAAGAAGCATGCTTATTAGAAGTCCTTGTGAAGTATATTTGCTTTTCGTAGATCTCTGCCAGGCTCTCAGCCCTGACAGCAGACAAACTGCCTGTGTGCTAGGACTACACGCAGAGCAGGATTCATTCTATTGCAAATGGTAGCTATCCCAACTCAACATGGTTTAAGCAAACTTAAGAAATACATTGTCTCATGTTAGTGGAAAGTGTAGGGAGAGAAGCGTCTTTAGGTAGATCTCAATTCAGATTTCGATCTGCTCTCCTCTATAGAGTATAGTGATTTCATTTCAGGCCCTCATGATGACAGATGACCACAGCTGCTCCAACCTCATATTCTTTCAGGCCCAAGTTGAATGAATAAGGCAGACTCAAGAATTCACTCTCCCTTCATAGGCTTAGCTCATGCACCCAGCCCTGAGTTACTGCTATCACCAAAAGAATTGGGTACCCTAGTTGACTTAGGGCTGAATCATGTGCATCACCCCTAGAACTAGGGGTAGAATCCCACCTGGACCACATAGATTGAAAACAGGAAGAGTGTATACCCAAATAAACATCGCAGTCTGCTGCTGGAATATAAAGAAGTTGTATGATGAGAAGGCAAACTATCCCACCATCCCTCCAGTAGATATTTTAGAAGTTACCAATATGGGTTTGGGCTAATAGTAATAAAAATCAAAAAGGCAAATTTTTCTTAAATGAATCTACTTTTAAAAATGCATCTCAGAGAGAGTGGCAATGTCTGGCATGTTCAGTACCTAAGTAAACTATGCAAGTCATCATTCTGGTTGCACAGGGTGGCATCGAATGTGTGTAGCAAAGCACCTGGTACTGCCATTTTTGACAGGAAAAGTTAGCTGTAGCTCATCAACCTCCTCTTGGAATTTTTGCATTTTCTTTGGAACTTGAGGTGTTTAGAGCCAAGGAAGAAAGGAAGCCAGTAGTTGGGCCTGAGTCCGGCTGGGGTATGTGACTAGACTGATAGAAGAGGAAGAGAGTGGCCAGCTTGGTGGCAGAGTACCAGGGCAGTGACATCTACAAGACACTGTAACAATGACTGTATGATGCAGTGTAGACCACTGCTGAATGCAAATGACAAGGTGGACAGAGGGAAGTGAAGCAAAGCTGCCTGGCACCGCGTGGAGAGAGAACACACACGGCAGAGAGCATGAAGCTTGCACTGCAAATCCACAGAGTTCAGGTGATTTCTGAATCTAGACCAGGGCCAGGAAGGCCTCAGCCCCTAGAAAGTGAGACTTAGTATACTACAAAGCAAGGGTAGGTCAAAACACTTAACAAGGATGAGACAGAGGGCATTGATCGGTGCCTGGATATGATATTCATCTATGCCTAGCCTAGAATAAATATTTTATAAATTGTAACACATAAATACTTGTGAATTGTAGTGTTTCTTAACATACAATTGGCTTGATCATGATTATTCATCCAATACCTCTCTTTGGTAGCAGGTACACCATAGGAACACTAATTAATTTCAAGGGAGTGAGCATCACAAATCCAGTGCTGACTCAGAAAGTTCCACAGGTCTCTTTCTTATGCTGTTAGCATTCATTGCCTGGCTGTGTGTGTGTGTGTGTGTGTGTGTGTGTGTGTGAACTAGACATGGGCCAAGCACTCTACTCTGGCCCTAGTTTTTTGTTTGTGTTTGTTTCTTGTTTTTTTGGTGGTGGTACTGGGAATGGAACCCTTTTACCTCTGGGCTACACTCCCAGACCTATGTTATATTTTATTTGGAAACAGGGTCTCTTAAGCCAGTGCGGCTGGCTTTGAACCTGCATGATCCTCCTGTCTCTGCCTCTCAAGTGCGGGGATTACAAGTGTGCACTACGGTGCCCGCCCAGCAGGCCCTAGTTTTTTTTTTTTTTAACACAAGGTCTAGCTAAATTACTGAGAATGGCCTCAGACCTGCCATCCTCCTGTCTCAGCTTCTCAAGTACTGGGATTAGAGTTATATACCACTCTACCCAGCTGCCCAAACTTCTGTTATTCAGGAAATAAGAAATATCATTGATATAACAATTACACATTTTATATAATACTCATGGTAGTTAAATGAGATAGTATATACCCCATCATAGAGCAGGGAGTAACTTAGAAATGCTTCATTCACATTGACCACTTTCCCAGCCTTTTATATTGAAGGTCTTCATAAAATTGCAGCTTGGTGTACACAATATATACTTATTGCCCTGGAAGGGTCTAATATTTTTCATTTCATATTTTTTTACCTCCACAATTTGTCTGTAAACTCCTGAAAGCACAGACTTACATCATAATTATCCTCAAAGCAGAATACCCTAAAGTGCACAGAGAGCACTGGAATGAAAAATAAGCCTCTTTTTAAAAATATAAAGAGAATTCGAGATTTCTGAAAATGGATATTTTACTAAGTAGTTCCCAAACCATAGTCATCTCTTGGATATCTTAACTTGGTACAAAAGACTCCTCAGGAATTATGGAGTTTTGTGTGGATTTTAAAGAAGAGTAACACTCACAAAAAAGACAGGTATTCCAGGCAGAGGGATGAGCAGGTGCAAAGGCACAGAGAATGATGTTTCATCTTGGAAGCTTTGATAAGGAAAGGTGGGACTGGTGGGAGAAGAAGCTGGACATGTAGACAAGAAAGAGATTATAGTTTTGCCTGCTACATCAAGGCACTTAGTGCTTTTATCAGCTTCATAAGGGAACAATTGGAGAAAGTTGAGGAAGGAACACAAGGAATGATACTCTGGGGGAAAGACTGGACCGAAAGAAGGGAGACCACAGGTGGGCACCAGTGATCAGCCTTTGTCATAATCCTTGATGAAGATCTGGCCTCACGGTAGAGATGCAAAGCCAGAGGGATGGAGAAAAGGTGACGGGGACAGAAGGTAAGTGTGAATGTTCCCAAAAGACGGCTAACACAATGACATTCTTTTTATTGAAGAAAATCTCTCAGGCTTTCACGGACCCATAGCAGAGTCGCTTTGTTGAAGGGATGATTCCCGCCATCACCGGCTCTCACTTGCCACACTGGGCACAATTGAAAACCCCCAAGAAACTGCCGTGCTTGGGTAACTGTCTGAATGTGGGCCTGGGAGAGCAGAGTGTCCGGCAGAACTTTTGGTTCCCTGGGTTAGGTGGCTTGGTAGATGGAGGTGCTCTTTGCTCTGGTGGGGCTGGGGTCGGGGGAACAGGAAGATGAAGAGGCATGCTCAGTTCTTCCTGCAGGACCTCCTTCTGGTCCCCAATTTGCTCTTTGCTCAATCTTCCTTCCAAGATTTTATAATGAAAATTGATTTGGGCCTGGCTAGAGAAATGAGGTTAACAATGAAAAGTGTGTGATTTCAAAGTTAAAAAAAACTAAGACTAATGATAAAAGGTAATTCCAACCGTTTGCCATTTTTTCCTAAAATATATTAATTATAAATATTTAATAAAATCAACTTTTATTTTCACACAAGTAGATATATATTTTCTTTATTGTTTCTGTAAGAGTGAGGGGTTTGGTGATTGAATCCTGGGGTGCTATACCATTGAGCTATTCCTCTAGCCCTTTTTATTTATTTTTATCTTGAAACAAATTTTGCTAAGTTACCATATGTTGCAACCCTTCTTTCTCAGCCTCTCAAGGACTGGGGTTACTGGGGTGCACCACTGTACCTGGCATTAACTACTTCCAATATTGATTTAAATTTCTTTATAGAGTGAGGTTCTAGTGGATAGTAATTACCACTGGGTACCTACAAATATATCATATGTAATACATATCACACATATGATATGCAGTATTGATATTTATGCTAATATGTACTTATTTAATTAATGTTCAATATAAATTACATATGAAGATTGAATTATTTTTACTCATCAAGATCATTCGCCCACCATACTCTTACCACATGTCTCCCATGTGCTGGTGATGTCAGTGGACGCAGCAAGCCAAGTCTCTTCTCTCATGGAGTTTACATTCTAGCCAACCAAGAGCAAATAAGTTCCCCATGGCACCTTAAGGATCAGGTCTGTTGGAGAAGTCCAGCCCATTATCCACTCACCCATACAAAGCTGTCATTCAGTGTTGTAAGCTGCAGTGACAGGAGAGGGGTCAGAGCCCTGGGAGCTGGGCAGTGGCCCCAGGGAGCCACAGTGACCTGGCCTGTATGTTTCTCATTAGCATTTTATTTATGTATTTATGTATTTATTTATTATTTATTTATTAATCTATTTATTTATTTTACTGGATGGTAAAGGAATCAATGCTTTTCTTTTTTAATATATTTTTATTGGTGCATTTTAGTCAAACATCACAATAGAATACAAGACTTGTTAGGATATCCAAGTACACATCATCCAATCAACCTCTTTCCAATCCCCATCCCACTTCTTCCCCCTCCCTCATCCCATACTTGACTTAGTGTTTAATATTGATATGTTAATTTACATATATCATGTTCTTTAAAGAGATTCCATCTTCCCCAATCCCATCCCCTCTGATTGGTCACCTTAATTTCTCCTCCATAGGGCCCCTTCTTCCATTAGATTCCCTCCTATTCCCAATTTCTTTCTAGTTTTGCATATTAGGGAGAGCATCCGATTTTTTTTTTTTCATTTTCTGTGTTATTTCTATGTGTATGCCACTTTGCAAGATCCAATCCCACTCTTGAAGGCCCTAGCACCAGCCTGGCCACCCTGTAGACTCTGCTCCCAGCCTCGCTGGCTCCAGTACCAGCCTTGTCTCATGGCAGGCTCCGATCCCAGCCTCGGGGGCCCCAGCACTGGCCTTGTCTTTAGGCTAGCTCCTATCTCAGCCTTGCTGGCTCCAGCTACGGCCTACCAAATGGCAGGCATGGATACCGGCCTTGCTGACCCCAGTACCAGCCTCACTACATGGCAGGCTCCAATCTCAGCCTCTGAGGCTCCAGCATTGGCCTCCCTCCTCGGCAGGCTCTGATCCCAACCCCCGAGGCCCTGGCACCGGCCTTGCCTCACTGCAGACTCCAATCTTAGCCTCCCTGGCCCCAGCACCAACCTCACCCCTCGACAGGCTCCAATCTCTGCCTCTGAGGCCCCAGCAACGGTCCTGCCTCATAGCAGGCTCTGATCCCAGCCCTGCTGGCCCTGACACCAGCCTCACCCCTTGGCAGGCTCCGATCCTGGCCTTGGAGGCTGCAGCACCAGCCTTGCCTCATGGCAGGCTCTGATCCTGGCCTCTCTTATTAGCATTTTAGCATTGCATTGCACTGCTATCAAATCTTGATGTGGGCTGTCTTGTCAGCCTCTCTTCAACATCAAAAAGGCAATGTGTGCTTCAGTTTTATTGAGATGTGGGATGTTGAGAAGGTAAATGAGGGCCAGCTTTGGCCAGAGGGAGAGTCACAGTGTGAGTGGCAGTAAAATTTCTTTCCACTGGACTGCATCTGACACAGAATCACAGAGAGCTGCACAACACCGCCGTCCTCTCTGAAGAAATAAAGAAAAATCCCTCCTCACACCTCAGGTCACTACTGCACATGCGCTCATAGTGTTCTAGGCCCCAGACTTAGCCCAGCCATTCTCCTTCCTGTCTGCCTGCAGATCTGTCTACAACCTGTTCCTTTTGCCTTTTCTTTATCATCATTTATAGAATGACATAGAATTGGGCCGTAGAGTCAAGATGGATGGCAAATTCCATTCCTGGTAATGTTCTTCTCTTGCATTTGTGAGACTGTCTCTGTTTAAATGGTTCTTGACATTGCTGAGTACTTGTGGAACCTTCTTTTACATCATTGAACTTGACTCCTACCTTCAGCTCTTTCACCCGAGTCTTTACAATTGGCCAGGTCAGCTTGCTGTTTCTAACCTAACAAAACTGTATCTCTGTAGTTGTGCTGACTTCATTCCTCTACTAAAAAATAAATAAAACAAAACCCCCCAAAGGTTTCCCTGTGTCTATCATACTCCATACTAAGCCATCAAAGTTTCTCAGTCATTGAGACCCAAACTTCCTTTCTAGTCACTTTTTTTGTCCTTTTATTGATGCATTTCAATTATATATCATAGTGAAGTTCAAAGTGATACAGACATACGTGCTCACAGCACTTGGTATGTTTCCTCTACACCCCACCTCCCCATACATGTGAGTGAAATTGTTAGCTGTAATGCAACCAGCCAAGGCTGGGAAGTGGTGGGTCTTATCTGGTCTTCATCAAAGAAGTGCAGCATTGGGGTGGAGTGGGGGTGGACCTGGCTTTATTTCATCTGTGGAGGTTGAAAGAGGAGGTCCAGGCCTCCTGTACCCAGTGGCAGCTGGCTGAGTACAATAGTGCTTCACAAGAGACTTCTGCAAGGGGCTTCCACACAATGAGTAGAAAAGGTCCGGCTTTTTTACTAGACAAAGATGAGTTTGTAAGAGTGAACCAGCTACAGAGATGCAGTTACGTTAGGTTAGAGGCAGTAAATTGATTTGGCCCATTGTAACCCACAAAGATGAGTTCACAAGAGTGAGCAAAGGTGGTCCCATTCCAGGGCCCAAGGTTAACAAAGGTGGCATTGTATTGGGGCCTAGAGTTGGGGCAACATAATATATCCAGGATACTTTTCAGGTAATAGTGGCATTTAGCAGAAGGGAAGGTTAGCCTAACTAACACCATGTTTTCCTGGGCCCCACAACAGTGATACCTTTACATACATGGACTGAACTGTTACCTTTACCAATTCTCCTAGTCAATTTTTTATATATCCCAGGTCCTTTGTGTGGCAGTAAGTCATGCACTTCTGCTCTTGCTCATGCTATTAATTTCACTTGCAATGCCCCTCCTTTGATTTTTATCCACTAAAGCTAAGGCTTTCCTGAGCACCTCCTATGTTATCTCTGACCTTGAATTCTCTCAAGTAGATGGGAAACCAGTTATCCAATTTAAGTCAGTTGATTAACACATTTCCTGTTCCTTTAAATTTTTTCTTCAAACAAAAGCCCTGATTTGAGTTCCAGATTTATGCTACTTTTCCTCATCATTGGTGTCATGTTTCTAATGCTGGCAAAAATAAGCTTGTGTCTACTTTCATTCTTAGGTCTCAATGATTCTGATATGAAAGGTACCCAGTTTAAGTGAAAGTGTGTACTTCTAACCTATGGAGAATGAGTAAACCTAGGAAACCTGATCAACATCTCTGGGCACCAAATTATAAAAGATAAAATGAGAGGAAATTGAGTCTTCGCAAAGAGAGAATGGGGATCTTTTCAGAGGTGGTGAGTACCAAAAAGAACTGGATCTAGGTCATCATCCAGAAATGTGTACACAGAATGGCTGTTTTTCTAAGTTCTCTGAACATGACATACTCTAGAGAGTCTAGAATGTACGCAACAAATACTTGTTTAATGACTCACAATGAGCCAGGAAGACCAGCCCAAGAAGAGAGCAAAGCAGGAAGAACTCATGACATACGACCCAAAGAACCCTCTGCAGAAAAACACTGCACCTGCAATTCCACCAGTTACCTCCCAAAGAACATTCCACCTCCTCTTCCTTGTATATTTTCTACAGAACGAAGTATAAATCTGATCAGCCAAATACATGGATAAGTAACTAATATGAGGGTCTCTATATTCTTTTTTTTTATAGGTCTGGGGATGTAACCCAGAGGCATTTGACCTCCAAGCTACACCCCCTGCCCAATTTTTTTATTCCTTATTTTGAAACAGGGTCTCACTGAGTTGCAGAGGGCCTCACTAAGTAGCTGAGGCTATCCATGAACCGAGATCCTCCTGTCTCAGCCTCCCAAATGCTGGGATTACAAGTGTGTGCCACCACACCCACCTTGGGGTCTCTATATTCTTAATGGCTTTAATAAATACTCAAATTTATTAGTGTGTCCCCTTGAGTCTTAGGAATTGTTGCATCCTCCAGCATGGCCTCTTGATTTAAATTATCATTACATCACCCCTCGGGGGGGGAAATGGCAGTAGCGTTTCTGATATCTGGCTAAGAGGTACAAGAGAGACCTTGTGAGGATTTCAGGAGAAAGGGAAAGGGCATCTCATGAGGTCTGCTCTGACCAGTGGTATGTAAAGGACAGTCATGGAGTGGGATACCTCGGTGTACAAGACTCATTCCTCTCCCCTGCTTCTCCATCTTTCTTTTTTCTCACTATTGCTTTCCTTCCTTCTCCTGCCTCAGGTAGCATGTGGAAAAATCTCTAAAACTTCTTTAAAATTTTAATTAATGCGTATGTATTTATGCTGTGCAGTGTGGTGCTGTGTGTGGAAGCCAGTGCTGGAGATTGAACCTAGGGGCATTATAGCTCTGAGCTATACCCCTACCCTTTTAAAATAATTTTTATTTTGAAACAGAGTCATACTAGGTTGCTGAAAGCCTAAGTTGCTGAGACTGCCCTCAAACCTTCGATCCTCCTGTTCCTGCCTCCCAGTACTAGGATTACAGGCACATGCCACCATACCTACCCAGTATGGTGGTTTGATAATGAATATAACATGTAGTGACCAAATTTGAGTAATTAGCATATCCATTACCTTAAATATTTATTGTTTCTTTGTGGTGAGAGCATTCATAATCCTCTATTTCAAAATATACAGTCTATTATTGTTAATCATAGTCACCCTTCTGTGAAATAGAACACAAATAACTTACTAGCTTAATTTATTGCTCTGTACCCATGTCAAACTACTCCCAGTCCTCTCACCTAATCTTTCCCAGATTCTGGTAGCCACCTTTCTACTTCTTACCTTCGTGAGATCAACTGTTTTAAGATTCTGTGAATGAGTGAGGCCATGTGGTATTTGTCTTTCTGTGCCTGGCTTATTTCACTCAATATAGTGTCCTCCAATCTCATCATATTGGGAAATGTGACAGGATCTTGTAATTTTTTAAAATTTTTATTGGTGCATTATATTTATACATCATATTGGGGTAAAAAACTTGTGTGTACAGACATGCACACATCACTGATTTAACCCCTACCCAATTCCCACCCCATTCCCTCCCCGTCCTTCCCTCCCTTGCTTGGCTTAGTGATTGATTTAGATATGTTTAAGTACATTGTGTGTTTTACAGATTTCCCTCTCCCCCCCTCCTTTCTCCTTTTGGTTGCCTTGTTTGGTCCTCTATAGGATTTCCTTTTTCATCTAGAGTTCCTCCTATGACTCATTTCTCCCTAACTCTCACATATTAGGGAAAGCATCTGATTTCTTATTTTTTGTGACTGACTAATCTCACTTAGCATAATGTCCTCCAGTTCCATCCATTTCCCTGAAAATGATGTAATTAAGTGTTTTTTTGATAGCTGAGTAAAATTCCATTGTGTACATATATCACAGTTTTGTAATCCATTCATCTGTTGATGGACATCTTGGCTGGTTCCATAGTTTGGCTATGGTGAATTGTGTAGCTATGAACATAGATACACATGCATTAGTTTGGTAGTTTGGTTTCTTTTCTTTTAACTCAAGATGGATCAAAGACTTGGAAATTAAACCAAAGACCTTGAAGCTCCTTTGAAGAGGGCATAGGTCCAACACTGCAACACATAGGCACAGATAAACACTTTCTCAACAAGACCCCAAAGGCAAAACAAACTAAAAGGCGAATCAATACGTGGGGTTGCACGAAACTGAAGAGCTTCTGTTCAGCAAAGGAAACTTTCAAGAACTTCAATTGAGAGCCAACAGAATGGGAGAAGATTTTTTGCCACCTACCCCTCCGATAGAGGACTAATATCTAAAATTTACAGAGAACTCAAGAAACTCAACACTAAGAAAACAAAGCATCCAATAACAAAATGGGCAAGTAAACTAAATAGACACTTCACAAAAGAAGAAATTCAAAAGCCAATAAATGCATGAAAAAATGCTCAACATCACTGGCAATCAGAGAGATGCAAATCAAAACTACCCTGACATTTCACCTAACTCCAACTAGAATGGCCATCATTCAAAACACAAACAACAACAGATGCTGGCGAGGATGTGGAGAAGTGGGAACTCTAAGACATTGTTGGTGGGATTGCAAATTAGTGCAACCACTTTGGAAAACAGTATAAAGAATCTTAGAAAAATGGGAACAAATCTACCATTTGATCCAGGATTTTGTAATTTATACTGAGAGAGAGAGAGAGAGAGAGAGAGAGAGAGAGAGAGAGAGAGAGAGAGAGAGAGAGAGAGAGAGAGAGAGAGAGAGAGAGAGAGAGAGAGAGAGTCTGCCTATCTGTGTGTGTGTACCACATCTTCTTCATTCACTCATCTGTCAGTGGACACTTGGGTTGATTCCTTGCTATTGTGAATAGTGCTGCACTAAACATGGAAGTACATCTAGCTCCTCAACATACTGACCTCATCAGAAAAATCTCTTTGATGGACAGGTCTCCTCCTCTCCTCTTTGCTCCTGTTGAGCTCTGATCTTCACTTTGCTTCATACTCAGCAAGGCTGATTGTGTGACTAACTCCTTGGCCTCACATTTCTGCTGGGTGGCCCTCTGGGGAGCACGGGCAGTAGATCAGCGGAGCCATAGGTTGTGAGGTCTAGGTGTTTGTTCTCCTAGTTCCTACTGCCTAGGGTTGTTGAGAACAGACCTGGGCCCAAACTCCACAGTCCCTGGAACCTGGCTCTTGTTTCTTCCCCCTCCCCATCTTGCTCTCTTCCATTCTTCTCTAACTGCTCCCTTCCCTTGCCTTTCAGGCCTTGGATGTAAGAGCCTTTCACACGGATACAGCCCCAGAGTAGAGCATCATTCCTTGTGGTTTTCCAAATCTTTGCCTGCACTTTTGTAAATATGGTTTTTATTAAACTTAAACAACTCCTCTAAGTCACCATTTATTTCCTGCTAGGATCCTGACTGATGCAACTGCCTGTCTTACAGAGAGACTTACCTGATGCCATGCACATTCCCAAAGAGGCAACTGCATCTGCCTTGGGGGCTCATCTGAACATTTTATGCCTACTGTGGTTTATTTGTTTTTTGTCTTGTTTTTGTAGCTAGCAAGTAAACAGTTTCCAAGACCTGTTTACAAATCAAATCCTTTGTAAAATTCCAGTTCCCTGGGCACCATTAGTGATACACATCATGTACAGGGCCTCATAGCAAGATGTTTCTAGCCAGGCGTGGTGGCGCATGCTCGTAATCCCTGCACTTGGGAGGCAGAGACAGGAGGATTGCACAGGTTCGAAGCCAGCCGTACTGGCTTAAGAGACCCTGTTTCCAAATACAAATATAAAATAGGTCTAGGAGTGTACCCTGGAGGTAGAAGGGTGTCCCAGAACCCCAGTACCACACACACACACACACACACACACACACACACACACACACACAAATGTTTCTTAATATTTATTTTGAAATAAGTATCAGGGTTTTTTTTCTTCATACCTAGTTGTTACCGACGGGCTCAGTCCTTGTGGGGGGGGCAAGTCCACTCGCGGCCGGGAGCCTCAGAAAGATGGGGCAAAAGGCAGGTGATGTCCTGCAGAAACTTATCTGCAGCGATTCTTTCCCCTCTATGAATTCCCTAAGTTTTTAGGTACGACGTTTGGGAAAGAATCTGAGGCGGACAAAGGCTTCTTGAGCCAATGACACTTTATTACAAAAACCCCGAAAAATTTATACCCTTCACCAGTGAGATTAATAATAGGAGAAAAAAGAAAGGGAAGGGGGGCAATCACAGCAAAACAATAGTGAATTACATATAAACAAAGTAAATGACTAGTCCAGCATTTCGATATTGCAGCAGGGCAGGTCCAAGGGTAAATTCCAAAGGCAATACAGGCACACCCAAGGCCCAGGGCTTGGAGAATACGCCTTCTCATGGAATCTTCTTTTGCTTTCTTTTTTGAAGTTTCCATCTATGTCCATATGACGAGCATGGGGAGATGTGGCGGTCCAGGTGGATGTGATAGAGTTTCTCCAGGTGTTGGCATTTTACCTTCTAAATCTGAAAGCTTAAGCAAACTCACAACACAGTTTGGCAGACAAAATATCACAAACAACACCACAAGGTTCTTGGTTTTAATTGTCAGATGTATTTCCTTAACTGCTGAACACTCTTCTTTAGACAACAAGCCTATTAAAGGTCTATCCATCTTTAATAATCCATTTCCCTGTCACAAACCCTCTGCAACCTGCTTTTAACCTTCTAATTCCTTCCTTTCCCAGTTGGGACTTTCTTATGATAAGCTCTTCTTCGTGCAAAAATGCTTTTCTTACTCTTACGGTATTTCCTTTCCTTCATACATATATACTTAAAACGTCTGTCCTTTATTTTGTCATATTCATTTCTAACCATGCGGTCCGCCTCTCTGTCTTCAGGAATATTTACACTGGGCGTAAAAGTCACCAATCTTTTTCCTTGAGTCTATTGTATTTGGGCAACTAAGTTGTTTATCAACTAAATTGCTTTAAGGTCACACACAAGGTTTTTATCTTTTCTGTCTCTAGGCAGGATCTCAAGGGTAAACAAAGTTACCTTAAACTGAGCTACCTTACCGGAGTTAATAGCTTAACCTAAGTTAGTGATAGTGAGGGTCGGAGGCCATTTGTGATTGCTGCAGCTGGAATGCTTATCACAGCATCTGAATTCTGGCCAGTTTTTATTATTATTGAGCAGAGCCAAGGACGTTTAGGCAAATTATTAGAGATTTTATTTCCACGGACTCAATTTCATCATAGTCCTGATTTCACATCATTGGAGCAATTTGTGTAGAGAGTTAAAAGAATAATAGTAAAAGTGGGGGGTACTTTGGCCAGAGACGACACCTCCTTCTCGGGGCTTTTTGCCGAATTAAATATGTGGAGTGGGGTCTCAACACATAGATGCCGAGGCAGCAGGATGTCTTGGCACCTACTAAAGAATCCAAGTCAATGTCAGTATTCCCTCCAAAGGCGTGCTCCAGTGGGACCAGGAGACTTTCATCTAAGCCCCACCTTTTAAAGGTATCACCACCTTCCCATAGCACCATGGATGAGGGAAGAGGCTTTTACCACTCAGGCCTTTGTGAGACACAGAGCAGTGGGTTCAGAATTCCATTGGTCTTCACTATGAGCAGTGGCACCCATTCCCTCAGCATCTTCCAATGCCAAGATAGAGGAGTTATGGGAAAAAAGAATGGTAAAAAAGGAATGTCCATTTTTTTTTTCCCAACCAAAGTGGAAAGTCAGTTTGACTTTAGTTTGCAGATTCTTTAGTCACTCTAAAGCCAACCTTCCATGTCCCACTTCCCACACAGGTATGTGCATTTAGCCAACTCTATTAGAATCTTTCTTGAAAACTGGTAAGTTCTACCTGCAAGATTCTTTCTGATACTACTAAGAGGTTTTCATGGAAGTTCAAAGCTATAACTCAAGAACTAGCTGACAGTTCAGAGTAAAGAGGTTTGCCACACTGTCCCCTCCTTGCTGAGATGCTTGTCAAGGTAGTAACAACTGTTCCTTAAGCTTCACAATGTTCAACAGCCTCCAAGTGAACTATCTCGCTTGACCCTTAATGTTCTGCATATGAGAAAATGCTATTTTCTTCTAAATATTAAAAGAAGAATTAAGATAAAACATATTAGAAATAACAGTAAGGAAGGAGAAAACTTGCCATTTTAATTTCCTCTACAAAAGAAAGAAAATAAAGAGAATACATTGATGCTTATGCAAAACTTATCTACTAAGAATGAATGTTAGGCCGAATGTGGTGGTGCATGCTTGTAATCTCAGCATTCGGGAGGTGGAGACCAGAGGATTGCGATTCACAAACAGCCTCAGCAACTTAGCGAGGCCCTTCAAAACTCAGTAAGGTCCCGTTTCAAAAAAAATAAAAAGACTAAAAAATAGGGCTGGGAGTGTAGCTCGGAGGTAGAATGCCACTGGGTTCCATCCCCAGTACCGCAAAAAAAAAAAAAAAAAAAAAAGAATGTTAAAGGTACACCCCCAAATATTTATCCAAATGTTTCTATGGGTGCCATGTTTTGAAAAATACCCAGAAATTCTGTGTGTGGATTATGGAGTTTTACTCAGCCATAAAGAAGAACAAAATTATGTCATTTGTAGGAAAATGGATGGAACTTGAGAACATTGTACTAAGGAGATCAGTACCTCTCAGTCATGTTTCTCTCATTTGTGGAATTTAGAAAATAGTAAACAAATGGGTCAAGTACTGTTACGACCACATATGAAGGTGTCACTAATCTCAGTAACATGTATGGGAAGGGAAGATAGGAGAGTGTCATGGGACCCAGAGGAAAATACACCAAGTGGTGCATGCAAATATGTGTATCACTTTGAATTTCATTATGTTGTATAATTACAGTGCGCCAACAAAAATCATGAATTTTGTGTCTATTCTTATTTATAATAGCCATACCTAATAATTTATTGGTACAATTCTTAGTTGCTATAAATAGCCATCACAGGCATGTGTAATTCGCATTCAGTTTTGATTATCTCAGTCTTGGATCCTTCTTTATTATTTTTGTGGCACCAAAGGAACTGAGACTCAAGCTTGGGAAATAATAATAAAATCTAGCCCAGTCCTTTTAATGAATATCAATTTTGCCAAAAAAAATCAGGAAACTTGGCTAGGATTATGAAGCTAATTAGAATCAAAGTCTTCTGTCTTCATGGTTTATTCTAAAAAGATAGAAATCGTATCGAAGTCAAATTCTATTATGAACCATGTAGGTAATCAAAGGGCCTCCAGGTGGGTTATCTCTTTTGATCCTTAATTCTTTCATGTGAAAAGATGTTAATTGCTTGTGAACTACTAAAGGGAGAATTATGATAAAACAGTTTAGAAATAACAGTAGTTACTGGCCAAGTAGTAGTTAAAAGAAAACTGGAATCACAGGTGTGATGATAATTGCAAAGGGCACTCAACCTTGGTATTGTAAGGCAAGAGAGGTAAAGGCTAGAGGCAAGAGGCAAGAGAGGACGATGGCAAATGGAAAGGACGTGCCTTGTCTAACTGGGCTTCTTAGCCTGCTTCAGCCGGGGACTAAACCCAGCACTGCCAAAATCTAAGCATTTTTTTCAAAAACAGCAGGAAATGCAAATTTTATGTGAAATCTCCTAATGTTTAAAATTGGCAGTTAATTCAATGGAATTAACTGCCAATTAATTGATAATTGATTGGATTAACTATCAATTGTCAATTAATTCAAATGTTAAAAATACCATTTGAGTCAAGATTTTAAAAGACATACCCCTAAGTTGCTAATTTATGGCTGCTTGAAAAATGAATCAATATCTGAAGATAAAATGTGTTTACCAATAAAGTTTAGCAAAGCTCTAATATTAATTTGTCTAACTTTCCTTCCATTTACTCATGTGACAAATTCCACTTTACCCAAAGTAGAAATTTTGGGTAAAGGATGGTACTGGATGTTGTTGGAGACTCTGAATAAGACTGGAGATGAGAGAATAGAATTAATGTGGAATGCTTGTCAAGGGGGAATTGCTTGAGGCTCCTTCTGACCCTGGCCATCTATCAGAGTCACCTAGATCCAATCCATGATGATTCTGACTCAGCTGCCCTGAAATACCATTAGCAGTCACCAGGAGATTAGTAAAACTTTGTTGAGTAGCATCTGATGTCAGACAACAGGAAATCCAGGCAAAGCTAATATGTATGATGCAACCTCTTCTAGCAACCCCAGGATAAAAGAGTAGAAGTGTGGCAGAGGAGGAAGGCAGATAAGAGACCCCATTTTGGCTGGGAGACTAGAGAAAATAGCTGAAATGAATGGCTGCCATTGGTCCAGGTTGGATTGGTGAAGCCTCTAAGTGACATCCAGTACGTGGGTCTACAAATATTCTGAGTCTGCAAACATAGTGCTCATTGTGTTTCATGAGAAACAGGGCAATTGTGTCTTAATTTTCCTAGGCCTATCTCAGACTGCTTAAATAGTCTTGAGGAAATTCGCTACAACTCCCATTTCCTCATCTGTTACTGCTGTAGAAGCAGTTTGAAACTTGTAGGAGCATTTCAAGATGAGAAGGAGCAGTGATGCATAAGGGTAGGTGTGATGGTTTTCAAATTTTTTATTTTGGTATTTTGAGTGCTAAAAGGAGTTTCTTGGAGAAGTCTTTCTCTTTCATAAATCCAATCAGAAATGTTCAATTTCTGTACACCCGAACAGGCAGCTACAACTGGGAAAATGATTCTGTGATTCCACACATTTCTCTGACAAGTCACAAATGGGTTTTAGTGACCAGCTGCAGCTTGTGTGTTAAATTCAAATAATTCATTCTTGGCACAGTTATTTTTCACATTCCCTTGCATTAGAAAAAAAAATATGGTGCCTACCATTACACATTGTAAAAGCAATAGATTCTCTCTTTTCTGCCTGGAGAAGATATCGAATACTAAATGCATAAAATGAAAATGTCAATAAATTCAACAATATGTTTCTTCTCTGATCAGCAGGGGCAAATTATAAAGCTTTAGTCAGCAGGTCTGCTAAGACCTACAGGGAATTTTTCTTATCTCATAAACTACAAGAAATATAAAATAAAGATGATGCTCAAATATTTCCAAGTACTCAAATGGAAACTAGCTTTTTGAGCATGGGTTGATTTGGAATTTTTGCCCTCTCCCAAGGGTCTGGAGCCAATTACAATAAGGCAGACAGCCTGTCAATTTGCTTAGTATACTTCTGGCTTTCAAGGGAAGTTTTCTTTTCAGTTCAGAGGATATTCTCACATTGGATTGGGTTCTTGTGTCGAAGGAACCATTAGTACCCTAAAATCCATTCAGCAAAGAAATGCATTTTAAAACTCATTTTTTCTTTGTGCTTTTAAAAAGCCATGATCATGTAAATGCCTCTTAAGTGAGGAAAAACCAAATACCAAGAGCAAAAGATTGTTGTAATATAATAATGATTAATATTATCACACTGGAAATGGCTTGATGGAAAAAGATCGTTGATATTTGCACTTAGTCCTTGAATAAATCAACATAGCATTTCTACTGACCTAATTAGTCTTAAATTAAGCATAACTACTGTTTACTGGGATTACCTCATCAGACAAGCCATTTCAGCGTCTGTTTTTCCTTATGGTGAAAAAGGTTCCCTTTTACATCAAAAGTGAGTTTTCCTTCTCTTAAGCTCACTTGTTTGGATATTTCTATCCAAAATAAATACTTTTTTTCTCACCTACTAGCTGTTTAAGGGTAAATTTTGTCTTCAAAAGCATGTACATGACTCCTGGTGCAGACATTTGACCTCAGTGGGAGCTATGAGTCTTTGAGGGCCTGATTTGACCCTGTGTTTGTGCTTGGTGTATAAGTATTTAGGTAATGTTTTCATTTCCTGACCTGCTTAGTATCATTTCTTTGGCAAAATGTATTCACTTCCCTCACATTTTCCCCATCTGTTATATTCTTAAGTCTATTACTTCTTTTATTTTTCTTTGATCTTTTTTTGGGGTCTGGATATCATTTTCCAAGGACAATGAGCATGCAAGGGTACACACACACACACACACACACACACACACACACACACACACACAAACATACACACACATACACACACACCAAATGAATATATAGCATTTGTATTTCTCTATACAAAGTATGTACATATGCACACACATATATAGTTTATCTTTATACCTATCTCTATAATGACAACATCGCTCCATCTTTCACTTTTTTAAATAGAGTCTGTTTTCTTTGTTTCTTAATTCTATGGGGAAGAATGCAATATGGTAGAGAACTAAGGATTGTAATTTTCTTCAGTTTTTTCCTCCTCTAGTTCTAATTCTGGGATATAAGGAGAGCTTTTAAGATTTTCTTTTGATGAATCCATACTCATTTCCCTTTGTACCCAAATATTATATTTTGAAAGCATTTCTATCTTATCCTCTTGAAAGATGTTAACATTCAAGAAAACATCAAGTTGAGTATCCAGCATCTGCAGACTCATTCTGGATTCCAGGTGGATAGTTGAGGCAAAACAAATGAAAAGCCCCATTTTAATATATTTGCCTGCCCTTGTTTTCTCACTTGACTTCCCAATCTAATTTCTTGGCTGCCACGGGTTCTCACTCATATCACCATTTAAAATTTAAAAGCAATATATATTTAAATGCAAAACAATGTGCGTATATGGAGACTCTGCCACAGTGGAAAGTATGACAGTGGGTTTCATTTCAGAGAGTTCTGGATGATCTCTCGAGTGGTGGAGCCAGAAGTAAGAAATGCTAGCTCATTCCAAATGACTGGAAGTAAAACAAATATTATTTCCTGTCTGATCACGGTCTGTGTCTTTCCACATTAAGAAAATTCTGTTTTTATTCATTTGCGCTTTGTCATTCTCCCTTTTGACTGACTACAGTTGGTGTGAATAGTACACAGAACAACTTCGACATTTATCTTAGTAGTAGGAGAGGTGACCAGCCACCCATTCTCACATTTTGAGGAAACCCAGAAAATCGATTAATAATGTGCATGCATTTTAGGTTTTCCTTAAAAGCCTTCCTATTAATTAACAACACCCTCCGGAAGCCTTAACATTCTCTGGAATACTAACATAATTCCAATGGGGAATTTTCTGCTCGATGTCCCATTTTTTTTCCCCCAATCTAACCAGAAACAGTCCCGTTGAATGGTCAGTTATACAGAAATCGCAGAGCCTGCTGTCACAAGGCTAACAATGAAGTCAAATGCGAAAAGCTCAATAAAGGTAAAGTATAGTTTATAGAAATGTGAATGAATATTTACCAAGAATATGTTTTGTGATGGTAGCTTCTAGAATACAAAAATAAGTTTGTGGTCCTGAGTCAATATCAAAAGTACATTCCAAGAGTAAATATCAAATTATCCTGACAGTGAAATGGGAGAGTGGGCTATATAATGTGTAACTTTGAATGTATTTTTTCTAGCTACTCATCTCTGTTTTGTTTTCGTGTGCCAAAAAAAAATTAATATTCTGCTCTTTCCTGTGGAAGCAACACTGGTAGTTATATAAAATAACTCTATTTGTCTTTCATACATTTTTCCCCACTTAGAAATTTTAAAACTAATATGGCATGATGCTTATGACTGTGAGGTCTGTGTGCATGTGTGAATTTGTACAGTGTGTGAGCGTCATCCACATTCCTGATAAATTATATATATATGAGTAAATAGAAATGAAATCATATTTTAAATGTTCCATGGGAATTCAATGTAATGTAACTTCTCTGGGAATTGCTTTTAAGTGGCACCTACTTTAATAATGCGGTGACTTCCACAAACATCCTGGATATATGGATGAGATATATATGAGATATATTTTTGAGCATTGTATCTTCTGTAGCCACAGCCATGTGGAAATGTTGATAAACTTTGAAAATAAGAAAACTGAAGTGAGATGTAGCATATTTGACATAACTTACTAAAATTCACATCAATATTTCTGAAGCTCTCTGGGCAAGTGTTAAAAACAAGGGTATTGAACATAAACCTCAGCTGCTGTGAAGGAATCATTCTATCATCTCTCTCTGTCTCTCTCTCTGTCTCTCTCTCTCTCTGTCTCTCTCTCTCTCTGTCTCTCTCTTCTCTCTCTCTCTCTCTCTCTCTCTCTCTCTCTCTCTCTCTCTCTCTCTTTATTTTTATTTATTCATTTATTTATTTTTGCAGTACTGGGGATTGAACCCAGGGCATTCTACCTCTGAGCTATATCCCAGCCCAGTTTTAGTTTTATTTTTGAAACAGGGGCTTGCTAGATTGATGAGCATCTCACTACTTACTGAGGCTATCCTTGAATCTGCGATCTTCCTGTCTCAGCCTCCCAAGTACTAGGATTACAATTGTGCACCATCATGCCCAGCTTCTTTCTTCTTCTGTCTCATGCTGTGTTACTTTGGCAGAGTGTATACTTTCATGCTACTTAACCTCTACTGGTGCAAGTCGCTTCTTGGGAGAACCAAAAATTCAATCTAGGCCCAAGGGAAGAAATCAGTAAGCCCTTGACCTGTATCATGTGGATTCTAAAATATCCTTGGAATCAGACCTTCCTGATATAGAGCCCTGTTCTGCAGAAATTGGGCAGAAATCACTGGCAGGAATCTGCCATATTATAATGATGGCTAGTTCTGGGTCCATACCATCCAAACATATGCAGAAGACCCACTTACCACTATCTATCCCTTATGTATAAAACCTTCAATATACATTCAAGTTGATGTTTTGTTTTTATTTAAATGCATAAGAGTAATCATATGGAAAAAATCTCAACCATCACCTTACAATTAACTCAAATAAAACATATACCTAAATGTAAAACTTTTAGAAGAAAACATAAGAGGAAATCTTAGTGACCTTGGGTTTGACAAAGAGTTCTTAAATATGACATAGTATGCATGGAAGAAAATAAATTGTGCTTTGCCAAAATTAAAAAATTTTCTCTTCCAAAAACATTGTTGGAAAAATAAAAGGTAAGCCACAGCTTGGGAGAAAATATTTTTGCATATCCTATTCACTGAGGACTTACCTAGACAACACATAAAGGACACTTACCACTCTAATAATAAGACAAAGCCACTTATTCTCAAAAATGGGCCAAAGATTTGAAGAGATATTTCACACCTCCTCCACCAAGAAAAGGAAATACCTCAATGGCAAGTACCCCCTCAAAAGATACTCAGCATCATTAATCATTAGAATAATGTATATTAAAACCACAAGGAGACATCACTATACTGTAATTAGAATGACTAAAGTTTTAAGAAAAAATAAAATTTGAGGTTATTTAGAACTGATACACTGCTGGTGGGAATGTGGAATAGAATAAATATGCTTGGAATTTTTTTGGCAATTTTTTAAAAAGAAATTCCATGGAGCCATTCATTCTATTACTAGGCATTTAACTAAGAGAAATGAAAGCGTCAGGGCGTGGTGAGAAAGGCCTGTAATCCCAGTGCTTTGGAGGTTGAGGCAGGAGCATCACAGGTTAGAGGCCATCTTCAGTAACTTAGTGAGACCCTATTTAAAAATTAAAAAGGACTGAGGGCATAGCTCAGAAATAGAATGCCCCTGGGTTCAATCCCAGTGAGAAGAATAAATAAATAGTACTTACTATAAAATACAGGAATGAGAATAAATATTATTTACTATATAATATAATTTATACAAGATTTTAGAAACTTCAAATCAAATCTCTAGTGACAATAGATTTGTGGTAACCTGGGATAAAAGTGTGAAGGAAAGGCCTCAGAGAGGGGTTACCAGGGGTCACAGAGAGTGATGGGGATATGTATCACCTTAAATGTAGTGATAGTTTTACAGACATATTCATAGATAATAATTCACTGAGTTGTAGTACTTGAATATATATAACCTATTATGTGTCAATTTTATCTCAATAAATCTGAAAATTATAAAAAGTAATACAAATATAAGCAAAACAAACTTCTTGCACTTATTTGTTACCACAAAGACAAGCTTTGAACTAATGGTCTAAAGGTTTCCCGACTGAAATGCATTCCCAAGCAGTATACCTCTGAACATGATGTTGCCTTATAAAATACAGCTGAGAACATTAGTTTGGCAAACAGTTACATTAAGTTTAACTGAATAGCAGGATTCTCACAATCACAAATGTGCTCTTGTGACTTGTAAGTTTAGATGCAATATCTAGGTTATGATTTCTCAAAATATTCTGACCATAGAATCCTTTAGCAAAGAGTCCTATGGGACTAGTGTTCCACGAAACCCGCTTTGAGAATGCCCCTCACACACATCTCTAAGAACAGAGTCCTGGAGGGCTCTTTCAGACTAGGATCCTCATTCCTAGTCTGCAACTCATCAGATCATCTGTTTGGTTCTCAAAAGTCAAACTCATCAAAGCAGAGAGTACAATGGTGGTCCCCAAAGTCTGGAGGTGGGCAACCAGGGAACGGGAAGATGGCCAAAGAATATGAAGTTTCAGTTAGACAGGAGGAACACATTTTTGAGACCTATAGCATGAAATGGTGATTATAGTTAATACACGAGGTAGTGTATGTTTCAGAGTTGGCAAGAGTGGAAAGTTAAAATGTTCTAACAACAAAATAATTATGCGAGCTATAAATCTTAATTAGCTTGATTTAATAATTTCACATGAATCAAAACATCACATTGTACCCTGTAAATAAACAAAATTATTATTTGTTAGTTAAAAAAAAAACTATGAAATTTCAGGTTGAATTTGACATTCAAGTTTCTCAACTTACAACTAGGTAGATCCAGATGTCTAGCTAGATATTATGAAAAGAATCTGCAGGATTCCATGGGAGCACCACGTAAGAGTCGTAGCTTTGAACAGGAATATTTTGTAGCTTGGAGATTGTCCTTGAGTCATGGTTCCTATTTACCTCTCTGAGCTTCCTGACTACGTTAGAGTCACTGAAAAGCTTTACAAAAACTGAGTCTTATTTCTTTCTCTTCCTCTTATTCCTTGTGTAATTTAGTCCAAAAGTCATTAGATTGGGCCAAATAATACAAGTATCAATATGGGGGCTTGGAACAGGGAGCCTCTGAAATCCAGAATGTGTTTAAGGGACAAATCGGTATTATGAATCACCAGACAGAATGCAATGAGAACACGGCATCAGCTCTGTGCTGTTCCTGACTCAGATGCATGCTCTGAATCTGACCATGAGGAAGCATGAGACAAACTCAAACAAAGGGACATTTTATAGAATAATTGGGTTACAGGTGCCCGTCAACAGATGAATCAATAAAGAGAATCTGAAATGTACACACAATGGAATTTTACTCAGCCATAAAGAAGAACAAAATTATGTCATATGCAGCTTATGAATGAATATTATGCTCATCTCAGAAAGAGAATGGTCAAATATTTTTTCTCATTTGTGGAGGCTAAAGGGAAACATAAGGGACTTCAAATAATGCAAAGCTAAGTCAGTAGAGTAGTTGAAGGGAGTTAGAGATAAGCATTAGAGAAGAAAAGAGGGAGGACTGTGGGAGGAAACAGTTCAAATAATACTATGGCGATATATGAAAGTACCATTACCAATCTCACTAACTCACATTGGGAGGGAGGACTGGGAAGCAGGATGGGATGTGGAGAGAAATACACAAGAGCTATGTGCATGTATGTTTCTACATTGAATTTCACCATGATATGTAATTATAATGCACCAATAAAGTGAAGTTAATAAAAATAAAGCAAAGTAGCTGGACTGTAGTTAGCAAGTGTTAAAGTCACAGAAGTCGTGCAACTAAGAAGGAACTCTCCCACACTAAAAGACACTAAGGAGACATGACAGCTAAGTGCTAGCCTGTAAAGAACATTGTTTCGCAATTAGTGAAAACTGAGTGGGGTCTGAGAATTAGATAACAAATATCAATGTCAATTTTTCAACTTTTATGCTTGTTGTGTGGTTTTGTAGGAGAATGTCCTCATTTGTAGAAAAAACACACTAGTAGGGGCAATGAAGAGTCACCAGGTCAGGAAATTATTTTCAAATGGGTTAGACTTTAAAAAGTCCTTTATACTATACTTGCAGCTTTTCTATAAATTTGAGATGGTCTCAGGTTTTTGTTTCTTTATGTGTGGTACTGAGGATGGAACCCAGGGGCATTCTACCTCTGAGCTATAGCCCCAGCCCTATTTTTTAACCTTTATTTTGAAACAGGGTCTTAAAGAGTTGCAAAAGGCCTCACTAGGTTGCTGAGGCTGTCCGTGAACTCGGATCCTGTCTCAGCCTCTCAGTACTTGGGAGCCACCCAGTACACGGCCAGCCTCAGCTACTTAATGAGACCCTCTGCAACTTAATGAGACTCTATTTCAAAATAAAAAATAAAATGGGACTGGGGATATAGCTTGGAGGTAAAAGATTTCTGGGTTCAATCCACACACACAAAAATTAATTAATTTATTAAATATAAAAAAATTTAAAAGGGCAGGCTAGAGATGTAACTCAGAGGTAGACTGTCCCTTGGTTCAATCCCCAGTACCAAAAAATTAAAAATATTAATGTCATTTATAGTTAAACTTTTTAAGTAAATTAAGGTCAATTCTCATTATGGAAAAAAGTCAACAATATAAAGTTAAAATAAAAAGCACTTATCTTCCTATAAAAACTGTACACCAAAAATTTCATTAGAAACATACTAAAACAGTACCTTTAAATTTAATTTCCTAAAATAAAGTGAGTGACATAATTCATTCAACTTTTCTACCTTAGTTTCTAGTATTCTATTTTACTACTAGAAGAAAAAAAGAGAAGCGTCGTGATTTATAACATTTCAGACTCACTGAAGGGTATAGTAAACATTTAACATATAAAGCACTAAGTAGAAGGATAGATATAATGTTACCGAAGCTGCTTAAATGGCAAATGCTCTTCATTAAGGGACATGATAGTCCATCATTAGTAGTTGTATGCAGATGGAATTTAATTGCCAAATAGGCATTTGGAGCTGGGTCCATAATAAAAGATTTGCTCTGCTCCTTGCATCACACTTTCTAAAAAACAAAACATAATTGAGATGAAAAATGCAACCATGCTAGTGCCATATAAAGTAATACAATTAGCCATTGTTCTGTAATCAAATACTCAGCGTATTCAAATCCACTACAACTTCCTGCATAATGTAAGATTCTAACCCTTGCTCTGCTCTACGCCCATATACCTCCTGTGGATGAAATGCAGTTATTAGAAGACCCTTTCGTTTATGCTGAACTAAACTAATCTAGATTCTTCGAAAACCTATGTTTTTCTATATTCTTTGAAACCCTTTACAACATTTCTGAAGGGTCAGAAAACCTAATGTGTGCTGATTAATCAAGGATTATAGAATAGGTAGATATTAAGGTTGATAAAAAATTGAAGATAGTTCCTACATTTGCAACTGCTAAGTACATTGCCCTTAATATTATCTGATAAGCTATGTAACAAATATCTGTTACTATACGGGTCAAAATACAGTTCTTTTTAAGAACTAGGAGAGCTTCCAATCATATACCTCCCTCCAAAAAACTAATGATTTTAAAAGTTTTTCTATTCATGCAGTAGAATAGTCTTCAGCAACATAAAGGAACAAAATACTGATAAATACAAGACATTGAATTAATTTTCAAGAAATTGTGATGAGAGAAAGCCGAATAAAGTCTGTACAAAAAAAGTACATATTGAGTATTGTTGATGCAAATTTTTGAAACAAGCAAGCCTATGTTGAAAGAAATCAGAACAATAAAGAAATGGCTGTAAAGGGTGTTTTGAGGTGATGTTTATGGTATATATCTTGATAGACACTATTACATGGGTGTAGCAATTTGTTGACTCTGGAATTCTAATGCTTGAGATCTGTGTAATTCATTGTAAGTAAATTATAGCTTAATATAAAAGATATAAAAGGAACAGAAAATGTGCTCTTTTCTTTTTTGCCTTTGCCTCCAGAAAGTTCAAAGGCTAATTTTCAAAAATCAATCACTGAGCTGGGCGTAGTGGCGCACACTTGTAATCCCCACGCTTGGAAGGCAGAAACAGGAGGATTGCACAGGTTTGAAGCCAGCCTCTCTTGCTTAAGAGACCCTGTTTCAAAAAAATATATAAAAAATAGGTCTGGGAGTGTAGCCCGGAGGTAGAAGGGTTTCCAGGAACCCCAGTACCACCAAAAAAAAAAAATGTTTAATATCATTAGTGTTCAGGGAGGTGCAAATCAAAGCTATACTGAGTTTCTATTTAACCCCAATTAGAATGGTAATCATCAAGAAATCAAACAATAAATACTGGCAAGGATGTGGAGAAATAGGAACCCTTCTACCCTATTGGTGGGACTGAAAATTACTATAGCCATTATGGGGATCAGTGTGGAGATTCCTAAAAAAAACTTGAAATGAATCTCCCATTTGATCCAGCTATACCACTCCTGGGTATCTTTCCAAAGGGACTGAATCAGAATATTATAGTAATATATGCATATCCTTGTTTATAGCTGTGCAATTCACAGTAGCCAAAGTATAAAGCCAATCTAGGTATTCATCAGCAGATGAATGAATTATAAAATTATGGGTTATACACACAATGGAATTCTACTAAGCAATAAAGAAGAACCGAATTATGTAATTTATAGGACAGACCTGGAGAACATCCTGATAAGTGAAATTAGCCAGTCACAGAAAGTGAAGGGCCATATTCTTCTCTCATATGCAGAAGCTAGGGAGTAATCTAGTCCCCAGAGGGACTTTAGATAATGGAGGAGAATGCCAGTGGAGTGAGGGAGGTGGTTTAGGGGAGGAAGGATAGGGAGAGTTAATGAAGGAAGCACTTCCATTGACATTATGCACGTATCATACCTGAGAATACCAGTGTCAATCCAATGTTATGTATGGGGAAGGGGGTAGTGAGGAGGGAGCTGCGGGAAAACTCACCAAGTGCTGTGTACATGTATGTCATGATCACTACTTACTATATTATAATGTGAGACTATAATGCACCAATAAAGGTATAAAAAGTGGCAGAGTATACATGTGTGTGTATACATGTGACTCTGGAATTCTAATGCTTGAGATCTGTGTAATTCATTGTAAGTAAATTATAGCTTAATATAAAAGATATAAAAGGAACAGAAAATGTGCTCTTTTCTTTTTTGCCTTTGCCTCCAGAAAGTTCAAAGGCTAATTTTCAAAAATCAATCACTGAGCTGGGCATAGTGGCGCACACTTGTAATCCCCACAATCCCCACGCTTGGAAGGCGGAAACAGGAGGATTGCACAGGTTCGAAGCCAGCCTCTCTGGCTTAAGAGACCCTGTTTCAAAAAAATATATAAAAAATAGGTCTGGGAGTGTAGCCCGGAGGTAGAAGGGTTTCCAGGAACCCCAGTACCACCATATCAGAATAAAGAAAAGGTGTTTTTCTTCAGTTGGGTTCTACTGAAGAAGTTCAGTTATTAAGGTGTACATTAAATTGGTCTGAAAACAATTAAGAAAAAGACTAGTAATAGGGGTATTCATAGCTTTGTAGGCATTCTTTGTTTATTTTTGGTATTAGAGATTGAACCCAGAGCCAATATACCTCTGAGCTACACCCCCAGCCCTATTTTACTTTTATTTATTTATTTATTTATTTATTTATTTATTTATTTATTTATTTTGGAAACCTATGTTGCTGAGGGACCTTTTGCTAATTCTGGCATGGAATCTTTGATTCTCCTATCTCAGCCTCCCAATAACTGGGGTTACGGGCATGCACCACCATGCCCAGTTTCTAAGCATTATTAATGGGAAGCATCTATGCAGCAGCTTTTCCTAAAGCAGGATTTGGGAAATATGTTTTTTTACCCAATGCTGCCCATGCTGCTCATTCTGAGTGAAACAGAAGTCATGCTGAATAAGTTGTGAATATTCTTAGGCACCACACCAATTGAATTTTCACATTCTATTGAGAAAGTTGTGAAGTCTGAGATAAAGCTATAAGACACATCTGAGTTGGATACAGAAGTACAGAACTTCCCCTACTCAGTCCACACCTGGCCCATATGTCAGAATAGTTCCAAGGACTGTGCCAGATAGAAATATCTGTCTTCTCTCTATAGCTTAAGCATGACTGGTAATAATTTTTGAAAATTCTATACTTTGTCATCTTATATTTAATCATGCTTCCTCAAAAAACTTTAATGTTATATTCAGAGGGAGTTTGGAGTTCTCTAGAGTAGCTGTACTTAGATGATTTTGACTTGCCTTCCTAACCACAATCAAACACTTAAATTCATAGAGTATCATTCTCAAGTAAATATTCCACTTGAGCAATGCTGCATTCTTCAAACGAGGATACATTTTTTATATAATGGCTAAAATCAGGAGGGGAATTTACCATTTGCATTATTTGTAATTAAAACCAGTACAAAGCCGGGCGTGGTGGCGCACGCTTGTAATCCCCGCGCTTGGGAGGCGGAGACAGGAGGATCGCGCAGGTTCGAAGCCAGCCGTGCTGGCGTAAGAGACCCTGTTTCAAAAATATAAAATAGGTCTGGGAGTGTAGCCCGGAGGTAGAAGGGCTTCCAGGAACCCCAGTACCACCAAAAAAAAAAAAAAAAAAAAAAAAAAAAAAAAAAAAAAAAAACAGTACAGATTGAAAGTGATAAAAACTAATAATTTTTGAAGATTATTTTCTGAATTCTTAAGTGTTCATTTTAGAGTTCTATCCATCTTTTTTGTTGACAAGGGCGATTGTATATATATATATATATATATATATATATATATATATATATATATAGCAGGTGTTTTTGCTGTGTTAAGTACTGCTATAATGAGACAAAATCATTACCCTCTACTGTTTTGTAAAGCAAATATGTGGCACAACCACTGGCCAAAGGAATCGACATTCACTTCTTTAATTTTAGACATTCAATATCCAAAAATAAATGCACTGAAATAGAATTCCTCACATATCAGATTGGCAAAAATATAAAAGCTTGTCACCAGACTGTTGATGCAGTTGTAGGGGAAATTGACATCTCCTATATCACTGGTGGAGCTAATACTTTATACAAATTCCATGGAAGGGAATCTAGCAATGTCAACCAAAATTAGAGTCACATTTGCCCTTAGCATTTACTCAAGCATTTAATGCTGTATGTGCATGCAATTTTTCAAGAAATGCACATAGTTGCAGTTACTCCAGCAATCCACTCTTGTGAATCTGTTCTGAAAAAATAATATACATGTGCTAGATAACAAGTGTAAAAAGAGATTATTTGTTGTGACTTTGTTTATAATAGCAAAGGATTGGAAACAACTGAAATAGTCACGTTTTAGGAACCATTGAATAACCTTTAGTATTAGTATATAACTAATACTATACAACTTTAAGGAAGCTCTCTACATGTAAGAAAGGATCACTGTTATATATTGTTAAGTAAAAATAGCAAGATATGCAATATGTATGAAGAATTCTACCATTTCTGTAGATTAAAAAGAAGATACAATGAAAACATGTATTTGTATGTGTTTATATTGCAAGGATAAACACCGAGAAATACATAAACAACAAAAAAATAGATACCTTGAGCCGGGCGTGTTGGCGCATGCTTGTAATCCCCGCGCTTGGGAGGCGGAGACAGGAGGATCGCGCAGGTTCGAAGCCAGCGGTGCTAGCGTAAGAGACCCTGTTTCAAAAATATAAAATAGGTCTGGGAGTGTAGCCCGGAGTAAGGAGGGCTTCCAGGAACCCCAGTACCACCAAAAAAAAAAAAAAAAGTAGATACCTATAGGAGGAGGGGTAGATCATGTTATCTGGGCTCAGGGGCAGGTTCTCATCTCATAGGAGTTGAAAATGGGCATTTTTATGTTGTAAGTGATGGTAGTTAGGAGATTAAATCCATCCTTTAGTAGGAAAAATGTCTGCATTCTTTTCCTATTTGTCTATGAGTTTCTCGGTCTCTACTCACTTGCCCATATTTTTCCCCAAATAATTAAGCCATTTGTTTGTAATATTTGATGTGAACCTGTTTTCTCAGGTTTCCATTTGTCTTTGGATTTTATTTTATTCAGAAGTATTTGCCCCCCTCACCCCCCAAAAAAAATCTGAGTTTTGTGCAGTTGAATTCATTGCCTTGGTCTGATTTCATCTATGTGTGTGTCTTTGGGGATCTTGTCTTTTTTTTTTTTTCTTTTGTACTGGGGGTTGAATGCAGAGGCATTGTACCTCCAAACTACCCTTCCCCAGACTTATTTTTTTATTTTAAAACAAGGTCTTGCAAAATTGCTGAAGGACCTTGCTAAATTGCTGAGACTGACCTAGAATCTCCTGTCTCAGCATCCCAGGTATTGTGATTGCAAGCATGCACTACCATGTCCAGCTTTGTGTGTTTTTTTGACAAGTGTTTCTCACTCTGACAGTAACCAAAACCAAAGCACTACACTGTGTATCTCTTAGTATTTTTAATTGTTTCATTTTAATATTTAACTATTTTATCCATCAGGTGTTATTTTGATGCACAATGTTAGGAAGAAATTCAACTTCATTTTTCTTTTCTGGCAAAATTTCTTTTTAATCAATTTCTCCCAACTAATTTATTTTTATTTTTTATTTTATTGGTACACTATAGCTTCACATAACAATGTGGATCATATTGACAATGGCATACATTCACACAGTACTTGTTGCCCCGCCCCGTTTCCCCTTCTCCCCTCTCCAGGCAATGAGTGTCCAGGTTAACAATTCACACTGATACACATACTTGAATGATACACATACTTGAATGTAGCTACTCCATTAATCTCTCAACTAATTTAAAGTGAAATCTTGACAATATACCAAACCCTTCTAAGTACTTGCATCTATTTTAGAACTTCCTATTGTGTTCCCTTGGTTTTTCTATTCATGTCCAAATACTACATTTTAAAATTATTATATCTTCAGTATACTTATTTTACACCTATTAATTTCCTTTTATTGTTATTATTTCTTAGAGGGTTTTTTTGGGGGTGGTACTGGGGTTCCTGGAAACCCTTCTATCTCCAGGCTACACTCCCAGACCTATTTTTTATATTTTTTTTTAATTTCGAAACAGGGTCTCTTAAGACAGCGCAGCTGGCTTCGAACCTGCGCGATCTTCCTATCTCCGCCTCCCAAGCACGGGGATTACAAACGTGAGCCACCACGCCCGGCTTATTTCTTAGAGGCTTTACAGAAGCATTTTATTTTCCTATGATATGAAGAAATGACATATCTTATTCCAAGTAAAATTTTCTTATTATTTTAATTGGAATTACATTTGCCTTAACCTTTAAGAAATAGATAATGCTTTTCATTTTGTCTTAAAATTTTATCTATATCAATTATGTATATTCTTTCTTATGATTATTTCATAATCTTTGTTGTTTAATGCAGCTGTCAATCTACTTGTTTGGTTGAAAAACTAAGCAATATTTTTTACAGAGTTAATACAATCTATACAACTCATTTGATAAAATGACATAGATATTGTTTAAAAGGTTTGTCATCCTAAATACTTCGTGGCTTTTATTTTTTTCTCCTAGATTATGGATAACATATCTCATATGAAATAAATCTGCTCCTGTGATTTCTCAGAATCTCCTTTTAAACAACCACATTAGCTCTATTAATATATTTACTCCAAATGCCAACTCTTCTACATTTTCCTCCAACTTCAATAAATTATTTTAGAATCCCGTCCTTCTTTGAACTTGTCAAATGTCTGTCTTGGCCTATAAACATAAAATAAGTATGAAATTTTTCAAAATTGAGGCTGGCAAAAAGAATAAACTATGTGCTCTTGGTACTTAAATTTTTTTTTCATTTTCTTTTTTTTTTTTTTTGTGGTACTGGGGTTCCTGGAAGCCCTTCTACCTCCAGGCTACACTCCCAGACCTATTTTATATTTTGGAAACAGGGTCTCTTAAGCCAGCGCTGCTGGCTTTCTCCTGTCTCCGCCTCCCAAGCGCGGGGATTACAAGTGTGCGCCACCACACCCGGCTTGGTACTTGAATTTCAACATGTATAGAAACATTATTTAGGGAAAGGGAACAAGAGCCATGGCAGTTCCTATAACTGCCCTCAAGGGATACACCTTGAAAAATCCCCTTAATAATAGGACAGTGGCCTGAACAAAAAAGTACTAGACTTCCATAGGATAATGTTTGCATTTATAAAAAAAAAAAACCATGACAGTGGAATCTATGCATTACTCTGTTATACTTTTATTGAGGTATTGAAATTAAGCATCATAGTGAGGGTCAAAGCGATACAAACATACGTGCACACGGCACTTGGTGTATTCCCTCCATGTCCCACCGTTTCCCCTTACCTCCCCGTACACATTAGTGCGATTTTCATATATTGACGTAGCCTTATTTAAACTGTTTCTTTCCTCGATTCTCCTTTTCCCCTCTCTACCTCCTTCCTCTATCCCCTCTCACTATTCTATTGGTCTTTCACCTCATTTACCTGAAGTCTCTCTGTTTTCTATTTTCTCTCTACCTTCCATATGTGAGAGAAAATATACTAGCCTTGGCTTTCTGAGACTGGCTAGCTGATCTCACTCAGCATAAGAGTGCCCAATTTCATCAATTTTCATTACATAATTTTGTTCTTGATGGGTGAGTAAAATTGTATCGTGTGTATATGCCATGTCTTCATTATCCATTCATCTGTTGATGGACACCTAGGTTGGTTCCATAATTTGGCTATTGTGAATTGTGCTGCTACAAACACGGATATGCATGTGTCACTATACTATTCTGACTTTAATTATTTTGGAAAGATACCAAGGAGTGGCATAGTTGGGTCATATGGTGGTTCCATTCCTACTTTTTTGAGGAACCTCCATACTGATCTCCATAGTGGTTGTATTAATTTATAATCCCAGAAACAGTAGAAAACTAAGCATTTTATATATCCACTTGACATTTTGAGTGTACTTTAAAAGACTGAGAGAATATAGTCTTCAATTCGCTGCTCTTTTAGTAATATAAAAATGAATGCCCCTTCATTTGGTTAAATGACTTTAAACATCCTCTTTTCTATTTAGCTTTATTTAACTTTATTTTTATTTTCCCATACTCTGAACATGTTAATGCCACAATATTTCGTGTTAAATAATTATAATTTGAGATGTATGCAAAGTACCATAGAATGTAAAACACAAACACATTTATTTAGACATAGTCTGACATAGCCTATGAAGGAAAGACAGAAAACATAAGTTCAGACAAGGAAGTGTTCCTTTTTTTTTTTTTTTTGCAGGTCTGGGGCTGGAACCTGGGGCCATTTGACCTCCGAACTAAACCCCCTGCCCTATTTTTTTTTTATTCTTTATTTTTTTGGTGGTACTGGGGTTTCTGGAAACCCTTCTACCTCTGAGCTACACTCCCAGACTTAGTTTATACTTTTTATTTGAAAACAGGGTCTCTTAAGCCAGCGTAGCTGGCTTCAAACCTGCGCGATCCTCCTGTTTCTGCCTCCCAAGCACTGGGATTACAAGCATGCACTATCACGCCTGGTTATTTTTTATTTTGAAACACAGTCTCACTAAGTTGCAGAGGGCCTCACTTAGTCTTAAGTTTTTTTGAAACAGGGTCTCACTGAGTTCCAAAGGGCCTCCCTAAGTAGCTGAGGATGTCCGTGAACTGCGATCCTCCTGTCTCAGCCTACTGAATTACAAGTGTGCACCACCACACCCAGCTTACGGCCCTGTTTTTTATTCTTTATTCTTTATTTTTATTTATTTTTTTTTTAGAGAGAAGACTACAAGAGCTTATCTCATAATAAAAGTAGAATCAAGGAGAGACATAAAGTGTTGGTTAAAAGTGCTTCAGTGATGCTGAGGCAGCAATTATGTTTTTAGAGTAAGCACTGGTGTAAGAGCTCTAAGCTTAGTGTGATTTGTCATTGTGTCTATATGAGTGTTAAACCTAATATATGGGTTTTATAAAGACTGGTTAGATAATAGGTTAATTCTGCTGGGTATGACAAAATACACCTATAATCTCAGTACTTAGAAGGTTAAAACAGGAGGGTTGAGGCTACCCTTAGCAACGTAGTGAGACCATCATCAATTTAGCATGACTGTTTCAAAATAAAAAATAAAATGCCTGGGGTATATCTCAGAGGTAAAATGGCCCTGGGTTCAGCCTCCAGTACTCCTCCCCACCAAAAAATAGTAGGTTAATTCTACAAGATGATTAAGTTTTATTTCCCTGGGGGAGGGAAGCAGTTTGAGGAGATGTATTTTTTTTTCAGACCTTTATGGTGCCATTTAGTCCAACTGTTTGAACATGAAGCCATTTAAAGTGGTTTCTTCCACCCAGACAGAAATTCTAGATAATATAGATAAACTCCATTAATGACATGTTCAACGTCACAGAGCATCTAAATGGAGATAGAAATTCTAAAAGGTCAGAATGGGGCATGTGCAAGTTCCATCATGCAACTGGGAAGCAGTTTTAAGGAAAGATTATGCCATAAATAACAGATCTTAAGTATCATTGTTCAGACAGACCCAAGATCACCAACTAAAGAGGATGCTTGGGAAAGGGGGAATGGGTGTGTGCTTGCCTGAAGGGTGATACAATGATTTCTGCCCTCAAAATCTTTGCTATTCACATTACTTTCTTTTACTATTGTCTTATCATCGGGCTTGTCTGCCTTCTTTAGTCTAAGCAGTATGTGATATTTTTCAAGATGTGATATTGAAAAATGGGTTTCAAAGTGAGGTTGTTGGGTAGGTATGTGACTGGTTCCTATTTGTGGGTCCACAATTCCTCCCATCTACCAGATATTAGCATTTACACTGAAATTCCAGAGAGTTTATTCAGGATGTCTGTCAAATCCAGTGGATACAAGTATAAGAAACATTCATACTTACGAAGCCCTGCATGGAGCTGAGTTCAGGATGTCCTTTGTGTACAGAAGCATCTTTAGGGAAAGACTATATAATTAATAATAGCTGTTCATAGTCCTAAGGTCTACTTCTTATAGTTTATATCTGGTATCAGACAAAAAGAGATTTGACATCCCACATGAAGGATCTGATCTACAGAGCCATATAGCAGGTCTTTATACCACTAAGCATCCCCTGAAGATGCTTAAGTCTGCCAAGTTCAGCTAAAGTCAGTGTTTCTCAAGCTTAGTAAGCGCAAACTGAAATGCTTATTAGAAGTGCATATCGCCTAGCCCTCCATTCCTGGAGAATATGATTAAAAAAATCTGGAATAGGATCATATAACTTATCTGGAATAGGATCTTATATACTTAGTTATAAGTATAGATATAACTAAGTATATCTATATACTGTGTTTTAATGAAACACAATATATAGAACTTGGATACAGGTGGACTACACACACTTTGAGAAACTTTGTGTTGAGTAGTCACTGTTGAAAGTCACATAGGCTGTAGATGTGGGTTGAACAGTGGCAATTCTTAAAGGGCTGTATAATCTGGGTTGTAGGTAAAGCTAATTTATCCGCTGATGATAAAAGGCACATAGACTTAGGTTCTGTTCCAGCTCTCAGTGTTAGTGTTTTTACCTGACATCAGACTGGAGATGGTAGATCAAGGACTGGAAGACAGGGACACACTGATTGCTGGAGTATTTTAGAAATAGGAGACAAAGTAAAGATTGTTTAACATAATGAAATGTGTTATCTGAATATTTCTGGAAAATAAAAGGATCTCTTGGAATTGGGACTTGGTCATATTTTCTTCAGGATCCCTCAACCACAGTCGTATATCATTTCTAAAGGACTAGAGCTTGGTTAATAAAGATATTGCAGTTCTGAAATTTACTAGCTAAAAATTAGATGAGATTAGTCAGTCACACAAAGTAAAAGATCAGATGCTCTCCCTAATATGTGGAAACTAGGGAGAAAGAGGGTCATAGGAGGAACTCTAGACAAAGAAGGAGAAACCATAGATGAGCAAATAAGGCAACCTATCTGAGGGGGATGGGAGGGAAGAAGAGGGAAATTCCCTAATATTCATATCAAAGTCAATCGCTTAGCCAAACATGAGGAGAGAGGGGGTAGGGAATGAGGTGGGAGCTGAGGAAGGGCTAAATTAGTGATGTATTTTTGCCTCTACAATCTTGTACCCCATTAAGATGTATAACAACAGTGCAGCAATTAAAAATAATAATAAATAAAAATAAAAATTAGATCAAGTTCGTTTTTTTATTCCAGTACCCTTATTTGTAAAAGGGGTATAAAATCTATATACTTAGTTTTTTATGAGGAATGGGGAAACTTAGTATAAGTTAGAATGATATCTGTATGGGCCGGGCGTGGTGGTGCATGCTTGTAATCCCCGCGCTTGGGAGGCGGAGACAAGAGGATCGTGCATGCTGGCTTAAGAGGCCCTGTTTCCAAATAAAAAAAAATATATAAAAATAGGTTTGGGAGTGTAGCCCAGAGGTAGAAGGGCTTCCAGGAGCCCCAGTACCACCAAAAACATAAACAAAAGCAAAAAAAAAATGATATCTGTATGTGTATACAAGACAATATCTGATTACCTTTAAATTTGAAGCCAAGAAGTGTGGACTTTCTATTCTAAGCAGAATTAAGCCACTGAAAGATTTTTTTTTAATCTGAGGGATAATTCATTTAAACACAAAAAATAACTATACCACAATTATAGCTGAAAGAATAGGAAGAAGTTGCTTTTAAGTAATTGAAAAAAAAATTAAATAGGGCCAGAGTTTAGAATGTATATGGTGAGTATGCGATATTTAGAAAACAAGGGGACAGATTCAAGAAAACATGATTTCATGGGATTTGGTTTTTAAAGAGTATTTTGTATGCATACTGTAAATAGTTTTTTTCTTCTTTCTCACAGCAATCTTGTGTGAGCGTATATGTGTATGTGTTTTAATTTATGGTCAGTAGCAGAATTTTGAGTAAGAAACATTTCAATTAAACATTTAATTTTTGTGGTTGAATGTAAGACGTCTGACAGTATTTGCAGAGAAAACTCGAATTGCCTGGCTTTGTTTGCATAAGCAAAAGTCCAGGGTATCCATCTGCAAATCAACATCAAAGGCTTTCCAGGAGATGCAGGGAGGGTGACATGTATTTGGAGAGCAGTATTAGACTCTTCTGTTACCAGGGCACCGGCACCGCTGGCTGCAGTTTTCTATGCAAACCATGGCCAAGGGCAACTGAGGTTTCTGTCTTTATTGCTGAGGTGGCTGGTCTTTTAGAGCTGAACCTCACAGTTGTCGATCTTTTGCCCACTCCCCACCCTGTAACATCTGTGAATGATGGGGAGTCACAGCACATTTTATATGAAATGAAGCCGTTCCCAAAACTTTCAGAAAGTGGAAGGCTTGGGGAAAGAAAAGAGAAAAAGCCATTGAGCAAACATGTCTTTCCTGAGACCTGATGCCAAACATGCCTCATATGAGTTATTCAGTGCATACAAAATTTACTTCACAGAATTATGGCCTTGACACTTTGACCAAAACGCCTCTATTTCTTTCCATTATTAATGGGATCGGGTTTCCTCTTTATGATGAGATTCCCACAATCATGCATTTTAGAGGTTAGGATATAATTTAGACTACCTTATGGGTGCCAAAATTTTAAGATTCTACAATTAGGCATTCTAAGAAAAGGATATGTCTGTATAGGCATTGATATCCTAAACGACCTGATATTTTGAGAGACAGATAAATCACACTGCCCGAAAGCTATTTTAAGCTGTAAAATTCTTTGTATATCTTCCTTCTCTCCCTTTTAAAGTCATAGACCCCTAATTTTAACATTTAGCTCATCGCATAGTCTATTTGTTACTTGACTTTTATTTTTTGTTTGACACATTTTTTGTTTCTTCGCAAGTTAGTAAGTTTTGATTGAATATAGAACATAGAGGATATTATATTGAGGGAGCCTGGATTTTCTTAAAGGATACTGAGATTTTTTTTCTCAATAAATTTTTGAGAAGGATATTGAGATTTTTTTCTCAATTAAATTACTAGTGTATCTTTTTGATCATATGAGGCTTTGTTATGATTTGCTCATGTAGCTCTATTTCATTTTGGTCCTTAGTCTCAGGTTACAGCCCTTATTTTAGTATGTGATCCTTATTTAATGCATGCTCTTTAATGGATCTCAGCTAAATGCTTGAGATATTTACCAACATCTTCATCAGAGCAGGCCAGAACTCAGCATCTCCAAGCTCTGCATTGCCACCAGAATCTCTTTGTAGCTCTCATGTCTGCAGCAGCCACTCATTACTAGGACTCAAGGAATCTCTTCTCATTCATGCACAGTCCAAAACTTGGCCAGTGACTTAGGCAGAACGATCGCATAGAAGTCTAGACTCTCCCCAACAAAAATATTCCCTCTGCAGCACGATGTACCACAAGTTCTCATCACTCAGAAACTCTGAGCTCCTGTGTTTGTCTTCTTCTGAAAAAGAGAAATAAATGTTTAAAATTCAGTCTCTACGGAGACTGTAGAAATAAAAATTTCTTATGATCTTTCTCCAGACTTTTATTCTTTGCTTATTTTTCTAATTTGAAACAGGCTATTGTTTAATGTGATTTTTCTCACTTACAATATAGCATAACAAGGATTTTAATCAGTACAAAGTAATTTTTTAATACTCCACTTAACACTTTTTATAGTTTCTTTAAAATAAGGATGCGTGGATTAACATTTTTCATTGGAAATTCTTAATTCTTCTTAAGTGAAAAAGTTATGTCAGGGAGACCAATGATGCAGGCTGAGACTAAAGAAGATTTTGTGTTTCTGGGAAGAGGAAAAATAGAATGCTAAAAAGAAGAGAACTAGGAAAAAGCATCCTGGCTCTTATATTTTATTTTCTTGGATAAGGTATTGAAAAGTAAATTTTCAAATCAAAGAATATTGTCATCCGAATTCTGTTGTTCAAAAGGTGTGATTATATTAAGTTATATTGCACATTACAGCAGAATAATGGCACTGAACACTGAGCAGATCTATGCCAACCTGCCTATAGAAACCTATACACTGCAGCTGAAAATGCCTTGTGATTTCACTATTAAAATCGGTAGTCACTTGGAACTCTATTCTTGAACATACCAATTTTTTCATAACCACTTATGAGGTGGTATCACAAGAAAAGACTTCATAATCAATACCTAACAATTAGAGTTATATATTTAAGTTTATAGGAATAACTAGATTTTTTTTCTTTTAATAGTCCTATGTGTAGGATAAATACCTGGGAGTCTGTCATATGGACACTTACATATAGAAGAGATATTATAAGTTAACTAGCAAAATTGCTGCATCTTGCAGCCAAAGAAATTGAAGTCTGAAGATTTAGAAAAGTTGGTCAAGGTCAAGGACTCCTCATCTAAATTTTTATTTTATCAGATAAACTGAACACTTTTAAAGAAAGAACAAATGCTATAAAACATGAGAAAAGAATAAGACTTATTTGTTCATTAATTGGTTTATAGCAAACAATTTTGAATGTCCAGTAGCCAAAAATCCAATAATTAGGAGAGTTAGTTAAAACCTTTGGACTCGTCATGTCAGGGTTAGTAGAAGTCTATTCTAAGGCTCCAAGGCTAAGCTCAAACATGAGAAGCCCCATGCCATTTCTTCTTTGAAGCTTTATAAAGGAAGAATGGGAAGCAAGAGGAAAGTACAATTTAATTTGTGAGGGAAAAAAAAATCCAGAAGTGATTTCATTTGCTTTTTACTTTCACTATCTCTAATGCTAAGTATTCAGTTTCTCTGATTCCTTTCCTTAGCTTAAGATATAAAGCTACAGGTACAGATATAAATGTTTATATAAATACGGTGTTGAAAGCAGAATTATAATGTTGACTCTTTAGTGGAAATGCTAATTTATAATATTTTAAAGAAAAATGTTTCTAGAAAGATTTTTTAAATGTATATGCCATTTGACCACCTTTGTGCCCCCAGATATCAATAGAAATGAGAAGTAGAGAAGAGGTTGCAGAAAGGTATCCACTGGGGGCCATTTCTGCCTATCTACTCATTTATAAAGCACATCACCAAAATGTAGTTCAAAACATCAACACCTTGTAGGCTGACTGGGCTCAATCAGGCTGCTCTTCTAGATTCATTTAGGGCATCAGATAGATTGTGACATAGTTGCAAATACTCTGTGATTGAGGCTAAAGTTATCTCCATCTAGGGTCAGGTGGGAGAGCTCCCCTCTCCCCATTCCATGATACCTCAGGGCCTCTCCTCTTCCTGTGGCTTTTCTAGCTAGGTAGCAAGACTTATATGGAAGATCTGGGCTTCCAAAAACAGATGTTTGTGAGTCATCTGCCTGCCCAGGTGATACAGGTTGGGAGAGAATTACACAGGGCCATGAATACACGGTATCATAGCTCACTAGAGGCCAGCTTTGGAGAGGAGCTTCCACAAGGGGCATATTGGAACCCCTGAGAAATTGTATGTTTTATAAAATATATAGAGCCAGGAATAGTGGTGTATGCCTATAAATTCAATATTTGGGAGGCTGAGACAGGAGGTAGCAGGTTTGAAACCAGCCTCAGGAACTTAGACTCTCAGCAATATAGAAAGACCCTGTTTTAAAATTAAGAAGATAAAATATGGCTTGAGTTATAGCTCAGTGGCAAAATACCTCTGAGTTCTCCTTTTGAGCAAAAAAAAAAGGTGTTATATAATCTTCAGACTTCAATTTCTTTGGCTGTAAGACACAGCAAGTATATATATACTGAGGGGGTATGATCACATAATTAAGTCATATCACATAATTAATATCAGAGTCTCGTGTGGTATGAGATTTGGTGCTTTGTTGAGGGTGAGGGTTAGCCGGTCAGAGAAAATGACGACATGTTTAAGTTTTAGCGATAAAGATTTCAAAACAAAATTCTGTTGTGCTGACTTTCTTGGCGTGAATTGAAGTTTGCATTCATATTGACTTTCTGCTAAGGCAGTCTTTTACCATGTATTTTGATTAGATTGGAAAAGCAGAGAGTGCTCAAGGCTAATGCATATTTGCTTTCAGAAGTTCTTTCTTCAGCACTTCCCCCCTTATCCCAAACATGTTCAAAGTTAAAATTTTTACATTACTCTACAAAAAAACGCATAACTTTTTAATTTAAATTTGATCCTACTTTCTCTTTATAACCAACATATTCCCTGGACACAGAATTAAAACAATGAAACTCCCATTACTTTTCACATTCATTAGTGATAACATCTAAAATTTCAGATTTTCCTTTAGTGGTGAAATTCTCAAGACTGCTCCCCAGAGGAAGTATCCAAGGTCAATGAGCTCCTCATTAAAGAGGCTGACCCCTGGGAAGGTGTGAAGAGGCATTCTTCCAATGATGATATTTTCACTACCCCACATGGAGTTTCACTTCCATAAATAAAACAGTCTAACTTGAGTAAGACAGGTCATTTAAAGCCAATCTTCCAGTACTACAGTCAGTGATAAATATCACATGGATATGTATGTGTATATTTACACACACACACACACACACACACACACACACACTACAGAAATGTACTGAAAAAAGATTTAGTGTTTGAAAATGGATTTGTCTCATTTGAGTGATAAATACTGGGTCCACTGATTCAGACTCCAGCCAAAGCTGTGACATTAATATTAGTCATATCCAAATATCAAAATCAAACTCATTGCCTAGCACTCAGAAAATACTTAATCAACATTTGGTAAATTAATAAGTGAATTCATTAAAGAATATAACATGTACCCCTCTAACCTTTCTTGCACCTTAACTGGACTGATGAAAACAAAAGCAGAAATTACTTATTTCTTCTTTGTAGTTAATCTCCTTAAGTATTTTCTCTAGCGCTGGTTTTGAAGACATAAATTATTTTGGTTTCTATTTGTCATGGAAGCTTCTTATTTCTTCATCTAATTTGATAGATAGTTTTGCTGGGTAGGAAATGTTGAGCTGGAAGTTGTTTTCTATCAGAGTTTGGAATATATTACTCCAAGTGTTGTTTTCAATGGTGAAGGTTAGGTGAAGGGGAAGAAGCTGCAGGAATAGGGTACAGGAATAGGGTACAGTAGAATAGGGTAAAGTAGAAAATATGACCAAGTTGAATAAGAGTTTAAGTATAGTAAGGTAGTATCTGGTAGAGATTAGAGATAGTGAATAAATAGTAGGATTCTTGTAGTCAGTGTAAAGTATTTAGGTATAGTGATATGAAATAGATTGAATATAAGGCAATGAGATACAGACAGAAAAAGTTTTGAAGGAAGAGAGTAGATAGGAGAGAGGGAGGAAGCTTGTTAAATAATTTTAAAAAGGAGCAAATAAACATGCAGGAAATAACAAAACAACCAACCAAATAACAATGACAACAATAGCAAATCAAAATAAAATAAATAAAACAACAACATCAATGAAAAAAACAGTATTGTGAATATAGACATAAAGGGCTGACGTGACCTCTGCAGTCCTTCTAGGTCTACGTGGATACTTTCAGCCTTTTAATGTCTGCTCACTATAGTAGTCTGGAGCATGCTTCAATATCTCTAATTTGCTCAGTAATCTATCCTCAGTTTCTGGACTCACTTTTTGAGTTCCTGCACCCCTCTCTCACCTCTCATTGCTTTGCGCTCAGATGTCAGAATGGCGAGCATCACTGTAAATGAACTCCATATAAGCACAGAGTTCTGTGCTTTCCAGCCCTGTGCTCTGCACTTTTTGGCCCAGGGCCTGAGCCTCCCTACCCCCACTGGCAGAGGGTGTCCAGTGTAATCTTGGAGTGAATCCCTGTGATTTTGTGTGGGTACTGTGCCCTGGGAACTATGGACCTCTTCTGTGTCTCTGTAGGTTCTAACTTGACTACCTGAGGTGTGGATCACGAAATCTCAGACCACCTGGGGCTCTGTGGCTGCTCTAGGAGGTTTTCCACTGAAATGCAGTTAATTCACTATCCTGTGGGGCAAGTTCTCTGAAGGGCACAGTGTGTTGCTGCAGGTGCAGAATTCTGGTGAATGTATGGGCTATTGGATCTTTTTTTTTCCTTGTTCTTGAAGCATGGTGCTGATCGCTTAAAATGTTGTTGAAGTTCTTCCGCCCCTTACTTCACCTCAAGTGTTTAGCTTTCTTGCTGGGAATTTCTTGGGGTCACAGAGCTGGCAGATGCAGCTCAGGGGAGTGGAAAAATATGGCATGGGCCTCCACATGAGGTCAGTCATGCTCTCGGGCTCTTTGCTATCTCAAGTTCTGACAACTGGATTTTATTCTCCCGCAGTTCCCCTTTTTGTGTTTTTGCTCCTATGTCTCTTCACTACTTTGTTTTTCCTGACAAGGAGCTGTCTTCTCCTTGATATTTGTTTGTTACAGCCACTGAGATGTGCTGCATCCCACAGTCACTATTTTCCCCTTCCCCAAACTCTTTTCTTTAAAGAAAGAAAAAAATATTTGATTCATGTTTCTGTATTTTGAAAAGAATTTAGAGAGAGTCTGAAAGCAATAAAGGATGCAATCATTGAAGTAAAGGCATCAATTCAAACTATAAACAATCAATTAGACCACATGGAGAATAGAATCTCGCTCCTAGAAGATCATTCCAAAAATGAATACATAGTTTATAACATAGAAAAAACAATTCGTCAACAGCAATTGGACATTGAAGAAACATGGGTTTATCTTGTGAGAGCTAACCTAAGAATTATCAGCATAGAGGGAAAAGAAGGTGAAACCAAAGGGATCAACAATCTCTTCAAAGAAGTAATAGCAGAAAATTTTCCAAACATAGAGCAAGAGGTTGATACACAGGTCCAGGAAACTTATAGAACTCCCTTTAGACAGGATCAGAGAAGAGGTTCCCCATGCCACATAATTGTCAAAATGACCAATGTGGAAGTCAAGGAGAGAATCTTAAAGGCAACAAAAACAAAAGGCCAAGTGACATACAGAGGCAAACCAATTAGAATCACTCCAGACTTCTCAAACCAAGTCATGAAAGCCAGAAGGGTTTGGAGTAACATATTCTCTGAAAGAAAATAATTTCCAGCCAAAAATTTTCTACCCAGAAAAAGTATCTATCAAATTAGATGGGGAAATGAGAAGCTCCCATGACAAACAGAAACTGAAGGAATTTATGTCTTCAAAACCAGCGCTAGAGAAAATACTCAAGGAGATTAACTACAAAGAAGGAATAGGTAATACACAGCAGAATCAGAGAAACAAGATTTTCCATCCAGCAGACAATTAAGCAAAGAACAATAAACAGTATTTCAAATAGAAATAAAATCTTTTTTTTGTTTTTTGATTTATTTTTTATTTATTTTATTTATTTTTTAGTGAAATTGTCCTTTATTTATTTTTTTTAATTTTTTATTTGTGCACTGTATTCATACATCATAGTGGGATACAAAAAAACTTTTGTAGACATACATGCACACATCGCCCAGTCAGCTCCCACCCGATCCTCACCCCATTCCCTCCCCATCCCTCCTTCCCATGCTTGGCTTAGTGGTTGACATCTAGTATTATAGCAATTTATCCAAAATTAAAAATGATAATCTCACATAACACTTTCATTTGTCTGATACCAAGCTTTTGATAACTTAAAGATAACATTTCAATATTTCTTTTTGCTTTCTTTCTTACCAGAGAATTTCTTTTCTTTTTTTTTTTTAGGTGAAACTATCATATATTTATATATTTATTTTTCAGAAAAAATCTATCGTAATATGGAATATGGACTCTAGATACCCAAAATGATCTTGAAAAAGAACAAAGCTAGAAGATATATATTTTCTGATTTCAAACCATATAAAGCTACAATAATTGAAACAGTGTTCAATCTGTTCTAAGGACAGATATATAAACCATTGGAGTTAAATAAAAGCCTAGAGCTAAATTCTTCCATATATTGTCAAGTTATTTTTGACAAGGTTTCCACAAACATTTGGTGGAGGAAATAATAATCTTTTAACTAAATATTGTTGAAAAATAATAATTACATGAAAAAGAATAAAACTGGACTCTTACCTAATCCCATATACAAATATTAACTCAAAATAGATAAAAGACCTAAATATAAATCTCAAGACTATAAACTTTTAGAAGAAAATCTGGGTCATTAAACCTCACAACATTGAAATTGGCAGTGATGTCTTGGATATGATTTCAATGGCACAGGCAACAGAAGAGTATACAAACTCCCTAAAAAATAAAAAAAAATATTGTATATCCAAAGACAATGTAAACAGAGTTAAAAGTTACTGATAGAATGGGATAAAATATTTCCAAATGCTATATCTGAAGGTATATTAATATTCCAACTAGAAATCCTAAAAATTAACAACAATAAAAGCAAACAATACAATTTAGAGATAGGTAAAAGACTAACATAAATAATGAATCTCCACAGATAACCAATCTTAGTTGTCTGTTGGATGGAAAATCTTGTTTCTCTGGTTCTGGTGTGTGTTATCTATTTCTTCTTTGTAGTTAATCTCTTTGAGTATTTTCTCTAGCGCTGGTTTTGAAGACATAAATTCCTTCAGTTTCTGTTTGTCATGGAAGCTTCTTAGTTCCCCATCTAATTTAATAGAAAGTTTTGCTGGGTAGGAAATTTTTGGCTGGAAGTTGTTTTCTTTCAGAGTTTGGAATATGTTACTCCAAGCCCTTCTGGCTCTCATGACTTGGTTTGGGAAGTCTGGAGTGATTCTAATTGGTTTGCCTCTGAATGTCACTTGGCCCTTTGTTTTTGTTGCCTTTAAGATTCTCTGCTTGGCTTCCACATTGGTCATTTTGACAATTATGTGGCATGGGGAACCTCTTCTCTGATCCTGTCTAAAGGGAGTTCTATAAGTTTCCTGGACCTGTGTATCAACCTCTTGCTCTATGTTTGGAAAATTTTCTGCTATTACTTCTTTGAAGAGATTGTTGATCCCTTTGGTTTCACCTTCTTTTCCCTCTATGCTGATAATTCTTAGGTTAGCTCTCACAAGATAAACCCATGTTTCTTCAATGTCCAATTGCTGTTGACGAATTGTTTTTTCTATGTTATAAACTATGTGTTCATTTTTGGAATGATCTTCTAGGAGCGAGATTCTATTCTCCATGTGGTCTAATAGGTTGTTTGTACTTTGAATTGAGGCCTTTACTTCATTAATTGTATCCTTTATCTCTTTTTGGCTCTCTCTGAATTTTTTTCAAAACAACTCTATTATTTCTACAGTTATTTTCCTGATTTGATCTTCTAGAAATCTCTGAATTTCTGTTTTATCGGGTTCTGATGTTGTGGGGTTGTGGGCATTCATTGCTCCATTGTTATTCCTCTTTCCCATGATTTCGCAAGTTTGTGCCTTCTCTGGGTTCTTCCCTTGGGTCACTATGACTTCACTTAAGGTGCTCTGGATCTCGAGTCTGTGGTATCTCAGACCCCACTACTCCTTTACTGGATTGTATCACAGAGTCTCAGACCCAGGGAGTCGAAAGAGGCTGCTTTAGACTATGGGGGGTGCCAGGTTGGGCGTTCTCCTATGGTGTGATATCTCTGCCACCGCCACTCCCCCACTGGGTCAAGTTCCCTGGAGTACAGTACTGGGATTTCTCCTCTGGGGCCCACAATTTGACTCACTGTTGTTGAGTGCGCTGATGGAGCTGTAGTGGACTCGGTGAATTCGCTGTTGCTGCCGTTGCTGCTGGTGGCAATATGGAGCCACTGCCACGCCCTCGGCTGTGAGGCTGGCATATTTCTTCTCTGGTTTTGAGCTCCGCTCTGGGTCCCTGCAGCGTGTGCTGAGCTCAGCCACTGGGAGCTTTAGATACTCCCTGCACCAAAAAATTTGCCGAATCCCACCCGGCTGTTCCTCAGCTGCTCACCTCGGCTTGCTGTCCGCCGCTTCTCTCTGGAGCCTGGTAGGCTGTTGAGTGTGTTGGTCTGTAGCTGTAGCCGTCCGGTGAATTCGCCGCTGCCACCAGCAGTAAGGTGCTGCTGCCGCGTCCTCAGGCGTGAGGCCAGCGTATCTCCTCTGTGGCTCTGAACTTTGTTCTGAGTCCCCCTCCTCTCTGGAGCCTGGTGATTTTTTTGTTTCACTGGTGATGGTGATTTCTGGCTATGAAAGGCGCTGATTTTGTGGTAATGGAGATTGGTTGTTAGCGGGGCTCTTAAGCCCCAATTTTCTCGGTCGCCATCTTCCCAGAAACTTAGAAATAAAATCTTAACATGTTAGGAATTAAAAATTATCTCTCAATAATCACACTGAATGTAAATGGCTTCAACTCTGCAATAAAAAGACATAAAGTGGAAAAATGGATTCAAAACCAGAATCCATCCATCTGATGCTTATAAGAAACACACCTTACAAGTAAAGATAGGAACAAACTCAAGGTAAAGGGCTGGAGCAAGTTAATCCATGCTAACGGAACTCGAAGGCAAGCAGGAGTAGCAACTATGATATCACACAAGTTAGATCAAACCCAAACTTATTAGAAGAGACAAAGAAGGTCATATTTCACTGGTAAAATAAATAATCCAGCAAGAGGAAATAACAATAATCAACATCTATGCCCCAATCATAGGTGCAGCTACTTTCATAAAACAAACTCTTTGTGACATGAAGTCACACATAAATCCCAATACAATAATACTGAAAGTCTTCAACACACCTCTCACAACATTAGACTGATCTTCCAGACAAAAGGTCAGTAAAGATGCCTCAGAACTAAAGAACACCATTAATCAAATGGACCTGTTGGACACATATAGAATATTTCACCCAACTACAGTGGAGTTTACATTTTTCTCAGCTGCTCATGGAACCTTCTCCAAAATAGATCACATCCTGAGACACAAAATGAGCTCTAGGAAATTAAAAAAATGTTACATACTTTCCTGTGTCATTTCAGACCATAATGGAATGAAACTAGAAATCAACTATAAGAAGACCCAGAGAAACAACATAAACATGTGGAGACTGAACATCACACTTCTGAATGAAGAATGGGTCATAGAAGACATAAGAGGTGAAATCAAGAAATTTCTAGAAACAAATGAAAATAAAGATACAACACATCCAAACCTCTGGGACACTTTGAAGGCAGTATTAAGAGGAAAATTTATAGCACTGAGTGCTCACATCAGAAAAACAGAAACTCTTCAAATAAATAACCTAACAAAAAAAAACAGAAATTAACTCAACAGAAGATAAGAACCTTAAAAAAAAACTGATCAAATCAAAAGCCAGCTACTTGGAATGACAATACAATCAAACTCAGCTGAAAGAAGCAAGTGTGGCAGGGGGTAGAAGAGCTCCAGGGAAGAGAGTCAATATTAGAAATGGAAAGGAGGCATGGCTATTTAAAAATGTGGATTATGTGAATAAGTTTGTGGAAGAAACTTTAAATGACAAAAATGTATTTATTTGGAAATTAAATCAGTAAATATACTTAAAGCCATTAAATAAATCAGATCAGTCATCAAATCTCACTCCCACAGTGAAGCAGAGGACTCATATAATTTCACAAAATTTTCAGGCCTTCCAAAAGCCTGAATTTATATATGAATTATATAAGATTTTGGGGGGAATAGGAAAAAATGATGAACACTCCAACTTATGTTATGGGTGCTAATATACGCTTCATTAAAAAGCTGGATTTGGAGAGTACAAAGAGTATATTTTATGTTATTTTCAACTACGTAGCAAAACTCTTAAATACCACATTAACTGTATCTGTAATGTATTTCTTTAATTATAATCAAAGAAGACTCAATCTGGAACTGAAAAGATAATCTACGATTAAAAGTCTATAAGTAATTTAATATTTTAACTCATTAAAGAATTTATTATCTTGATAAGTATAGGAAGAAATATTCCATAAAATTCAATAACCATTAATGATAAAAAGTTTTATGCCATAAGAAATTAAAGGTAGCTTCCCTAGGTCAGTGAAAGATACTTACAAACATTTTTAGGACAAATACCCTTCAACTATGAAATGTAGGAAGCAAGTCTTTTGAAGTCAAGGTAAAGGGAAGTATGTTCATTATTGTTACTTCTATTTAACATTATATTAAATATCCTACCTAATATAATAAAACAAGAAAAATAAAAGGTACATGAGAATGTAATGAAGAAAATGAATTATTGTTATAAGAAAATAAAAGAGAAACAAAAGATTTAAAAGGTCTATGATATCCATGAAATGCAAGTATCAAAATCATAAATAGACTAATTATCTCAAAATATATCTTTAAATCCATAACACTTTCAAAAACCTTCAAAACACTTCTTTCAAGAAACGTGATAAGTTGATATTATAATTTGGATAAAAAATGTACAAAAATGAGAAAAATAGGTAAATGATAAAGTATAAGTATTTCCTTGATATCTAAAATATGATAATAATTAATAGTAAATAAATAAAGTAAAATAAAGTAATTAAGATTAAAAAATGGTAAATAAGTCACACAGTTGTGTGACAGGTAAGGATAGAAAATTAGACCAATAAAAAAGTGCCACACCCAGAAGAAGTCTTGTGAATAAATGCCAATACAAGTAGAGAATAAGATAGACTGTTCAATAGGCAATGAGAAAAGTGGTCATCCTTATGGAAAAAAATAAAATTATATCTGTAACATGCCATACAAATTCAATATGTTTATAAAGCACACTTTAAAAACACAAAGTAATTTTATTTTTATGACTTAGTAAAAGAAAGCTTTTCTTAACTAAGAGACAAAAAGTCATAAACCTTAAAATACTGATAAATGTGAGCACATCAGTATTCAAAACTTTGATTCTCTTTGGTCTTCATAAGTTTGGATAAGATAGTCATAATACATGTAATAGACCAAGGAGATGGATCTACAATATATAGAGAACCCATATAAAAAATGAAAAATAAAAGAGTCTGAGAGAGAAATTCAACAAATAAAAAAGTTGACAACATTATGAACAGACAATACAAATGGAATCTAAATAGCTAATTAGCATTAATCAATATTTTCAGGGTTTTTTGTTTTTAGTATTTTTTGGTGGTACTGGGGTTCCTGGAAGCCCTTCTACCTCGGGGATTCACTCCCAGACCTATTTTTATATTTTTATTTGGAAACAGGGTCTCTTAAGCCAGCGAGGCTGGCTCCGAACCAGCATGATCCTCCTGTCTCCGCCTCCCAAGAGCAGGGATTACAAGCGCGCACCACCATGCCCGGCAAGATCTTCAGTTTTAACAACCAGTTATTAATACAAATTCAAGTGCAGATTAAATCTGACAAGGATGAGAACAAATCAAAAGTATCTTACATTGTTGTTAAGAATGTAGATTGGTACAATCTTGTTAGGAAATAATTTCTTAGCATTTATAAAGTAAAATTTGTATGTTGGAGGTCTTGGTAATTCTACTTCCAATTTTTTACTTTCTAGAAATCTTGTACATACATTCAAGAAGACATTGACAGGAACATTTATCACGACACATTATCCTTTCAGTATGATTGAAAACAACCCAAATGCCAATTCATTCAAATTGTAGGCCCCTTGATAGTAGAAGAAAAAAGCAAAACATTTGTCCTCAGGGAGTTTATATTTTATGATTTGAGAATTCTAAATGCCACAAGTATATTTCTATCTCCTAAGTATATCTTTATCTCCAAACCTTTTTTTTTAAGTTGACTAGAAGCATATATTCTTTTTTTCAGTCTAGATAAGAAATTTAAAAGGTATTTAACCTATGCTTGATCTATATATTGATTCATCAAGAAAGAATTTTAATACATTTGAAAGATAAAAAGAACTTAATATCTCTACAAGATAGTTACGTTATTGGGATATGAAGATAATCAATTAAAACAGTAAAAAGAAAGTTGCAGTTGTCAGGTGTTTATTTGTAGAAACACATTTCCGGGAATGTTGCTGTCAATAGACTAAGAAAGAATCACTCACCCCAAAGTGGATGAACAATTATCCCAGAGGGAAAATGGAGCCTCTCAAGTAAGGGAAAATTGCCAGCAAAACTTCCAGAATGCAGACTTTGAGATTAGACAAATCAGGCTTCCCTCCCAACCAAGCCTGCCACATTCTATTCTTCATCAAATCATCAAACTTGTTTGGTTTCATTTTTTTCTTTCTGAAAACAGCAATAATGCTTATGTCATAGAACCACCCATGCCCATTTGAATACAATCATCAGTGTGATGGATAGAGACCCACACAACTTCCTTTATGTAACAAGACCTGGACACCAACATCTTACAGTCAAATACACTTAATATCTCATAGTTAAATACTCTTTAAGAAACTCTCAGGACAAATTTATGAGCATGAGCAAATCCAAATATATATAGATTATCACTCATCATCTGAATGCTTGCACCAAACATCTCCTAATCATACCCTCAAACCTCCAACCCTTTTGATTTTACTGGAAACATCTCCCAAAGGTTTAAACTCTTTTCTAACCTTTTCTTCTCATTCTTGGTCTACTGAAACCTACTTATGCCCCACGTCCCTTTCTCAGCATCACTATCGAGTAGTGTCTGTTTTCTCTCCCACACATCTTATGCCAATGACTACTTACAAAGCTTTATTTTTTCTCCCTCTTTGAAAATCTATAGCTCTTTGGAAAACCCTACTTCAGATTTTAACACACGCTACACTCCTTGATGAACCATTCCAGACAGACCTCAACATAGATCTCATTTCCTACAGATTTTAGCAACTCCTCTTTCTCCAACACTGCTGCCATCATGATTCTTGGTAATGTCAATATCTACAGGGGTGATCTTTCTTTTTTTAATTAATTTATTTTTTATTGGTGCATTATATTCATACATCGTAGTGATCTAATACTCTTGATTTATCAATATCTTGATTTCAGCCTCTCCAGTGATCTCATTTGGTAGCCCAACTACTCCTGGGATTTTACCTTGTCATAGTTACCAATAATTGCATCCCCTTTATAACCTAAATTTTCATCACCCTAAAATATGACAATCACTTCCTTTACTTTTAATTCACTTCCTCTGATACCAAGTTCACTTTCACATACTAACACTTCTGATCTTTAACCCTATGACCCAGTCCATTTTCACATTTCCTTTTTACAAAGCTTAAACTTGATGGCTCATAAATAAAACCTAATGAAACCCTGTTTTAAAATAAAAAAATGTCTGGGGTATAGCTTGGAGGTAGAATGTCCCTGGGTTTAATCTCTAGTACCAAAACAATCAAAAAAGAATGAAAAATGTGTTTATAAAAATTTATAGTTTTTCTCTGCAAGAGACACTGTTAAGTGAATAAAAAGACAAGACACAGATTGGGAGAAAATATTTGCCAATTACATATTTGAGAAAGGGTGTGTATATAGAATATTTAAAGAACTCTTAAAATTTAATAATAAGAAAACACACTAAATTTAAAAATTTGAATAAGCACTTCACCAAAGAAGATATGTGGATAGCAAATAAGCACATAAAATATTTTTAACATCATGAGTTAATGGGAACTGCAAATTAAAACAATGACTTCCGGTTGTGGTGGCACATGCCTGTAATCTCAGTACTTGGGAGGCTGAGACAAGAAGTTCACAGGTTCCCGGACAGCCTTGACTCCATAGTGAGGCTCTCAATAACCCAGGGAGAACCTGTTTCAAAGTCAAAATGTAAAACAAACTAGGGTTATAGCTCAAAGGTAGAATGCCCCTGGGTTCAATCCTTAGTACCACAAAAACCACTTATCAGAGTGGCTAAAATAAAAATAATAGTTGACAATAGTAGCCAGTCTACACAGGCTACATGTTGTATGATTCCTATTATATGATATTCTAGAAAAGGAAGAACTCTGAAAGGAAAAAAAGGTTGTCAAGGGATTAGGATGGTGGAACAAAAGGGTGGAGCACAGAGGACTTTTAGGAAATGAAAATATGTGTATGATACCATAATGGTGAATACGTACCATTACACATTTTTTCCAACAAAAAACATAATACCAAGAGATCCTAATGTCAAGTATAGACTTTCCGTAATAATGAGTTGATACTAGCCTATCAATTGTAGCAAAGGTAGCACTCTGGTGAAGAATTTTGATCGTGGGGGAAGCTGTTTTTCTATGAATGAAAGGGTATAGGGGAAATTTATGAACCTTTTCCATAGTAAATCTAAAATTGTTATAAAAAGTCTTTTAACAAATAGTTGACAATAACAAATGTCACGAAGAATGCTGAGAAACTAGATCATTCATTTTTTGGTGATAAGAATGTAGTAAGAGTATAGCCTCTTTGTAAAATAATTTAGGTTTTTTTTATAAAGTTAAACAAACACTAACCACAAAACTGCAGAAATCCCACTCCTAAAGATTTACTGAAGGGAATAAAAAAAAAAACTATGTTGTCACAAAAATGCACATGTGAATTTTTATAGCAATACTATTATATAATTGCCACAAACTAGGAACAACTCGGGTATCCTTTAAGTATCCTTTAACTGGTGGATATAAAACATACAATGGTATATCCATACAATGGGACACCAATTCAGTGATAAAAGGAACTATTGACTCAGAACAACATGGTTCTTAAAATACAGTCTGCAAAGTGAAGTTTGCCAAATTCAAAAGGCGGAATATTGTACGATTCAATTTTATGACTTCTAGAAAAGGCCAAACTATAGAAATGAAAAACAGATCCTGGAGTGGTAGTGCATGCTTGTAATCCCAGTACTTGAGAGGCTGAGACGGGAAGATTGCAGGTTTGTAGCCAGTCCCAGCAACTTGTGAGGCCCTCCACAACTTAGTGAGACCCTGTTTCAAAATAAAGAATAAAAAATTGGTCTGGGGGTGTAGTGCAGAGATAGAATGCTCCTGGGTTCAAGCTCCATTACAAGGAAGGAAGGAAAGAAGGAAAGAAGGAAAGAAGGAAGGGAGGGAGGGAGGAGGGAAGGAAGAAAACAGGTTCACTTTTGGGAGAAGAGAAAGGACTGAATACAAAATTGTGGCACAAAAAATATTAGGTGATAGAACTATTATGTGTGGTACTATAGACGGATACATGACTGCATTTGTCAAAACCCCATAGATGTGTACACCCCAAAGTGCAGCTTTTACTATTTGCACACGCACACATGCACATACATAGACATACATTTCTCAGCTCTGTCCACTGAGTGAGCCTAAAGGCAGTTGATACTGATGCAGAAGCAATGAGCACACCAGCCACTGAAATCTTGGTTTCCAAGTGCTAGTATCCACAGAGGAACCAGGATTCCTTGAGAAAATGCAAAATGAATCTAGAACATTTCTAACAGCAGAAAGCAAGGAAAAAATAAAATTTTAGTGGGGCCATGACAAACTGAAGTAATTCTCAGTGGCTTTAACTGCAACAATCCGAGCAACTACATAATGATAAGAATGCACTATAACCCTTTAAACAAAACACGTCTATGGGTCCACACTGATGAAAATCGACGACTGGATAAATCCATGGGGGAGAAGACACAAATCGTCTTTGCAGATGAGATAAAATGAAAACAATACAATGGAAGGAATGAAGGTCACCATTATAACACCACGCTAATAATTGCTACAGGCAGATTCACCGATGGATGCTAAATTGAAAGATGGGCAGCATATCTGCATAGCCCCAAAGTACCTTTTCAAAATTCTTATCAATTATTTGTGGTGTTTTTAACATTGGTCCAAGAATTGCTCAACACTCTATCCCCCAAGAGGTAGAGCTAAATTCACCTGCCCTATAGTATAGGCTGGATTTAGTCATTCACTTTTGATGACTACAGGAGAAAACTGGCAGGGCCCTCCCTAACCAGGTGATAAAAGTTACCATGACCAGTAGTGAGTCACTGTGGTGTCACATAGCCCTGAAATAATGCAGCTTGATGAGAAGACACCTGGTCTCCGTGGCATTCTTCCACTAACACCATAATAACAATGACCTGGCATCAGAAAAATCCAAACTAAGGGACAGTCTACAAAACACTTGATCACCACTCTTCAAAAATGTCAAATTCATGAAATGTAAAAGGAAAAAGAAAGAATGACAAACTGTCACAGAATGGAGGTCAGTGAGGAAGCACAAGAACCAAGCAGAATGTGGGGTCCTGGGTTGAATCTCAGAAGAGAAATAAGACAGCAGTAGACATGATCAGCAAAACCAAAGCCTGTTGTTTCATTTACATTTTGACACCAGTGTTTCCTTCTTAGTTTTGGTCAGTGTACCCTGCCTGTGTACAATGTTAACATGGGAACTCATCATCTTTGTGGCTCTTCTGTAAGTCTAGAATTATATCACGGAAGTTTTAAAATCCAATTATTCCATCCCCGCTTCCCAACTGGGTAAGTGTTTGGAAACAGAAATCAGTAACTCCAACCTTGGTCTTCTGCTTAAAGTCATAGAACAGTGTCGTGCAGATAGATGTTTTGCAGATGGGCTAAAGCAACAGGCCACGTCCTGTTGACAGGTTTCCTCTGCTCTCCATCTCCACAGCATCCTTGTGACTGGCAGTCAAAGGAAGGGCAGGAGGTGTGTGCCACTCACTCCTCATCCGTTCCATATAAACAAATTTTCCCTCATCCTGTTTTTCTTAAAACTTTGACCTAATTTCTTTCACATGCTGAGCTAATTCTCAAGCTCGTTTAAAAGCAGCTAAAAATACCAGTGAAGTCTGCTAAAATTCAGAAATGAAGACCCCATTCATTCAAGCCCTGTACTTTTGACTCATCCTTTCTTTAAATGCATGACACAAATACTTGCTTTTCTCTCTCCTATTGTTACTTTCACATTAATACATCATTAGGGAGCGGCAGCCGGGCCGCTTGTCAAACCACACTAGCTGAATTCGCTTTTGCCTTTGCTAAAAAGGTGCTTAGCTCACAGTATGGATTTTCGATTAGCAATAATAATAAAGAACAGAGCACGGTGCTCAAAAAGACTGAGCTGGCTGCTTTCAAAGCAAATCTGTAATGATCAAGTTGTTTCTGATACTTACCAAAGGCACATATTTATTCCTCCAGAAAAGTAGAGTATTTTTCAGCTTCATTTCTTAGTAATCTTGACTCCTGGCACTTCTCATATGGCAGTGTTTGTTCCTAAAGAACAAATCTTTGCCCAACAGATCCAGAAAAACAGGAGGCTGGGAACCCAATATAGGCTCACAGTTGGAGGTGCACTTCATTTTCTACTCCTTGGTTTCTTACAGTAGTTATTTTATTCATTTCATTTCTACCAAGAGAAAAGCACTAAAATGGATGCGTTGGCCCTAAGGGCTCAGGAAATGCAAAAAGATTTACAAATCTTTATTCACTAACAGAAGCCATCAGCGTAAAAATAATTCCAAGGACAACTCAGAATAATTCATTTGAAAATTAAATAAATTAGGTCTTGCAAAGTGCAAAGAAGGCAAGCTGGTTGCTCAAGACTTCTAATTTTCTCTCTGTCATGGTCTTTTCTCTGTGTGGGATTCTTAATTTCAGAGACCTGGAGCTTTCTGGCTCCACAAACCCTCAGTCAAAGTCCACCATTCTCTCAGTTAAGTGTAAATTTAAATCAACATGTAGTTGCCCCAGGAATTGTCTACTTTCAGTCCTTCCTGAGGAAAAGAAATTGTTTCCAAGATTTTAAGAAGGTTAACCATCAACAGAAACTAGACAGAAAGGAACCTGCCTGCAGTTTCAAGATTCCATCTTTTTTGCTGTTGTTGTTCCCAAGCTAAGACGGAACACGTGACGGCACTCCAAGGTATTTTTTTGTGACTTGCTGCATGTAGTTTCAGGCTAAAGCATCAAAACGAGTGCTATTTTTCTTTCTCTCATTTTTCACCTTGTTGTTACTTTGATCTTGGTTCAGTTGGACAAGTGGGGATTTTGCCCGAGGGCTAAAGAGGAAGGGGCTGAACTCCATGCACATTCACGGCCAGGGCCACGGGTTCTCCCTGGGTTCAGTGCCCCACACGGCTTAGCACAGCGGCATTTCTTCACCTTTGAAAACGCCCCTGAGCTTGCGTGGCATCCATCATTTTGCTTGTTGACTTAGTTTCATTTTCTGTTTTTCTGGCCTGCTCAACTGCCTGCAACAGCATTAAATTATTCTTCTGATCTTTCCATTTCCCTGGGTTCACAAACTACAATTTGTGGAAGTCTTTAAACATAAAGGACTTTCTGATAAAGGTAGACGCCATGACATGAGAAAGACCAAGGAAAACTGTACACTTTCTGGAGGCAGCGCCTTTCATAGAAATACCGTATTTTCATTATACTTTAAGTCTTTGGGAAATAGTACAACCTGTAGAGAAGTCAATACAGAAACTTAGAAAAGAAAAGGGCCTCAGAGATTGTCCTGCCCAACCTCGTTTTACAGCTGTGGACCTGGAGGCTTCCAAAGGGTAATAAGAGGGCTTATCTGGGGGCAAAATTAAAACTTACACTAGACACCACATTATGCCGACTCTTTAAAAAACAATTTTTATAATATATTTACCTATTTAATATGCATTTTCTGGTTTATTGTAACCACACATAATATTGAAGTTTATGTGAAGCTAGATACCACATTGTACTGAGTCCTTTTATTATTATTTTTTTGGTGGTACTGGGGGGTAGAACTCAGGGATTTTCTACCTCCAGTCTATACTCCCAAACCTATTTTATATTTTATTTGGAAACAGGGTCTCACTAAGTTGCTGAGACCCTCACTAAGTAGCTGAGGCTGGCTTTGAATCTATGTGATCCTCTTGTCTCAGCCTCCCAAGCGTGAGGATTACAAGCTTGCGCCACCACGCCCAGCTGTGCTGACTCCTTTTTTAATAATTCTTTTTTATAATGTAATTATTGAATATACTTTTATTGGTGCATTGTAACCACACATCACACTGAAGTTCAGTATGATAGCAACCTAGGGGCACAGACCACCCAGTGCTCTCCCTCTGGATTCCACCCTGCTCCCTCCTCCATCCATATTCTTAATATTGAAACCAGTAATGATAGCTTTGCAAATGTTCACAGCATTGTTTGAACTGATTCCTTCATCAAGTCTCCTCTTCCCCCTCCCCACCTGTTTTCTCAAATCCCCCTGCTGTTATCTCTTCTCATTTATCTGGTCTCTTTCATTTCCCAATTTCTTTCTAGCTTTTTAATTTTTTAAAATTTCTTTATTTTATTTGTAATTATAGTTTCACATCGTAATGTGGATCATATTGACAACTGCATACATTCACACAGTTCTTGGTACTCCCTCCCCTGTGTCCCCTGCCTCCCCTCTCAACAATGAGTGTCCAGGTTGACCATGCTACATTCATACTTTTACACATATTTGAATGTAGTTCCTCCATTAATCAACCTCAGCCTTCTTCCCCCACTACCCTTCCTCTCTAGCTTTGCTGAGGTTTCCCCTCCATTATCTGGAGTCCCTCTGGCATTCCTAATACTCCCTAGTTTGGGCATATTAGAGAAAACATATGTCCCTTCTCTTTCTGTGCTTGGCTGATCTCACTTAACATAATGTTCTCCAGGTCTGTACACCTTCTTGAGAATGACATGATTTTGTTCTTCTTTATTATTCCTAAGGATGAAAAGATGTGAGGATGCTCTTATGCAGAGTGAGAGATAAGGATCTAGTTTCATTCTTCTACACATGGATATCCAGGTTTTCCAACACCATTTGTTGAAAAGCCTGTCTTTTTTTGTTTATTTATTTTTTTACTAGGGGCTGAATCCAGGGAAGTTCTACTTCCAAGCTACACCCCAGCCCTTTTTATTCTTTATTTTGGGATAGGGTCTTGCTACGTTGCTAAAGCTGATGTTGAACCTGTGATTCTCTTATTTCAGCCTCCTAAGTACTAGAATTACAGGCCTGTACCACTACACCCTGTTAAAGGCTATCTTTGCTCCAACATATGTTTTTGGCACTTTTGTAAAGGATTAGCTGGCTGCTATGTACATATATGACTGTATCACTATAAATCTCACTATCATGAATAATTACAATATACCCATAAAATTATTTTATTTTATTTTATTTTTTTGGTGGTACTGGGGTTCCTGGAAGCCCTTCTACCTCCGGGCTACACTCTCAGTCCGATTTTTACATTTTTATTTGGAAACAGGGTGTCCTAAGCCAGCGCGCGTGACTGGCTTCGAACCTGCGCGATTCTTCTGTCTCTGACTCCCAAGCGCGGGGATTACAAGCGTGCGCCACCACGCCCAGCCCCCAATAAAAATTATTTTAAAACAAGAATGATACTATTGAAAAAAGACCTTAGAAATAAATTTTTGGTTTTATAATTATATTTAAAACTGCAATTAATTATCAAATGTCACTCTGTGGGGAAGAAATCACATAAAAAAAGAATGTGGAGGAAAAAGGGAATAGTGATCAAGTCAGTACGAGAAAAGAACGCTTTCTCATTTTCTTTCTTAAATCAAGGTTTGGGTTTAGAGTAATCTATCCAATAGTAAAATCACCACCTGCAATGTTATTTCTCCCCCTCCCCCTGCCTGTATCCCCCCTGTCTCTGAGCCCAGGCACTGCTTGCTTTTCAGCAGGCTTGGGCCCAGTTCCTTCTTTCCATTCAGACTTCCACTCCTGTAGCTAGAGACCCCATAAACACACACTTGGACCACTGGAATAAATAATTGAGTGCTACCCTTTGGTTAGAGTCTCTTTCTCCCTCTTCCAATCCATGATGAAAGGAACCACTAAAACTGGTCTTCCTGATATGCCACTTTCAGCATGATGTTACCATCACTGAAACCCCTGATTTGTTCTGGGATGCTGAGTCTATGGTCTCTTCGCCCACCTGGTCTCTTGCCCTCCCCCCTCCCCATGTTTAGTCATCCACATAGCATTGCACAAAGGCAAAGTAACTATGGGAGTTTCACGCTGTAGGAGAATGTCTAGGGGAAACAGGGACTTTCACAAACTAAAGCCACTCCCATTTTATTTTTGTTTAAATTACTTTCTCTTATACTCACATTTCCCCAGCGACACAGGTCAAGCAGCACCATATCACTCACCACTGTTTTCGTTTTCGGCTCTGTCTCGACATTGTCATGAGAATGAATTACCTGCACTCGCCATGCAAGTAGTCACAGGGACTTGCTGTGAGGCTGAGCAGTGATGCTCTTGGGAGTTTACTCACTTTGGCCTGGGTTACAACTATTTCCTTTTGAGAGGAAAGGAGTAAAAAGTCTTCACATACACTAATAAAGCAGCATGAAGGATTTTTTCCAATATAGTGAACATCATTAATATCTTTGCAAACCCTGTGTTCAAGCTTTACCAACTTAACCCACATCAGAGAAAATGAGGCCAGGAAACCTGACATGGTTCCAAAGATCAATGTTTTGCCACTCACATTGTGAGCTATTATTCAGCCAGTGTCTTATTCTTTCTTCATAAATCATGTTTTCTGGTGAAGAAAATCTCAGCTCTTGCGATATTTGGGTGGGGCTTTTATCTCTTCTGAAACTAATAGAATGTATACTCAAATGAAACCATGTGTGCAAAGGATAGTTTTTAAATATATACATTTCTAAGTAAATATATAAAACGTCTTCATATTCATTAGAAGCACTCCAGTGCTTCATGGGTTTAATATACTAGTAGGCCCCATATAAGACAGCACAAATTCAAAGAGGAACAAGGCCTAGTCCCCAACCCAAGACACTGTCATGTAAATAACCCACTCTGTCTGATCAGCCACATGAACACGTGAATATATGATCACATAATATGTCAGATAAGTGTTATCACAATTATGATGGGCTCCTAACCTGTAGATATATTTAAAACTTTAACAATCGAATCCTATATAATATAGAAAAGAAGTAAAATAAGCTTTCTCCCACTGTCAACTTGATCAGTTGATAATGGCACTCTGGAGAATTGGTTTGAGATAGATTTGAAGTTGTTTTCAAGTTCAGCAGGAAAGTTTTTGGTTAATTACTAATGCCTGACACTGGCCTAGGAGAAGGAAGAGGGGGATTTCATTTTTTTGTCACTTCTTATCTACAGCATGCAGTGACTATGTCAGGCTTTCCCTGCCTCATCATAGATATTAAGATAGAATGGTCATTCTCACCAGAATTCTCATCATTTACACTTGATTAAACAACTCTTTTCTGGGGATTCTTAAATTGAGAATAGTAGTTCCCCTCATCAGTTTCCTTCCTTTCTGAGAGATGAAATTGTTAGCAAGACCAGTAAAGAATTTCACCTGACCCTTCATTTTCAGCAAGTGAGACTTCCTGCTGATATTTTCATCCCGTTACTATTATATTTGTTTCTTTGCTAATATTGTGACCTATGTCAGGATGTCTTCCTCAGCAAATAAAGAAAACAGGCCAAAATACAAAGAAATCACACCCAAAAATTCCAACAGATGTAACTACGTAAATATTTACAACCCATTAAAATATGTCAAAATCACAAGCAAAAAGCTTGGCAAAAAAGAATATTATCTAAAACTAGTATAGAATTTATATATTTAACTGGTATGAACTAATTTGCTAGGTTGTACTGCAAACTCAACATGGCTAAATACTACTACAGAGCTAAGTTAGAAGTCCAAACCATTTATATCATGTCCTCACCAACAAAATTATCAATAAATTAAAGAGGCTCATTTAGTTTAAAGGACCAGACCCATCTGCAAGCAATTCAGAAAAAAGCAGTGGGGAAATCCCATCAGGCCTCAGTATCAGCACCAGTTTCTGGGCCATGCGTGTGGCAGCCCTACTGACAGTAAGTCGGTACTCTACTCTCCAGCAGGTTCCTGTCCATAGCTCTAGTCTCTGCTCTACTTATAATTGTTTATTGTTTTCAAACATTTCTATAGCAACTACTATGTGCCAGGAAATCATCTAAGAAATCTACAAATATTAACTTATTAAATTCTCTTTTTTTTTTTGGTGGTGGTACTGGGGTTCCTGGAAACCCTCCTACCTCTGGGCTACACTCCCAGACCTATTTTTATATTTTTATTTGGAAACAGGGTCTCTTAAGCCAGCACGGCTGGCTTCGAACCTGCGTGATCCTCCTGTCTCTGCCTCCCAAGCACGGGGATTACAAGCGTGTGCCACCACACCCGGCTAAATCTTCTTAACAACCATTCGTGGAGATTGATATCAAAAGCTCCATTTTATAGGTACAAACACTGAGGCACAAAGAGTCAAGTTGTTTCCCTACAGTCACACAGCTGGTAAGTGGGAGATGTGGAGTTGAGCGCAGGCAGTCTGGGCCCAGAGGTGTATGCTCTTAACCATGATGTGGGAAGGACTAATCATTTCCCCAGAATTATCTCTGTTAAAAAATGTCATGCCTGGGCGGGCGTGGTGGCGCACGCTTATAATCTCCGCGCTTGGGAGGCGGAGACAGGAGGATCATGCAGGTTCGAAGCCAGCCGCTCTGGCTTAAGAGACCCTGTTTCCAAATTTAAAAAAGTATAAAAAAAATAGGTCCGGGAGTGTAGCCTGGAGGTAGAAGGGTTTCCAGGAACCCCAGTACCACCAAAAAAAAAAAAAAAAATGTCATGCCTGGCCGGGCATAGTGGAGCACGCTTGTAATCCCCGCACTGGGAGGCTGAGACAGGAAGACCAGGCAGGTTCAAAGCCAACCTCAGCTACTTAGTGAGGCTCTCAGCAACTTAGCGAGACCCTATTTCCAAATAAAATATAAAATAGGTCTGGGAGTGTAGTGCAGAGGTAGAAAGCCCCTGGGTTCTACCCAGTACCATGCACACACACACACACACACACATACACACACACACAAATATTATGCCTGGACTTCCAAGGAATTTTGTTACTCTCTCAGCTATGTGCTCTCCCGTACACCTGCTCTTGGTCTTATTAATCAGTCCCATTGAGCAGGAATGAAGAATCAGTGAAGAAAACACAACTAATGCTTGGGACTCTGTGAAGAAATGAAAATGAAAATGGAGGAAGTTTTGATAATTTCAAGGGAAAATAAAGATAACCTGTGTCCTCCCCCAATTCTTAGGTTGTATCCCTAACTCCCACTGTGGCCCTAACTTGGAAATAATTGCCTCTCTGTAAAGAGGGAATTGAGGTTAATTGAGGTCATAACGGTGGGGCTCTAATCCACTAAGAAGAATGTCCTCAGCAGAAGAAGAAGAGAACACCAGGGATGCACAGGCCCAGAGAAAAGGCCACGAGAGGACAAGAAAGAAAAGTCCAGGTACAAACCAAGAGCAAGGCCTCAAGAGAAACCAGACCCTGAGTATCTTGATCTTGAACATTTGGCCCTCGTGAATGTGAGGCCTAAGCGTCCTTTGTTTTCACCATTCAGTCTGTGGCACTCTGTGATGGCAGTCTTAGCTCACTAAAGACAACATTAATGAGAAAATGTAATGAACTTCAACAGAGAGCATAACAATACAGTAATTGAAAAGCTATCCTGATGCTGATAAATTTTAAAGTTTTAAAAACAATTTTTTTTAACTGTGAAAATTTATAAAAATTTTCTCAATTCTTTTTTTTTTTTTTTTTGGCGGGACTGGGGATGGAACCTAGGAGCATTTGACCTCCGAGATACACCCCATGCCCTATTTTTTTTTTATTATTCTTTATTTTGAAACAGGGTCTCACCAAGTTGCAGAGGGCCTCACTAAGTAGCTGAGGCTGTCTGCGAACTGCGATCCTCCAGTCTTAACCTCCGGAATGCTGGGATTACAAGTATGCACCACCACGCCCAGCTTATCTCAAATCTGATACAGCGACCATTCTTGGAAATCAGGAAAGCATCCTTTCCTGATACAATTTATTAGTAAAGTATAAATTAAAATGTACTCATTTCACATGAAAAACAAGTCTATCTGGAATCAACAGCCAATACCATCCTCATTATTATAACTGCACCCCAGACAACAGGTCACACAGGTTTGATGCTCAAGGGCCAGATATGTACAACAGATAGGTTTGTTTTGGCTGGTGCATTGATTTGCTTTTAATTTGCTCTAGCTAACAAGATTTTAAAAATATAATAGTTTGCATAAACTTTGTGATGTTTTTCTGTCATGTGACAGTTGCGGTTACTGTTTCACTCTACGTTTCCTCTGCCAGAGAGACCAGGTGACAAGAGACTCTGTTTCATGCCACTCACATGGTTGTTTTCTGATGGTGGCCTTTGTCCATTGTTTGTTTCCTACTAAGTTACTGTTGGCATCTGAGTTCATGTCATTCCTTCAAAGGCAGTCCCATAAAACTCTGGTCAGAATATTATAGTGATACAAGCATATACAATTTGCCATAGCCAATTATGGATCCAACCTAGGTGTCCATCAACAGATGAATGGATTACACAGTTATGGGATATGTGCACGATGAAATTCTACTCGGCCACAAAAAACAAAATTCTGTCATTTGCAGGGAAATTAATGGGACTAGAGAATATTATGCAAAGTGACATTAGCCAGCCTCAGGAAGTGAAGGGTCATATGTTTCATCTCATATGTGGAAGCTTAGGCGTAATTAGGATACAAGAGGGACTTCATGAAAAGGAGGAAAACTCCAGTGGAGCCATGGAGAAGACCTAAGGGAGGGAGGTGGGTGGGAGAGACTTGATGAAGGAAACATTTCAATTGATGCCATGCATATATACAAAATTATCAATGCCAATCTCAATGTCATGTGTGGGGAAGGGGAGAGAGTGGAGTGGGATCTGGAGAGAAGTTCAAGTGCTGTGTGGCTGTGTGCATGTATGTCCCTATCACTCTGAACTTCATTAGAATGTGTTATTACAACACACCAATAAAAGTATATTTTTATAGTATAATTTGGTTCTTTAATTTTTATTGGTGCATTGTAGTCATGCATCTTAATGGGGTACAAGATGGTAGAGGCATACATGCACACCTCACTCATTTAGCCCTTTCCAAATTCCCACCCCATTCCCTCACTCCTCCTCATGTTTGGCTTAGTGGTTGACTTTGATATGTTTGTGAATGTACATCATGTACATTAGGGAATTTTGCTCAAAAGTGTATATATATATATATATATATATATACACATACATATAGAGTGTGTGTGTGTGTGTGTGTGTGTGTGTGTGTGTGTGTGTGTGGTACTGGGGTTCCTGGAAACCCTTCTATCTCCGGGCTACACTCCCAGACCTATTTTATATTTTTTAAATTTGGGAACAGGGCCTCTTAAGCCAGTGCAGCTGACTTCGAACCTGCGCGATCCTCCTGTCTCTGCCTCCCAAGTGCGGGGATTACAAGCGTGTGCCACCACGCCCGGCCTCAAAAGTATATTTTTTAAAATTCTGAAATCATGATTACACTATCACTACTATTATTCAGCATTATTCTAAAAGTATTGATCAAAAGATGGAAACAAATTTAAAGATTATATATATTTATATGATATAAATTATATATGATATATTTTATGATATATTTTATATATCAAAATATATGATATATTGATAAAATATATGATATATTGATAAAATATATGATATATATCATAAAATATATGATATATATCTATGATATATATCTACATATCATAGATTATATATGATATATTTTAATCACTTGTAAATGAAATAATCTTATAGCTGGCTAACCAAATTTAAACACTACTAAAAAGTTCAGCAAGATGCTATATTATAATACAAATATACGTATGTAAGTAACTATCTTACTCAATACCAATAGTCAACAGAGAGTACCCTAAATTTTTAAAAACTTCATTCCTAATAATTAAACTCTTGTTACATGAGAATCAAATAGAAAATGTTTTGTCTCTACATGAATACAACTATGGAACTTAAATTTCACAGATTACTCTAGGATATGTAAGAGTTTGATACATGACAGTAATGGTATTTTATTTTATTTTATTTTTTATTTTATTGGTGCACTATAGTCTCAAGTTATAATGTGAATCATGTTGACAATGGCATATATTCACACAGTACTTGGTAACCTCCCCTCCCCCACTTTCCCTTTTCTCTCCCTCCTAATACATACATGAAAAAATGTTCAACATCATTAGTAATCAGGGAGACGCAAATCAAAATTTCACTGAGATTCCATCTAACCCCAGTTAGAATGGCAATCATCAAGAAGTCAAACAACAACAAATGCTGGCAAGGATGCAGGGAAATACAAACTCTTCTATACTGTTGGTGGGATTACAAATTAGTGCAGCCCCTATGGAGATCAGTGTACACAATGGAATTTTGCTCAGCCATAAAGAACAAAATCATATCATTTGCAGAAAAATCAATGGATTTAGAGAATATTATGCTAAGTTAGACCAGCCAGTTTCAGAAAGTCTAGGGTAAAATGATGTTTTCTCTCCTATGTGGAAGTTAGAGAGAAAATAGGAAACAGTGGGGACTGAATAATTGAGGAGAATAGTCTTATTTTTTTTTATTTTTTTAAATTTTGAAACGGTCTCACTAAATTGCGAAGGGCCTCACTAAGTGGCTGAGGCTGGTGGTTGAGGCTTGGCTCAACCTTTCAAGTACTGGGATTACAAGTATGTGCCACCATGCCCAGCAGACCGAACCAAGAAAATTATCACATCTAGCCGGGCGTGGTGGCGCACGCTTGTAATCCCCGCGCTTGGGAGGCAGAGACAGAAGGATCGTGCAGGTTCGAAGCCAGCCGCGCGCGCTGGCTTAGGAGACCCTGTTTCCAAATAAAAATGTAAAAATAGGTCTGGGAGTGTAGCCCGGAGGTAGAAGGGCTTCCAGGAACCCCAGTACCACCAAAAAAAAAAAGAAAGAAAATTATCACATCTAATTCAGGTAAATTTTTCTTCCACGGTAATTTAGACTTGGGATAAAGAGATACTAAACACTGCAAGATGGTATTTTTATATGAAACGCAAACGGTTCAGGATGGATAGCTGTCCACTTTCTGGATGCAAAGTGGGATTATTTTATTAGTTTCACATGTAATAAATAAAGACAAAAAATAAAAATGCATGTGCTTATATGCACGCATGTGTGTGCAGCATTCTCTATCACACACCCTTTACATGAGGTCTCTCGGTTCTTAGGTAGGAAGTTTGTAGCTTCTACCATATTTCCATAGAGAAGATATTTTGTGACAAACTGCTTCAACCTTAGTAGAAACAATAAATGAGATCTCTATCTTTCAAAGTAGTGTTCATCTGAATCACACCCTAAAACACCCCAACACCTGATGATAATTCTTCAAATTGTATGCTGCTGTGGCTTTAAGTAATTGTTGAAACACAAAAAGACTCATGGGAAAGTTTTCAGAGAAAGAATCAGAATAAAACAGGGCAGGGAAGTAGAGAAAAAGAGAGAGCCCTCACATGTAGGAATAGATGTGAAAATATGGAAACAAGCTCTCAACATGCCCGTGCAGTTGTGTTTTGAGGATGATTGATGAGGATATGTCTATGACATGTACTTTGTGAAGGGAAGAAACAACAAAAATAAAAACTACCCAGTGCCTCTGGCACCCCACTGCCTTCCTTTCCCCATCTCTTTCTGGGATGGATATATGGCTTCGGTGCCTTTCAAGTGTCAGCTGGTGGCCACTGGGGGTTTCTGTAACTCTCCAGGCCTTTTTGGCTTCTAGAAGCATTAAAAACTTTCCCAGTGACTTAAAGAAACCACACACATGCACGTTCGTAAAGCTCACCACTAGACAGGGTCTACCGCTTCTTTTGGCTTCCTCTGTCTTTGGAAAGCTCTTGTCTTCGTCCCATAGGAGTCCGTGCTGATGTGGTTGAAAGAGAAGGCTGTGAGAGAGGTAGAGAAGGTTGCTGATTGGTGAAAGTAAGAGAAGAGGAGACAAGACGAGAGTTTCCAAATCCTCACTTAATGGTTCACTCTGGAGAAGTTGGCACGCTCAGGCTCCCCTGCTCCTGCCCCATAAGTGGCTAGAAAGGGAGAATGCTGTCCTTACAGAAGTTCTGGATCCTGCGGCTTCCAAAAGAAACAAGAATAAGTCAGGAAAAAAGTGACAGAGTAGAAATGATGAAAATTAGGCAGCAGAATAAAATAAATGTAATATAGCTGTTTCAGTCTTTTCTGCCTATCACAATAAAAATAATGAATACGTATGGCCACCTGTGGCCTAGGCACAGTCAGGGTTTTTTTTTTTTTTCTTTTTTTGTGGGGGGGGGGGCTGGGGAACTGGGGATGGAGCCCAGGGGCATTGTACCTCTGAGTCACACCCTGTCAGGGGTATTTAAAATACATTTCCATGTACTTTCGTGAAAGCTATCCTTGGACTTGCCCTCACAGAAAATTGACCAGTCCCTTCCTGGTTTACCCACAATAAATGCATACTAATTTATCATAGAGTTACAGAACAATGTGTTCCATATCTTTATATACATATCTATATCACTGGCAACCCTGGTAGTGAGAAAAAGATAAATTTATTATTAACTCTTGAATTATTTATGCATAGTCTAGTACTGGCAAATTATATGCATTTAATATTGAACAAATAAGTGACTTAAGTGGAGAAAGATTATTTAATTTGGGGCAATTTTTTTCTACCCTAAGCTTCCAAATATTACTGGCCCATCATATGATCTCCATCCAACTCATAGAACTAACAGAACACATGTCTATCTATTGCAATATTTAGTGAAGGACAGAGAGGAAAGTGGGAATTATTAGACATGAACCTGAATCTGCCACTTTATTTATTTATTTATTTATTTATTTATTTATTTATTTATGGTGGTACTGGGGGTGGAATTCAGGGGCTTTCTACCTCCAGGCTATACTCCCAGACCTATTTTATATTTTATTTGGAAACAGGGTCTCACTCAGTTGCTGAGAGCCTCACTCAGTACCTGAGGCTGGCTTTGAACCTGTGCGACCCTCCTGTCTCAGCCTCCCAAGCGCAGGGATTACAAGTGTGCGCCACCACGCCCAGCTTTGAATCTGCCATTTTAAAATAGTAACCATTTAAAAAAATTGAGTTTCAATTTGCTTATCTGTAAAATGGAGTATCTGGAGAAATATCAGAGTAATTAATGAAAAATAAAATTCTTCCCATACTAACTAGCCCATACCAGGAACTCAGTACATATTAGACTGTCTATAAGCAGGAAACCTCTTCACTAGGAAATTCTGAAAGAGGTTAATTAAGAGAATCCTAATTTCCCTCTCCATGAAAAAAAAAAAAAAAGAAAAGAAGATAGTTTTGTAGGCTGGGCTATCTAAAATGAAGAATGTGTGCTAGTATGCTAACGGTACATTTGTAAGGAACTAGATTTAAATTGTATGAGAATATGTTTTGAGACTATGGTTTTCTTAAAGAAAGAACTTTCATAATTCAAGAACTTGAATAAAATAAAGACTCCATAAGTATATAATGTATTTTCCCCAGAAATATATAAAAGCTCCCATCCCAATATTCCAAATAAAGATACTATCAGAAAATAGAGAAAATTGAGAGAGACACTTAATACAGTTTGTTCCAGTCCCCATATTTATGAGTTTGGTTTGTTGTGATCATGGTCTACACCTTAGTCAAAGAACATGGATTGCATTTGAAATTCTTACTCCATAATTATATCACTTGCTGGTTACCTCCTTAAGACTCCATCCATTTTTATAGAATCCAGCATACAACTTACCTTGCCTTGAGAGTCAAGAGACCTGGCTTAGACTCTAGCCAGCTTTGCAAAGTGGCATATTTCATGAACATTTTAGATTCCTTGTATTCTTACCTTCAAATATAGACTGTTAAAAATAAACAATTATTGAGCCAGGCATATTGTCATATGACTTTAATCCCAGTACTTGGGAAGATGAGACAGAAGGATTGCAGATTTGAGGGCAGTCTCAGCAATTTAGTGAGACCCTCAGCAACTTAGGGAGACCTTGTTTCAAAGTAAAAGAAAGAAAGAGAGAAAGAGAGAAAGAAAGAAAGAAAGAAAGAAAGAAAGAAAGAAAGAAAATAGAGAACTGAAGGCATAACTCAAAAGAAGAATGCCGCTAGGTTCAATCCCCAGTGCCACACACACCAAAAAAAAATCCTATATTAATAATATTAATAATTATCATTTACTTGTACCGGGATTGAACCCAGCAGCATTCTACCTCTGTGTTAAACCCTCAGCCCAATTTTACTTCTTATTTGGAAACAGGGTCTCACTCAGTTATGGAGGGCCTAAGTTTTTGAGGCTGGCTTCAAACCTGCAATCCTTTTGTCTCAGCCACCAAAGTGCTGGGATTACAAACATGTGCCACCATGCCCGTCTTATTAATATAGCTTTAAAATAAAAAATTGGAATATTATTGTACAAAGTGATTATCCTTTAAGAGGCTAACACATTAGGCAAGTTGGAGGAGCTGAGCAGAGCTCCCTGGTGGCTGCCCTGTGGGAAGAGGTCATTATCAGCACTGGGATCCCTGCAGTGCATCTTTCTCTCCATCCATACCGGTTCCCAGTCTCCAGGCTCCATATTTGTGAGCCCAAGAGGTCTTTTGCATGGTTTTTCCCTCCTTAGTTCACTCTACCTCTTTCTTATACTGCCCGTCTCCATTTTATTTTTTTCCTTTCTCTTCTACCAGTTCTGTGAGTAAAACTGCTTCACAGTTTCCTCTGCTTTTATGGGTCAGTACCCCTGGCCCAAACAAAGGCCTCTCTCTTTGTACATCTATCATTTTTAGTAAGTGGCATATATACCAGCCCCTGAATCTTTTCTGATCTGTGGATAGAAACAAAAATAAGCATGAGCTCTAGCCAGGGCCATGCAATAAATGCAGGATCAACCACAATTAGCCCCGAATATAAATGTAGTCTAGAATTTTTATGGAGGCCCCATACTATGTTGGGAGACAGCGCTGTCTACCTGGCAGAAAAACATTCTGAACTCTCATCAGAGAGATAGCTCTACAGTCCTGGTGCTAAAGAGTTGTTGATGAAAGAGAGAGAGAGAAATCTTCAAAACACGGAGCAACGAGAGAAAGACGTTAGCAGTCCTACGGCAGGAAGTACAGATATCCACACAAACATCCTACCCTTCAGGGGCAAATATTTGTCAAGGGGAGCTGCCCTGGTCTCAAAAACTAATCCCTATCTCTAGAAAGTGTGATTTGGTTGAGGAGCCAAGGATATTACTGAAGAGGAAAAGAGATTTTAACTTCTCTCTTTCTTTTTTTTTTTTAATTTATTTTTTTATTAATTTATTTTTTAAATTGATGCATTGTAGTCATATATCAATCACAGTGGAGTACAAGACTTGAGAGGATATACAAGCACACATCATCCAATTAGCCCTCCTCCAGCCCCCATCCCATTCCCTCCCCCTCCCTCCATCCCACGCTTCTTTGGTGATTTACTTTGATGCATTTGTTTATGTACCTCCTGCGTTTTATTTTTTTTTCCCAAAGTCACTGTTTTATTTAATTTTTTTAACAATTTTTTTATTGAACATAAATAGTATACATTTACACTATATTTGGTGCCCTCTCCCCCCCCCGCCCCCATTTTCCCTTCCCCCCTCCCACCAATGGTTGTCCAGGTTAACCATATCTTATTCATAATTTTACACACTAGCTAAGTTTAGATGGTAAGATAGGAGAGGAGGAAGGCCGGTCTTGATTAATAAGGCTCTCTTTCTAATTAGGGCAAGCAAATTCTTTTGTGTGTCTCCTAAAATTTTGCCTTTTTTTTTTTTTTTCGGTACTGGGGATCAAACCCTGGGCATTCTATCTTCAAGCTATACCCCCAGCTCAATTTTTTATTCTTTATTTTGAAACAGGGTCTCACTAAGTTTCAGATGGCCTCACTAAGTAGCTGAGGCTGGCTGTGAACCTGCAATTCTTCTGTCTCAGCCTCTCATGTCCTGAGATTACAAGTGTGCACCACCACACCCAACTTTCGCCATGTTCGGGAGGCTGAGACCAGAGGATCGTGGTTCGCGGACAGCCTCAGCTACTTAGTGAGGTCCTTTGCAACTCAGTGAGACCCTGTTTCAAAATAAATAATAAAAAATAAGGCTGGGGGTATAGCTTGGAGGTAGAATGCCCCTGGGTTCCATCCCCAACACCACAATAAACAAATAAGTAAAATAAAAAAAAACTATCCCTTGTACTCTTTTTTTGTTTGTTTTGTTTTGTTTTGGTACTGGGGATTGAACCCAAGTCAGTCTACCTCTGAGCTACACCACAGCCCTATTTTTATTTTTTATTTTGAAACAAGGTCTCACTAAGTTGCTGAGGGACCCTGCTAAATTGCTGAGGCTGGTCTCAAACCTGCGGTCCTTCACTGTCAGCCTCCAAAGTACTGGGATTAGAGGAGTGCAACACTATGCCCAACTTGTATATATTACTTTTATTTTAACTTTCTCCTGGAGTGAGAGAAAACACTGGAAGGTCTCTAGCTCCTCACACACAGAAGAAAGCACTTCAAAATGCCAGTTGGAGTCAGGCGTGGTGGCGCACGCTTGTAATCCCTGCACTTGGGAGGCAGACACAGGAGGATTGCGCAGGTTCAAAGCCAGCTGCGCTGGCTTAAGAGACCCTGTTTCCAAAGAAAAATATAAAAATAGGTCTGGGATGTAGCCTGGAAGTAGAAGGGTTTCCAGGAACCCCAGTACCATAAAAAAAAAAAAAAAATGCCAGTTGGATTAGCCAGGCATGATGGCGCATACTTATAATCAGCATTTGGGAGGCTGAGACCGAGGAGGATCGCAGTTCGAAGACAGCCTCAGCTACTTAGTGAGGCTTTCCGTAACTTAGTGAGACCCGATTTCAAAATAAAAAATAAAAAATAGGGCAGAGAGTGTAGCTCAGAGGTCAAATGCTCCTGGGTTCTATCCCCAGACCCCCCCCCCCACACACACACAAAGCCATTTGGATTACATATTTGGTGAAAGCCATAAAAGTTGACTTGTTTATCTTTCTAGAAAATAGTTTTTTTTAAGATTTTTTTTTTTTTACATATAAGACTGTACCTTGGGAAGCCCAAAGGGAGAATAAAAATCCTCCCAATCTGACAAGTCTGTATAAAAGCCCTCTGACCAAACAGAGACCATTTCCTATGAAACAATAATTTGGAGAGAGAGTGCAGAAGGCTAAAGGGCAATTCCATTTCTCATGGCCACTTGAGAGGCATGGAATCAGCCTGGCTAGGGTGACACCGCAGCCACCTCCGCAGAGCCACAGGCTGCAAGCGCTACATGCTGCTTGCAATTTTAGTTAACAATTATAAGACATCTAGTTTAGGCTGCCATAAACTCCACCCAGTGAAAACAAGTCTCCCCCACCTCGTGCTGTGCAGGGCATCAGAGGCTCATTATTCCTGCTCAATCAGCTCCAGCTGATGTGTAAATATTGAAGCAAGTCTAAGGAGCCAGGGAAGGGAATGATCATTACTACATTAATACTAATGAGAGAAGTGGGATTGGGAATGTGCTCAGCTGATGTTGCCACCGAAGGGGATGACTTTAAAAGGAGAGAGAAATCAACAGGATGATTATTGATTTTTTTTAAATGCCCAAGACAAAATGCACATGAGGGAGCAAGGAAAGAGGGGAAGAAGAGAGGGAAGGAGGAAGGAAGGAAAAAAGGAGGAAAGAAAGAGCAAGACAGAGAAAGAAAAGAAAGAAGAAAAAAGAATGAATGAATGAATGAATGAAAGCATTCCCAGTGGACTCAGCCTACTTCATGCCAATAAGAACAGTCCACCCCCAGCTTCCCTGTTCATAGAATACACATCTTCAACCTCACAGCAAATGCAGACTGTTGTCAGCACATCCAGATCTCGACCTCTATGCAGTGGTGTGAAGGATCTGGAGGCGGGTCTGAAGCCTGGAGTTATGAGGAAAGGGAGCTTAGAAGAAAGCATAATGACAGCCATGTGAACTTATGAAAGTCATTTTTCCTTTGCACCTCATTAAATGTTGTAACACCATCCTTATCAAACCCATCCGATGCTCGCACAAAAGTCATTCATTTGGGAGTGGACATGGTGCTTATTTATTGTAAGGGGTCTGCCACATAGTCATTGCTTGTAATAACACTTCACATCCCTCATTTTGGAATGCTTTTACTTCAAAAGAAATTAAATTTCTGGTGACAGGGAGGGATGGGCTAGTCTCTCAATGATTTGTTTTTTAAATGAAGATAACTCCCAAGTTTTGCCGAAGCTTTGGGGAAATTTTCCCAGCAGCCTTTCACTTTTTAAAAAGCAACCCAGGCTTCTGGAGCGCCGGCATGAGCTCTGCTGCTGGTGTCCAAAGCCTTTCTTGTCCACTGTCAGCGTCCTCAAAGGTCCTGGTGCCTGAACTAGCACAGAAGGCGCTTTACCAGGTGAACGTGTGTCCTGCGTTGCCCTCAGCGGACACAGGGAGGCAGTGCGGGGAAAGCTTGGCTCCAGTGAGGCCCAGGAACTCGCTAAGAGCTGGCTTCTGCCACTGCTGGAGTTGAAAATTCATAGGTAGCTGGTTCAAATTTCATATAATCGAGGATTTTAAAAGCAAAGGGGCAAGTTGCCTGACTTAAATAATAGTATGTATGTGTGATCAGGGAAATCACATTATAAAAGCTATAAGAAGTGATGATTATTATTTAAAGCAGTTTCATAATAATTATATACCTAATTTCTAACACCTAAATCCGGTCAAAGACATATAGTCAGACTTTCTTTGTCCATCCTGACTTCCCAAAAAGTTTACAAAGTGCAAAAAAATACACTGACAGAATACATTAGATCACTGAATTCCTCTATTTGTCATGAGGTTATGATGGTAATGGAATTGTGTCCCTGCTTGGGGAAACTGAGGGCAGAGCCTTTGCAGGGTTCAGGAAGATTGCTTGAGTAGTCCAGTCGAGATTTCAACCTCAGTAGTCTGACCCTATGTCACAGATTATTCACTTCACCCCACTTGGATTTAGACAGAAATCAGTGACTGCCCAGAATGCTTCCCACAATATACTTAAAGAAAGTGAATTAGGGAGCATTCTCTTTCCTTTAAGAATGAAGAAACAGGACATGAAGTCTATCATCGTAATAATCTCTACCCTACATATATACTCACCCCATGGCTCACTCGATGTGTTCCCATTGAATCCCCCGTTCTCAATTTTCCTCCCATAATTATTTATGAAACCAAACATCTGCCTTTACATTCCATTCTATTATTATCATTCCCATAGTTATCTTTCCCTCCCCTTCCTATACCTGGAGCCCATGGATGAATTGTCAAAGCAGGTAGCTATCTCTCTTATAGTCCTTCCTTATCCAGACCTCCTTTTAGGCCCACTGTGATCACAGATCTTGTTTGGGTCTTTCTTAGAACAGGAAGTTTCCAGACTTGTGTCTTACTTCCATTTCTTTCCTCTTCTAATCTATCCTACATGACACTCCCAGATCAACCATCCTAAGCTGTACCTGAATTAAGCCACTACCCAGTTCCAAAAAGCTTTTGGGGCTTCCCTTTGCTTATCCAAGCAATGTGCATACTCTATCCAGGAAAATACAAACACCATCAGACTTGACTCAAGCTCCTTTCCAAGTATGTCCCTCTATTCTTCATGAGGACTTCTGGCTGCAACCCATGCAGGCTGTGGGCTCTTCTGCTTTGCTCATTTACAAGGACTATCCCACTATGTCTGTACCTCCAGATTCATCAGTGTTTAAGTCAAACACGGTCCTTCATAAAGTCTTCTCCAATTCACCCAGAGACGTGCCATTTTTTTTTGAAAGTCTTATTTACATTCAAATTCAAATTATTTTAAAAGAGAGTTAAGCATATTTGAAAAAAAAAATCTCCCAGGACACCTCTATTACCAACCATGTGCTGAATGACAGTGACCAGTATGCCAGTTCATCTTCTTCCTGTGTCATGAGTGCATCAGAGCCAAAATCAGGTCTCTTTCTTCTTAGAAAAACATAGCTTTCACATAATGGTGCCAAATAAGTAAGCATGTGAGTAAATTAATAGAGAAAGGGCTGTAATGAAGCCAAAAGGAAACCTTCTTACTTACCTTCCCTATGTACTAGACATAAAACGTATGGAGTTAAATGATCCATCACTCAAAATTTATTTTTTTTAAATACTGACTGGGCATATGCTATATGCTAGGTGCGTCATGAGCTATATAGTAAATAAAACACAGATGTTCCAAAGTCCCAGTAAAGAGAGATAATGAGTAAATTATTACTTTTGCAAATTGCAATGGGGCTATAACATATGCAAAGTGGGTGAAGTGATGGAAGAGAGGCTTCAAGAGAAACTTAGGTTAAGGGTTCGATCAAAGTTTCTTAGAAGATAAATGAGACTAAAAGGGTGGGAGGAAGTTGGCCATGAAAAGATCAGGAGAAAGCTCATCACAGACAGAAGAAAGCTGGAGAGAAGCATGACATTTTCTAGGCACTGAAGGAGGACGAACCCAATGGAATTAGATAGATTAAAAAAAAAAAAAAGTGGACCAGAACTGGATTGGAGAGGCAGGTGCGGACCAGGTCATATGACTCTTGTAGACCCTGATAGGGAAGTGGATTTTTTTTGAAATTTATTTGAAGTCATTACAGGATTTAATCAGAGTCCGTTCCTGATTTTAGATCATTCTGGATGCTCTGAAGAGAACATATTAAAGACAAACAAGAATGGAGACAGAGAAATTGGTGGTAGGGACCCTTGCAGAGGTCAAGTAAGAAAAGATTTGACTTAGACTTGTGCAGCAGTGTGCTGATTTGGAGTGAAAGGTATGCTGGGAGAGCAGCAGGCTCCTTTAGTAGGAGGTATGTGAGAAAAGATGGTGCCCAGAAGTCTGGCTTGGCAAACAGGTAAGCAGGGATACTGTTTTCTAGTAAAGATTAGAATAGATTTGAAGGAAATTAAATCAATTAGCTCAAACTCTAAAATCATCTTGCGTTATAATTATTTATATGATGAATATTTTATCCCTATTTTTGAATACCTATGGGTATACCCCACACTGCGTGGATACTAGAATAGTAAGACAGAGCCCCCTGCCCGTACAGCTTATACTATCTGATGAAGAATACCAATATCATTTAAAAATTCTTAAGGTAAATTGTATCTAAGATCACAAACAGGCATACAGATTCTGTTGTTGGAGGATTTTTTTGTTTTGGATTTGGGGGGAAGGTACTAGGAATTAAACCCAGGGGCATTGTACCTCTGAGCTACATTGCCAGCTCTATTTTTTTTTCTTTGAAACATGGTCTCACTAGGTTAATGAGAGCCTCACTACTTGCTGAAGCTGTCGTAGAACCTGTGATCTTCCTGTCTCTACTCTCCAAGTACTAGAATTATAGAGGTGTGCCACTGAGCGTAGCTTGTTGGAAGATTTTATATAATAAAACCATGCTATTTTTAAAGATCTTTTTCCTTGGCTGCTTCGTCCTTAATAGAAATGTAAAATTTACTTACCATTCTGCAAATGTATTATTTGGATTCATGGCCCTTCAAGTCCAAGCCAAACACATTATAACTTTGGGAACAGCTGCTCACACTTTGCCTGCAGTAATATGGCATCTAGTTTCCTCTTATTCAAGCCCAGCACCTTCTCAGTAGACAAGCAAGGTTGTAGTTCAGTCTAAAGCTCTCTATCCAGCCTCTGCTTTCATGGCTGGGTTTCTCACAACAGATGCTTTGTGTTTTCAAAGTGACTGCTTTAAGAAAAAGATGGAGATTGCACTATGTTATCCTACAACCATATCAAAAAGAGTGTCAGACTACCCAAAAAAAAAATTATATGAGGAAACTACTTCCAATTGTAATTAAATTCTGCTTTGTGGTCTGAATAGAACTTAAATCCTAAAAATTGTCTCTGTGTTTGTCATGGTTTGTGATCAAATCACTTAAGAGGAGAAACCCACGTAAGCCAAAGGGAAAATAAATGCTTCTCATATCTACTCTTTAACATTTTACCTAATTGCACCAACATATTTGCAATATATTATATAACCAAGCACATTGCCCATTCATTACCTGGTCATGCATGGAGAACTTGGACCCCGAGACCAAGTTAATAAAATACCCATAAATTAAAGTTTGACCACAAGGCTAACAATTTCTTTATCGCTCTCCTAAAATGCCTATGCCAGCCCAAAGTGTCACATTTAGCTTCTTTATCCACTTCAAAGGATTTTTTTTCTCTCTAAGCTGCCCAGAATCAAGTTCATTGATTTTCTAAAAGTCAGCTTATGTGAAGTCACATTCTAATAGGTACTTTCCTAATTTTGATTTCCTCAGAAAATGTCATTCTGATTGTAGATGTTTCTGCAGGCTCATTCACCAACTTCCATCACTGTGTGCTGAGGCCAGCCAAGGAGCTCTGACCAATCACTCTTCTCCTTCTCTGGGAACATCAGTATATACAACAGTCATCCGTTTCCCTTTGATCCTCAGCTCGCACAAGCCCTTTCTCACCAAGTTGTCCTCCATGGTTTGTTTTTGATATTTAAACAGTTTGGACATCTCTAAAAGTAGAGTGACACTGACACAGAGATAAGGTGCCAATCAATTTATTAAGTGATTTTGTACGAAAAGTGGCAAACTTAACATGACCCTGGAGCGTGGCTGGTTCAGCCAGCGAGAAGTGTGAAGAAAGCCACTCATCTGCATTTGTTTTGCACGGCTAAGGACATCTACATGGAGCTCTTCTCTGGAGCCAGAGTTAATAGCACTTAGTAGGATTGATAGAAGTTTTTAATTTTTAAGACTTTCATTAATACACATAAACAGTACTGTTTTTCTATCCTCTGTTTAGTTGAATTATGGATACAAGGTAGTTCATGAGGACAAGTTGTGTGTCATTAAGAGAGACATTTTGTTCTTCTGTGATATGACTTCCATGTTTTACAAGCCATCAAAATTACTAACTTTATTTAAATTATAGTAAATAATTTTCAAAGTGGCAGAAATGAGGTATGAAGAGTAATGAATGTGTTCATTCATTTCAATCCAATATAACCTGGCAGTGGCCTAAATAAGCTATAGATAAGCCTATAAGAAAATATACATAATAAGCCTAGATAAGCCAGCCCAAAAGTCCTGAATATTTGCAGGATTTTGTGTTTCAAAGCAAAATGTACAACATTGGTGGAAATAAGAGCTATCATTTCTTTCTCCCTTATTCTATGTGAATGCCAAAACAATAGGTTACTTTGAAATAAAACAAAAAATGAATATGACCTTTAGATAATGTTGTTCCTAATAAAATATCTAACTCTTAGAATGAATTGGCCTGACTATCTTACAAGACCAATTTTACATAAAATAGACTCAATCATTCTCCTGTTGTAGAACCAAAGAGCAAATGTAATTTAAAATAGTTGCCTGTCAGCCAGACACAACAAGAAGACTACAGATCCATCGACATTTTGGATAGAAATGCACTGTGATGGTTACTTTTATGTATCAACTTAATTGGACTAAGAGATGCCAAACCTGGTAAAACATTGCTTCTAGGTGGTATTACCCAATCCACTGAGGGCCTAAATACTACAAAAGGTGGAGAAAGAGTGAATTTGTTTTCTGATCAAATTGAAATATGCACCTTCTCCTGCCCTTCCATGTCAAGGATCCTGGTCCTTGGGTCATTAAATTCAAATTGGGATTTAGATCATTGTCCCTCCTAGTTCGCAGGTCTTCAGGCTTGGACTAGAACTGCACCACTAGCTCTCTGGGCCTGCAGCCTGTAGGTGGTAGATCATAGGACTTCTTTGCCTCCATATTGTATTAGACAATCTCACATAATAAATGTTCTTCTGTATATCAGTATATCTTATTAGTTCTTTTTCTCTGGAGAATCCTGACTAATGGCCACATTTAAGGGATAAATGAGAAAGAAAAATTACTAAACACAAAGAATGATCAGGGAAATAGTTGGAGAATATTACGTAATAAAAGTCAATTGAGATGGGAACTACAAGATGGCAGGGCCCAAGAAATGAGAAAAATAATTCAATTATTATTGACCACTATGTCCCGAGAATATGGATTACTCTGGTTCCTAAAGATGAAAGTTTTTCAGGCCTGAAAAACACCCTATTACCATTTTTCAAATTGCACATAACTCTCTTTTATGGGTTAAATTGTGTCCCCTTCAAAAGACATGCTTCAGTCCCAACCCTAGTACCTCAGAATGTTACCTTATTTGGAAATAGGGATTTTGCAGAAGCAATCAAGTTAAAATGAGGTCATTAGGGTGAGCCCTAATTGAGTATGACTCATGTCCTTTTAAGACAGGGACATTTGGGTACAGAGAAATGCACACACAAACGTAAGACAATGTAGGGACACACAGGGAGAAGTTTGTCAAAACGAACACCAGAAGATGAAAGAGGAAAAGAAGGATTCCCCCGTAAAGCTGTCAGGGAGACCACACCCAACCCCCACCAATACCTTGATTTCAGACTTCTAGCCTCCTGGACTATGAAAAAATCGAATTCTGTTATTTTTAAGCCAGCATGTTTTTGATGCTTTGGTATAGCAACCTGAGGAAACTAACAGAGCCTCCTGTAATAAGTCCTCCCAGACTAGCCACCAATTGATAGATATCCACCAAGAGGAAAATCTGCAGTCTGGAAAGACATCATTGAATCGAGCTGACCATGGCCTGGTCCTGACAGGGACATCTTGTAAAGTACTTCCAGCATCTCTAGCCATCCTACGGCAGACTTTTCCTTCCTATCCCTGACTCCTCTCATTGGCAAGTGGTCTGGAAGTAAAGAGAGGGCATGTGTATAATGGAGATCCAGGGAGGGACCATCAGGGGCCGAGGGTTGGGATCACAAAGCTCCTGTTGTTTACCGCTTATATCCTATAATTATTACTTCCACAAATATTCACTCAGCATCTTTCATTTGTTATTCATTAAGCTAGGTGCTTATGATACAGATGTGAACAAGACAAAGAAATGACATCATGAAGCTGTGTTCTAGCTTCAGCTCACACAATCTCATACAAATATGTCTTTCTAAGTAAGCCAATCAAGACAATTAAATCCTGCTTGCACTCAAACTTCGAAAGAGCTGAGTTTCATAGAGGACTTGAAATGGTTTGAGCAGCCTTTTAGTGAATATTGATCTTCTAAAGACACTTTAGTTCAAATAAGTTTGATTTCAAGTTTCACAAAGCCTGACCTATAAAGATAAAACCACAACAACCACCAAATTTCCTCCAAAAAACTCTGTGTATGTGTGTGAATGTGTGTGTGTGTGTGTGTGTGTATGAGAGAGAGAGAGAGAGTGAGAGAGAGAGAGAGAGAGAGAGAGAGAGAGAGAGAGAGAGAGAGAGAGGAATATAACCATAAATTGTGCTGCTAATACCAATGCGTGCAGCTGGCATTTCTATTGTCCTGTGTCTTATGACAGTGCCCTCCTCTGGAAGCTGTTAGGATAAGAGCTAATGTCCGCCGTGCCACACAAAGGTGATGGCAAATTGATGAGCCTGTAAAGAGATTTGGAGGCAAATAGGGAAATGCATTGTTAATGCTATTAAATATTACTTAGCCTACAGCAAGCTGCATGTTCAACAGTTTAAACTTTAATTGCTAGCTGATGCAGAAACAAGCCTAGATATATGTAAATCCTATTGAAAGCTAATATCATTTTGGCTGTTCAGATGGATTAGCAGCCACTACAATTAGCAGCATGTGCAGCTAATGATATTAGGGGAGAATCCATCATGCAGCAATCTGGGCCTTTAAATCTGAAAAGAAGTTAAGGCTTTTCTCCCTACAGAAACCCCTTAAGGGGGAGCCTTGCCAATTGGTGCAGCGACCCTAGGTGTGAGCCAAGAAGCTCATAGGACACAGGAGACTAGCTCAACTGTCACCTTGAAAAGCACCTTTTTTTTTTTTTCTCTTTACAGTAATTCTAGCAAAGCATATAATGGCCAATACAGCCTCCTCCCCACTCTCCAGGGAGTGACACTAGATCACAGTATAGAGGCAAAAAGATCCATCTTCAGTTATTGACCCCTATGGTTCACCCTGACTACATGGTAGAAGAAGAAGGAGCAGGGCTTTTTCTCAAATGGGATGGCACAGCGACAGGCTGTTGGATGGAGTACCTACCAAATGCCTGGGACTCCAAAGAGGGCTCTGGGGAAAATGATTCTCATTTAAAATTTCACTCCAAGTGCTACATGCTTGCATGTCCTTATCACTCTGAATTTCATTATAATATGAGGCTATGATGCACCAATAAAAGTCTATTTCAAAATTAAAATTAAAATTTTACCCCCTTCAGGGCAGCCCATAAAAACTGTCATGTGCTGAGTCAAATATATGTACCTGCTCTAAAAAAATAGGCATTGATGATGCCCTTTGAGGCCACCAACTCTATGGTGCAATAGAGTATACCTGGCCAGATGTGAACTCTCTTCTTGGTTAGGGTAACCCTTCTATTGCTGAAGTGAAAATGGGCCTTTGCTGGGGAAATTTCTACTGTGTAAAAGGTTGTAGTTTTACTCACCTGATTGCAAAAAACTCAGATGCTTGATTATGATAGTGTAATATATGTCACTATTTAGCTAAAATGGCTCCTTATAAATAATCTAATCTGTGGAGAACTGTTTCATAATAAAAATATAAATGTACACATAATATACAATAAATATGTACTAATATCTTGATCTGTGAGACTGCATATTTATTTATTTATTTTTTATTTATTTATTTATTTATTTATTTATTTATTTATTTATGCTACTAGGGAATTGAACCCAGAAGCATTTTACCACTGAGATACACCCCCAGTCCTTTTCATTTTTTGTTTTGAAACGGGATTTTGCTAGGTTGCTGAGGCTGGCCTTGAACTTGCGATCCTTTTGTCTCAGCTTCCCAAGATCTGAGATTATAGGCATAAAACACCATGCATGGCTTACTCATTTCAAGTAAATTTGTCTATGATGATAAATTCTAATTTTGAACTAACAATAATTATGTAAGCCCACAGATTCTGACTTATTTGTATCAACTAGTAAAGCCTTGTTTTAATGCTATCACATGAACAGTTAATTAGTAGTGTCTTTTGTGGGGGGGTTATAGTGCATTAAACTGGGAGATGCAAGCTGAAGAGCTGTGTATATAATTACAATTTTGTGAAAACATTTTGCATGGCTTGTTATGCCCCTGTGATATACTATAATATATTTCATACAAAGAACTCATGTTACAAGATGATGAATAAAGGTGTAAGGAAATAAAGGTTAGGCCATTCTTTTTGTTTCCCATCATTTAGAAAAAACTTTTGCGGATGTTGCTCAGCGTGGCTTGTCCTATGGGGATCTCATCTTAGCATGGACAGCAGGCCTAAATGAATAACTGTTGGTACTGAGTGAAGATGATCTGTTGTCATAAGCAATCCTTTCGTGTTATGTTGAGAAAGCTACACTCCATAGAGGTTCAAACATGTCGACTCTAATGAAACTTCTATCCCATTACATGTACTTCTCAATTTTTTATACCGAGATGACTTTAGGGTTTTGTTGAGTGAAAGAAAATAGATGGCATTTTCCACTGATACAGTCTTTTTCACAATAAATATGTTAGTATCAAAATTTTCCTCTTACCAGCCTGATCCATTTTGCATTATATACAGAGAAATGATTGAACACTTTTACCAAAGTGATTGGGATTCTAAAATATAGGTCAGAGATACCAGGTCAGAGGAATGATTTAATGACCACTTTCACACATTTGAATACTCAGAACAGCAATTAAACAAGGCTAACATTCAAGAATCCTTAAATTGATATATTTATTAAGGACATACTTAATACCAAACACCCTGAAATAAACAGACCTATAGTACCATCCTTGCCCTTAGGATTCTGATAGCTTAATACAGGAGAGAGAAAAGCCTAGTCAAGATAGAAATATTTACAGGCTCTATGGAAGCATAAAACTTAGACTGGAGGGGAACAGAGCTTAAAAATAAGGTTAAATTCAAAAGTAAACATTTTGATGGAAAGGACGATAATAGATGTGTAGATATCAAGGGGAATTGAAGGTTTGTGGGGATTTTGTTCTAATAAATCTTTAGGACTGTATATAATTTGAATTACATACACCAAGTTCTGTTTGAATGTTCCAAGAGAATCAGGTCTAGAAACAGCAGGCCAACTAGGTAGCCCTGACCTTCCCTGCGCACTGTCTGGCACAGATGCTGTGTCCCCCACAGCCCACTTCTCAGTCCATCTAGTGTCTGCAAACATCAACATCCACACAGAGGTCCCTCAGGATTACAGACCCAAGTTTATCTTCACAACTCATGCCCATCACCAATCAGCTCATTTTTCATGACTATTAATTATTTGGCTCAAAGAACTCCGAGTGGTAAAATAGCCAGACAACAGGCCCATTCCTTTTCATCTCCCTCCTCTGTCAAAAACTTACATGCAAAATATCGTGAATCTTGTCACTGGCCAGTTCTGCTTTACAGCATATGCCAAGGGAGAGAAAGTGCTTATTTTAACTTATCATGGAGCCTATATTTATGGGTAGTACATAGATATAAAAGGGTAACCAAAAAATAAAGTTTGCAAATGACTCTTTGAGAAGGTTCATACTTATTGATAATTGGAGGGATCCTTCCAGATATAAGCCTTGACTGCAATGAATTTTTTAAGTGAAGCCTACACTATCTCAGATCTGACCTATGCAGGACTCATCATCTTCCTGAACACCTGCTTCACTTTTTGTTCCCTGTAACTTGAACATCACATCCTATTTGTCACATTGGCTGGAAACTCGAGTTCTCCATTGACTTTTTCCCTCAGCTCTTGTATCAGGTTGGCCAACACAACTCATCCATTCTCCTTCTTTCATGGCTCTAACATCCCTCCCTTTCTCCCACTCCAGTCACTCCTAAATTGTTATCATTTCTTTACTGGACTATTGGCAATAGTATTCTCAAAGATCTCTCACCTCCAGTGTCCACTTCTGCTCTCCTAGTGAACATAGGAATCTTCTAGAATTTCTTCTCAAATCACCAGGCTGTTTTACAACCATATGGCCTTAACAGGATAAGAGAAATTCTTAATGTGGTATTCAGGACTCTTTCCAATGTGGAACCCAGAAACTAGGATATTTTAGGATCCTTGTCTCCCATCCTCACTATAAATTCAAGCCTAAGCTCTAGCCACATTGGATTGTTCCAGTTATATTGAGAGTTTTCCTATTTGTACCCCTCTGATTTCCTTTTCTTGCCTTATTGCTCTGACTAGCGTCCCAAGTACGATACTGAAGAGAAGTGGTGATAATGGACATTCTTGTCTTGTTCTTGTTTTTAGGTGGAATTCTCAAAGATTTTTCCCATTTAATATGATGTTGGCTGTGGGTTTATTGTATATTGCCTTTATTATGTTGAGGTATGTTCCTTCTATTCCAATTCTCTGCAGTGCTTTTATCATGAATGGATGTTGGATTTTATCAAAGGCTTTTTCAGCATCTATTGAAATGATCATATGATTTTTGTCTTTGGTTCTGTTTATATGATGAGAATTTTCATACTTCCATGCCTCTATACATTTTGGAATGCAACTGCATTCCTGCCATCCCACATGGCTCCACTTAGTGAAATACTCTCTCACAGCTCAGATTCATGTCACCACCTCCTCTCTCATCCCCTTTCTCTTCCTCCTTGGACCAGTTACTCATCAAGCAGTCCTAAGAATAACTTTAGACACAAAATGTCTAATTTCAAACCCTTTATCATTTTTTTTCTTCAAAAACATTTAGAAAGGGACAACTCTGTACAAGCATTGAAATGGGCTAGGAATACAGAGGGGAGTACAAGGTTAGCTTCATGCAACTTTTAAAACCTGTTTATTAAATTATTCCAAATACATGAGCATATTAAGATGCTAGAATAAGTGAAAAGATGAAGGACACTTTTGTATTACTTGTCCAGGGAAAACTTCTCTTGGGAGGTAATATTTAAGTGGAAATCCAAAATAAAATCCAGCATTTCTCAATATCGGTTTTGTTTTGTTTACTTAGCTATCAGTCTAGAACATTTTTGAAGGAAAAAATAAGAGTCTACATCATCTGAAAACTTTGTGCTTATTTCATAGAACATTCTGGAAACATTTACAATAAAGACAAAAAAAAAACTAATTTTATCTATTGCTCCATCGTGGGCCAACCAACACTTAGGCATCCTGAAAAAAAAATTGTTTCTCCCTCATAAATCTATGGATCATCAAGGGAGTTGAATAACCCCTGGGTTTACCTGAATAGGTTTTACTCCATGTTTCTCTCACCCTTTTCTTTCTGTGAGAATAGCAGAGCTACCAAAGCAAATATGCTCCAAGATGCAAGGCCCCTGAGATTTCACCTTACTTCAGTAAGAATGGCAAACATCAAGAATACAAATAAGAGAGCCAGGAATGGTAGCACATGCCTCTAACCCCAGTACTTGAGAGGCTGAGACAGGAGGATTACAGGTTCAAGGCCAGACTCAGCAACTTAGCAAGATCCCCAGCAACTTAATGAGATCCTGTTTCAAAATAAAATAGGGATTAGAACATAGCTTGGAGGTAGAATGTCCTTGGTTTCAGCCTCCAGTACACACACAAAAAAATTGTTGCTGGTGAGGACATGGGTAAGTAGGAACTCTTATACACTGTTGGTGGGATTGATAACCAATACAACCACTATGGAAATTGGTATGGAGGTTTCTCAAAAGACTAGTAATGAAACCATCATATGACACAGGTATACCACTCTTTGGTAGTCAAAAGAATTCAAGTCAGCACACTATAGCTATACCTGGATAGCCATCTTTATTGCAGCACAATTCACAACAGCCAAATTATGAAATTAGTCTAGGTATTCACCAACAGCTAACTAGATAAAGAAAATGTTGTACATATGCACAGTGGAGTTTTATCCAGCCATAAAGAAGAATTAAATAAAGTCATTTGTAGGGAAATAGATGGGACTGGTGAGTATTATATTAAGTGAAATAATCCAGGTTTATAAAGCCAAGGGAAAAGTGGTATTTTTCCTTTTATATGTGGAATCTAGAGAAAAAACAGGAAAGAAAAAGAACTATTTTATTTTATTTTTTGGGGGGGTACTAGGGATTGAACCCAGGGGCATTCTACCTCTGAGATATACTCTCAGCCCTACTTTTAATCTTTATTCTGAAACAAGGTCTCACTAAGTTGTAGAGGGCCTCACAAATTGCTGAGGCTGGCCACAAATCTGTGATTCTTCTGTCTCAGCCTCCCAAGTACTCAAATTACAAGCATGCACCACTATACCTGGCTGAAAGTTACCATTTTTAACCTTTACAAAAGATGGTTGGGCACTCATAAAAACATGATCATATTAGCTTGTTTTCTGTTTCTAATAACACAGTATCACAGACTGGGTAGGTTTTAATAAGAAATATTTATTTTGATCCATGATGCTAGTCCAAGGACCAGGGGCCTCATCTGGTAATGGCCTTCTTCCTTACAGAGTCCCAAGAAAGCACAGAGCATCACACAAGAGACAGGCTGCACATGTATGTGCCTGTGCATCTCTTTGGGTCTTTCTCTCCTATAAAGTCACCAAGACTTAATATTGGGGGCTGTATTAATAAGGGCCAGATTAAGTTTGTACCCTTTTAATACCTCACAGTGGAGGTTACATTTCCATATATAAAGCCTTGGGGAACACACCCAGACCTTATCTAAATCATAGCAGTAGTGATTAAGGATGGTTACACTGCAGTGAACACCCAGATGCTTACTTGGGTGGGACCTGACTATCTCCTTTAGCAGTGGAGTGACTTGTCTTTCAGTGCCTCTGTTTTCTCATTTGTAGAAGGTTAAGGCTACTTACTTCACATTATTGGTATAAATAAGATTCTGCATGTAAAGTTCAGGAAGAACTTGGAATATAATTCTTATTGAATATCAACTATATGCACCACTTTTTAAAATGATAAGTTATGTTTATGGAAACATATATGTGTATGCATATACATATTATATATTATATGTATATTCATGTGTGTGAATATATATTATAAAATTAAATTCAACAATCTACAGAAGTCTTTATTGTCTTATATCTAGCCGAATCCATTTTTTACTATTTAACTACATTCTTAAATCTAGCCTATTTATTTTTCCTGGCCTCTGTAGATATTTGCATCTTCAATCTCTATTTCATAAAATTCTAGAGACTCCTTCAGTCTCTCCAAATGGACACTGTGTTCTGAAATTATTATGGACTGGCCAGTCATCTTTTTGATGGTTCTTTAAGCAGGTGGAGGAAAATCCAGAAGGAATATATTCCAATTTATGCCCAGAAAAGAAAGTGATAGCTCTTTTTTCCCCTTTACTGTAGGCTTTTAGGCATCATGGGTATGAAATATGGCTGCACATTCTTTTAAATCCTTTTAAGTAGCAGTCACAACCCCCCCCCCCCGCACTATTAAGCCCTTCACAGGTATCAATCGTCGGGAAGTAGGAAGAACTGCACTTTAAAAGGATTTTAAATAATGTCTCCAAGAAATATAGCCACAGATTGTTCAATGGGGATTACCAGCCAAGAGTGTGCTAAAGGGGGAGGGTGCTGTTTTAAAAGGTCTTTAAATAATGTAAGTGTGCTTTTTGGCAACTAACTCAGAACCATTTAAAGATACTTCTGCTGCACCTATGCACCAGCAGTACACTTGCCAAAGGGCTGTAGGAGACACAGGGCAGACAACATCTCCACACCCTTGAAAATTGCCGAGGCACAAACATTTCAGGCTTCAGCCCAAATGTTGAGTGCACCAGAAACTAACCCAGAAAAGAGACCCCTACCCTCGCCTTCAAGTCATCAAGGTCAAATACCCTACAGAATATTTGAATGTTTTGGTTGGTGACTTTGGGGGGAAATCTACATTCTGTGTTTTCTAAGACAGTCTCAAGAAAGTAGAAATCATCTTACTTTCTCTTTTTCTTCTCCCCTTCATCAGAATCTAAACAACCTGCTCTCTCATTTTCCAAACTCCACCTCCAGTCCAGCTTCATTTATGTCTGCAAGGGTAGGGGGAGAAAAGGAAAGGATGTGGCCTGTTGTTGAGATTAAGGGCTTCAGCCTTGGAACCAGAAAATTTAGATGTAAAATCCAGCCTACTGCTCTTGGTGACTTTAGGAAAATGTCATTACCCCACTGAGCTTTGCTCTTTTGTGTGTGTGTGTGTGTGTGTGTGTGTGTGTGGTACTGAGGATGGAACCCAGAGGCTTTCTACCTCCAGGCTATACTCCCAGCCCTATTTTATATTTTATTTTGAAACAGGGTCTCACTAAGTTGCTGAAAGCCTCACTAAGTAGCTGAGGCTGGCTTCAAACCTGCGCGATCCTCCTGTCTCAGCCTCCCAAGCACGGGGATTACAAGCGTGCGCCACCACTCCTGGCCTGAGCTTTGCTCTTACCTACAGAACAGAGTTTAAAGCATGCCCGTCCCTAGTGTCATTAGTAGGGTAAATAGCGGAATCAAAGTATTTAAAGCACTCGGCTCCGTGCCTACCATATTGTAAGCACTCGGTCACAATCCTCAGAGAGCTGTAACTATGGCAACTATTATTTTGTGAGCGTGGTTTTTACTAGTTGAGGATATTGGAAATACCCATTCTGATTTTTCTTGCTTGGTGAGTCCAAAAGTTAAATCTGATACAGCCAGTACCTATTTAAAGACATTTGGGTGCTACCAGAAAAACGCGGGCTAAGAAGAGCTTTTCTTTTGAGATGAAAGAATGAACAACCAACTCAAAGAGCCAGTGTGAGCATGGGAATTCTTAGATATTTTACAGATCTTGCACAGTTTACAGTGAAAGAAATTTTCAGGAGAACACTGTTTCTTTCTTGTCTCAGAAACCAAACATAAAGTAGAAGAGACAGCTAGAAAAATATATGACCTAGCCATCACAATTCTGGGTATATATCCAAAGGAACTGAAGTTGATATGTTACAATGATATCTACAATCTCAATTTCATTGTGACATTTTTCACAATAGCCACGAGAAGGGATCAATCTATGGACAAATTTTTAACATTCTTCCCAGAAAAAAAGAAAGGTTAAGTTGGTTGGATGACTGATATTTTACTTATCCTGATTTTATTTTTCTATGTTATATACATAGATTAAAAACATCACATGTATCTTTTAAATATTGACAACCATGGTTTGTCAATTACAAATAAGCAAATTAATAAATAGGTGCATGGTTTGCCTTTATAGTCTAGAAACATTTCAGAAAGCAGAGGCACCTTTCCTTGCTGGGTCTCACATTTATGACATAAGTGAGAAATTGTGAAATGTTTGGGCCAAATGTTTGGATCAAAGAACACCCCCAAAGAAGGACACTGAGCTGACAGGTGAGTGGAATAACAGCGCAAATGATGTGAGGGAAAATGATGTTCCTCCAGCATCCAGGCAGTGGAACAGGTCTTGTGTCATTGACCACAATGACAGAAAATCAAACTGAACCCCATTAAAGGAAAAAAGCCATCTATTTTCGTTAGCCCAGCAGGCACCTGAAAGCTCCTCTCAGTGTGAAAAAATGGAAGGGCACTTGAGAAGATGGAGGTCCCGGTTCTAATGACTCTGTTTGCACCTCCTGAGAGGATGGAGCTCTCTTTTAAATATGAGGGATTGATTTTGAAAATAGTCTTCTCGCCTGTGTTAGTTCCTTTCCTGCCTCTCAATGACAAGAGGACATGATTAGGTGAGGACCTTTTCAGTTAACTGAGATGAACCAAAACAAGGGAACCATTAACCATTTTTTTAACAGCAAAAAGCTAGTAGGGTCTTATGTGTCCTAATACTTTAATTCCAATACATGAAATGATAGCACCATAACAGAAGAGAACTGAGAAAAATCAGAGAAATGGAGACATCAGAGAAAGAAGGAAAAAAAAAAACACATTTGAGATTTCCTGGAATTAAGTACTTCAAAGGACTTTTTATAATCATTATCACCCAGGAATGAAACATAGAAATGATCCTTTTGGCTTTTTCCAGGTGGCCCTCCAGGTACCTTTGGCTCTCGCCTATTGGTAGAAGCACAGATCAAAGCTTTGGCCCTTATCAAATAAAGTGAAAGTCTGAAGCAGCTACCTGGCTACCTCAGCCTCTCCTCCCAGTTTGGTTTCAGCTATGCTATGTGTATATACAGAACTTTAAAAAAAATGTTGACATCAATTTTCATGAATAATTTGGATTTATCCTAATGGTGATTGTTTGAAGCCATAGGTCTCAGCCATTGTTGTCATTATCATATCAACATCATCATCATCATCACTACAATTCTGCTTTACAAGCTAAAATGAAAAAGCTTACACTTAAAATATCTTCCAAGCTTGATGTGTAATGTATTTTTTCCTAGACATATCTTTTTGTGTGTGTAGTACTAGGGATGGAACCCAAAGACATTCTTCCTCTGAGCTACACCCCCAGGTCAAATTTTTATTCTTATTTTGAAACAGGGTCTCACTGAGTTGCAAAGAGCCTCACTACATAGCTGAGGCTGTCCATGAACAGCAATCCCCCTGTCTCAGTCTTCCAAATGCTAGGATTACAAGTATGCACCACCACACTGGGTTTCCTAGACACGTCATGATTTTAACTTATTTCTTAACTTCTTTGTAGATTGCTAATAATTCACAGGCCAACTAAGGGTAAATCAGCATCTTATTTTATTTTCCCCAATTAGACTCTTTTAGAATTTTCAACTGCTGAAAAAGCTATGTTCTGGGCAGCATTTTACCTGCCTTGTATTTGAATTTAACTATCCAGCTGAATATAAAGGTATAAGTCTGCAAGAATAGTTAGGGAATAAAGCAAAGGTGTGTGCTTATATACTTAAGTAGTCCTTCCATTGAATATTAGATCTCAAAGCCTGACTTTACCCGGGACCCCAGGGAAAGCATGGAAGGTAAGATTCCTTTGGAAGTGAAGTACTGCTGGCTTTAGAGTGCTTGGGTAAAGCATTGGGGAGGAGGGAAGGAGTTGTAGGTCCCTCTCATGACTCAAGAATGACAAGGTACAAGACTACTTCTAAGTCTTGGTGTTACTTAAAAGCAGTAAAACCATGCAGTGAGATAAGAGAAGAGGTGCGCACCCATGTTAGGTAACAATCTGGGGCTGAACATGACTCAAAGCCGATGACTCACTGCCACACTGGCAGGTTCCTGCCCTTGGCATTGAAGCTTTAAACAGAGATAGAAAATCTGTCCTCTCCCCCCACACTGGACGAGTTGCAGAGTCCACCTCCCTCAGCCCAGCGGTTGTGCTGATTCCAAATCGAGCGAGGTGGATAGGCCCGTGGCTTAAAACATCTCCATGGCGTCCAGATGATGAACTCAGCAGCTTGAGCTATTCCAAATGTTGCTCTCTTGTCGGAGAAGAAGAATAAATACATTGGGTGTGAGTGATGGCCAGCGAGGGAAAGCTGGAATGTTTGCTCGGCCTCAGTTTTCTGTGAGCTGAACAGCTTTCCAAAGCCCCCCTCCTCCAGATGTTCCTAAGGAAGATGCAAATGAGCATATTTCAATGTTTCAAAACTGTCAAATGCTGTCCAAGGAACCTGACACAATGTCGTCAGGTCCAGAAAGTCATCTCTCTGGTGGAAAATGTCTGTGTTGCCATGAGGCACGTCATCAGAGTTCATAACAAAACATACTCTGTTTTCAGACCACAGACATTTCCCAAATTTTCTCTCATGTATCACGTTAAATTACTTTATTTCCCCATAAGTGCCAGCTTCTAAGTGTCGGCCCATTGTATGCCTGCTGAGACTTAGCTTCCCATTGTGAACTGTGATGTGCATGGGCAGCTCTGCTTTCCAGAGTAGCAGCCTCCGGGACAGAGAGCTCCAGCGGACTTCTCTGAGCAGCTCTCCTGCCTGCATGGGATCAGGTAGAAGAACCAATATTTTCCCTTTGCTTTTCTTCAACCCATCCTTAGTTTTGAGTCTTTGTTTTCTTTATAGGTCACACCATTTTGAAAGTGTTAATACTATCACAGAAGGGCCTCCTTTCACTGGAGAGTTCAGCACTGGCAGAAAGGAAGCACTTTGCAGGATCTTTGCCTGACCCTGACTCATTCCAGCCATGACAGCATCTGTCCTGGTTTGGACTAGCCAGAATGGCCTCTTGGGAGCATTAGAAGTGGAGAATAAACTAGAGGAAAGCCTTCGGACTTGGGCTAATGAAAAAAATTAAGTCTGTGGACACCAAAGTGGTAAGAGAAAGGGGGATATCTAGAGAGGAAAGTATAATAGAAAAGAAAATGCCTCCTGCACAGCCATGACTGTGCAGTGCCAAAAGGGTGATTAAAATAGAAAAGCTCCTTCGTCTAAATAGTTACAAATACCTTCATTATTACATGATTTAGGACGTACGTGAAATTTGTTCCAGCTTTCATCAAGGGTTTTAGCTTGATAGAAGGATAGCTTAGTATTAAGTCTGTTAAGAATGCACAGAATGAAAGATAAATCCATCAATTAGCAGCTTACTTTCTTACTTTTTGATATACTTGCTAGAGTTAATGAACCAATATTTGATACAGTGCCATTAACTAAAGTCTATAGTTTATTTAGATTTCCTTAGTTTTTACCCCGTGCCTCTTTTCTGTTCCAGGATACTATACAGGGTATCATGTTACTTTTGGTCAGTATATATCCTAGGCTTTTCTTGGCTGTAGAATTTTATCAGACTTTTCTTATTTTTTGAGGACTTGACAGTTTTCCATTGTTGTTTTGTGACGCCGGAAATTGAATCCAGGGACATTTTTCTCCCAAGATATACCCCAGTCTGTTTTTTTGTTTTGTTTTGTTTTGTTTTGCTTTTGTAGATTGCTAAGAGTCTCTACATTGCTGAAGCTGGATCCTCCAATTCTTCTGTCTCAGTCCTCCAAATTCTGGGATTATAGGTCTGTGCCACTACACCTAGCTGATGACTTGACAGTTTTGAGGAATACTGGTAGGTATTTGGTAGGAAGCCCCAGTACTGCAATTTGTCTGATTTTTTTTCCTAAGACTGGAGTTTTAGCAAATTAAGAAGAAAACCACAGAGACATAATGTCATCATCCCACTACAGCAAAAATAAATGTTATCAACATGATTTGTGCTTAAATGCTGCCCTTGATCTCCTGGCCCAGGGAGTATTTGTCACGTCATCTTGTTGTCAAGTTGTTCCAGCTTTGGCCCTTAAACTCCAGTGTTTCTTTTATATACCACTATCAGCCTTTCTCTATCTCTCTAAATTTTTCTGTCCTTCTCTCTTTTCTTATGACCACTTTCTTACCTTATAGCACCATAGAGCATTCTCCAGGCTGATCTGGAATATTTCTTATCATAGTCCTAGACTTTGAATACCTTTATTGAGAATGGTATTAGAAATCAAAGTCAGAATATTAAATGTGCTCATTCTTACTAAAATATTTCTTTTAGGTTGTTTTATCTGACAGAGTAAAAATGTGTATTTATATTAACCTGTGTGTATATATATACATGCTCATAAATATTTCTATGTGTAAATATATATATATAAATAAATATAAATATATATTTCTATGTGTAAAGCATGTGATCCCTTTACTTGGGAGGCTGAGACAGGAGAATTTCAGGTTCAAGTCCAGGCTCAGCAATTTAGGGAGGCCCTATTTCAAAATAAAAATTAAGATTAAGCATAATGGGGCACACCTGTAATCCCAGTACTTGGGAGGGGCTGAGACAGGAGGATTAGAGGTTTGAGGCTACTCTCAGCAATTTAGTGAGACCCTCTGCAACTTAGTGAAACCCTATTTCAAAACTAAAAAATAAAATAGTGCTGAGAGTGTAGTTCAGAGGTCCAACATTCCTAGATTCATTCTCTAGTACCCCCCCACCCAAATATAATTAAAACTAAAAAGAGCTGGGATGTAGCTCAGAGGCAGAATGCCCCTTGGTTCAATCCCCAGTAGGGGGAGGGAGAGGGAGAGAGGTGAGAGAGGGGGAGGACTCATTTAACTATAAAATTGCATCTAAAAAAGGTTAAGTGTTTGAACTAAAAAAATGTTTAGGTTCCATCTCAGTTCAGGTACAATATGATATTTTAGTTTATACCTTTATTTTCCTATCGAAGGAGAAAGCAGTTCTCTAAGCTGCTTGTTTCTGTTGATTACATATAGGATGCTATACAGTATCTCTTACTCATCAAAAATCATATCCTGTGTTTCCTTCTGCTGTTTTCTCCTGCCTAATCTAAACTTAGAATTCAAGAAAAGAGCCGTATTTATTATAGTACTAGTTGCAACTGATGCTCCAAAATGAAATTACATATATGGTCAGCCTCAAGGAAATCCTGTATATGCAAATTCACACTATTATTACCATTAAGAAATAATTCACTAAAATTTTTGTTTAAATAATGCACTCTTTTAATGCATTTTAAATTAGATTAAATTGGCAAAAGTGTATTTGACATGTTGGTTCTCAACTAATTTATAACTACATCTATGGCATAAAAATCATCAATCACCATTCTGTTCCTTACCTTAGAGAGATCAACTTTTGTAGCGTCTACATTTGCATGAGATCATGTGATACTTGTATCTGGTGCCTGGTTTGTTTCACTTAACATAACAGTCTCCATTTCCATCCGTTTTTTGGCAAATGAAAGGATTTCATTATTTTTATGACAAATAGTATTCAAATCTGTGTATGTGCTACATTTTCCTCATCAGTCAGTAGATAAACACTTAACTGAATCCATATCTTAGTTCTTTATGCATTATTCTGCAATAAACATGAGAATGCAAATTTCTTTTCAGAATTCTGGTTCTGTTTCCTTTGCATACATACCCACTAGTGGGCTCTGGTAATATATACAACCAAAATTGTACATCTAATTTTCCATATCAACTCAAAGCTTTAGAAGGGAGAATGTGCTTCATTAGGAACTCTGTATTCGAGGAGACAATGTTCTTCATTTGTACACAAATCCTCTACTTGTGCAATAATGCTGTCTTGGTTTGTACAGAAATTTTAAAAGATATGTGCAAATTATAACATGCTTCACCAAATCAGAGCCAATTTAGTAACTGGCTTGGAACCAAAAAAAGTAGCAAAAGCAATGCTTGTAAAAGCCCAAAAGATACAAAAAGATCATGTAGCATTCACCTGGTTTTCTTGGGACACTCACTTTGGGGCAAGCTTACCACCAGGTAAAAACTACTTTGAGACCTCCAGGCTGGAGAGGCCAGGCGTGAGTTCTCAGCTCCCTGCTTCCAGCAGAGCTCAATAATTAAGTGATCCCACTTAACACAATGACAGCCATAATAAGAATGAGAATTGATAGAATGTATAGATATGAAAAGAAAGAAAAAACAATAGGTGCAATTTCAGCATCAAACTTCAGCAAATTGTTCTCCTGTTAGTTTATGCCCTCTAGATTCATACAAAACAGGAAACTAGCTCCAGAGGAAAAAATGCCTATATGGTCTTCCCCCATGATTGGTGATTATCCCATCTATTAAATCCATGGGTGCTAAGACTCCATATGATTTCCTGTAGATTCCCAAAGATATCCCTTGACTAAAATTCTTATGTTTTTCAATTAGTTATGTTGGCATTTGGATACTGTTTCAATTTATAAATGTTACACTAATTTATCATTACTCATATTTTGAAATACTTCTCAAGAATTCTGTGTGAATTAAAAAACAGTGAAGGGAAATGAATTTTAATGAATGTAGTTTACGGTTTCCTAAGCATAAAAGTAAAATGGCAGTATTTCCAACCCTTGTTTTGCAGAAAATATCACTTGGTTTCCTAAGGATAGATAAAAGATGTCTGCCACTTATGTCTGAACCAGCTATTTTCAGGGCTAACTTCCTAGTCTTTGGAGCAAGGGGCTACCCCACCCCTTCTATACTCTCTGCCCACTCTATCGATGAAGCCACTCATTCAAATAGTGCTTTCCTAAGTGTTGTTCAATGATAATTTGTTACTATGAAGTCCATAATGACTTTTTTTGTGTGTGGTACTGGGGTTTCTGGAAGCCCTTCTACCTCTGGGTTACACTCCCAGACCTATTTTTATATTTTTATTTGGAAACAGGGTCTCTTAAGCCAGCACAGCTGGCTTCCAACCTGCACGATCCTCCTGTCTCCGCCTCCCAAGAGCGGGGATTACAAGCATGTGCCACCACACCCGGCCCATAATGACTTTTAATTGTAGCACCTACTGTCGCATGCTATCATTTAAATCTTAATGGATGTCTCTACCTTCTTCTCACTCATAAAAAATACAGCATGTTTTCCCTCCAAACATCTGCAAGAGCACATAGTTTATGTTTTCCTGGAACAGGTTAAGTGAGTTATAAAATGCTAGCTTCTGGAATTATCTAATATCAATTAGTCTGGTTGAGGGGAAAAACCCACTATATCTATAATCCTATCTGCAATCTGTATATAAAGGACACAATGCTACTCTAAACATGTGTCAAAAAAAGAATGTGTTCTTGTGTAATTAAGAATAAAAATCTTAAAATGTATCTTCAGCCGGGCATGGTGGCGCACGCTTGTAATCCCCATGCTTGGGAGGCTGAGACAGGAGGATCGCACAGGTTCAAAGCCAGCCTCAGCTACTCAGTGAGGCTCTCAGCAACTTAGTGAGACCCTGTTTCCAAAAAATATATAAAATGGGTCTGGGAGTATAACCTGGAGGTAGAAAGCCTCTGGGTTCCACCCTCAGTACCACCAAAAAAAAAAAAAAAAAGTATCTTCATAACTCTTCAACTATTTTTGCCAGTTACCATAAATAGTTAAGAAAATGCCACTGCTTTATTTGAACTCTTTTCTACTCTATATAGCACAATAATTCCATGAAAATATTCAGACCTTTTCTATCAAAATTGAATATCAATTAAAATCATATGACTACTAAACTTATTTCAAGTTTTTAGGTCAGTTGATAACCTGGACCCCCAAAAGTTGAATTGTTAATTTATAATATCAGGTTTTTTGTTTATGATCATCTCATCAAATTAGTAGACTTTAGATACAGTTAGTTGAATATATAATTTTTAATCAATGAGACAACAGCTGTTTTATCACTACAATGTCATAAAGTATGATTACCTTTTTAATTCCCAGATTTTAATAATTCACTGAACCACTTAAAATATTTGTACACCAAAATATTATACTGTACCCCACAAAAATGGACAATTACTATAAAACTTTTTACATAAAAATAATTTTAGCTGGGCGTGGTGGTGCACTCTTGTAATCCCCGTGCTTGGAGGTGGAGACAGGAGGATCGCGCCGGTTCAAAGCCAGCCAGGCTGGCTTAAGAGACCCTGTTTCCAAATAAAAATATAAAAATAGGTCTGAGAGTATAGCCCGGAGGTAAAAGGGTTTTCAGGAAACCCAATACCACCAAAATAATAATAATAATTTTAAATTGAAAAGTATTGGTATATGTAGGCATGCTTTTAGACTATCCAAAAAATTAGAGAAGAAAGCAAATTATAATAAAATCTTTTTAACTATCTCTAAGGGTTATGGTTGATATAGAAACCCAATTAAAAAAGAACAAAAGGGTGTATCTAAAATTCTTCTTCTCTGATTGGGGTAAGAGGAGATGACCAGTGGTTGCCTGTATAAGTAGGGTTGTCTGGGGAGAACTGTGGGAAGGTGCCTTTCAGCTAGAGTTGCAGACAGTCTAAAGCCTAGACATATATAAGGTCAAGAGCCCAATGGTGAGACATAAAGGCAAACAAACCCAAAGCAGGAAGGAGACTCCACATAAGAGCAGATTAAAATTTAAGAACTCAAAGCCAATTTTCACACTAAGAAAGCAAGAACAAGTATGGTGAGCCTCAGGTCTAAAAAAAGCAAAAACTATACCAGGGGCAATTGCATTAGCTGTACTATTATAAGTGACTTTTGTGCATCTGTGTGTGGTTCTGTTGCATTGAACCAGTGAGGGGAAAGACACATGTGAGCCATCACTGAAGAGTAACTTAGAGATTTTATGCCTGAAGCTCCTGGAAGCAATCATTCTCAGTCTATCAATAAAATAGAAGCTGGTGGAAAGAAAAATCAACTGCCACGTTGAATCAGAATGATTATCCAGAAGTAATGAAAATAGAAAGTATCAAAGCACAAGACTGAGTTCACAAATCTGGTAAAGAAGACGGATCAATATTGAATGAAGAAACATTCAGTCTCAAATTCTGCGGGATCCCCATGTCAATCACCCGTTCTGCTTCCATATGAAAAATGGAATAATGAGTGGTTGGTGCTGGCTTAAAACAATGAGAGACAAGGCAGATGGGTGTGTACAGGACTGCCAGACATGATTCTTGACATAATTATACTTTATAAGAAGAAAGTACATGAGTGGTGGAGATAAAGCTGTAAATCATTTAAATTTAGTGATAATGTCAATAAGGTCACCAACCACAAAATAAAAATTCACTGAAACATGTAAATTAACTTCATAGTTTACTAGAACCCGATTTTCTGAGTGTACCACCAAAGATTAAAATGAAGAAGGCTAATATCTATTTTGTAAATAAGAATATTAGGAGCGAATGAAAACTTATTTTATTTTATTTTTTTTTTTTATTTTATATTCTTTATTATCACCATTCTTGTTTTAGAATTAAAATTGTTAGCTCAAGCTTGCTTCATAGCACAGCATGACTCCATTAGATGTTGATATTAGTCAACCAAAATTGTCTTGAGCAGATTCTACAGCATCACTCACAGTCATTATTAACGTCAAAGGGCCAAGATGAACCAGAAATCCTCAGTTTTGTAATTTCACTAGCTTGATTATTTTTTTTTAAACAATTTTTTATTGAACATAAGTAGTATACATTTATACTATATTTGGTGCCCTCTCCCCCCCTCCCCCTCCCCCCCACCAATGGTTGTCCAGGTTAACCATGTCTTATTCATAATTTTACACATGTTCAGGTGTAGACCCTCATTAATCCAGATCGGTCTTTCTCCTCTCCTATCTTTCCATTAAAACTTAGCTAGTATTTCCCCTCTAATATCTGGGGTCCTACTGGTATCCTTTGTGTTTTCTAGTTTGGGCATATTAGAGGAAACATGTGTATCTTCTCCTTCTGTGCTTGGCTGATCTCACTTAACATGATGTTCTCCAGGGCTTTCCATCTTCTTGCAAATGATGTAATTTTGTTCTTCTTTATGGCTGAATAGAATTCCATTGTGTGTATTTCCCACAGTTTTGCTATCCATTCATCTGTTGATGGTGATCTGGGTTGGTTCCATATTTTGGCTATTACAAATTGTGCTGCTATGAACATAGGTATGCATACGTTGCTGTATTTCTCTGAATTCAACCCCTTTGGTAAGATACCTAGGAGTGGTATAGCTGGATCATATGGTGGATCTATTCCCAACTTTCTCAGGAATCTCCACACAGATCTCCATAGTGGCTGAACTAGTTTGCACTCCCACCAACAGTGTAAAAGAGTTCCTCTTTCCCCACATCCTCGCCAGCATTTGTTGTTGTTTGATTTCTTTATGCTTGCTACTCTGACTGGGGTTAGATGGAATCTCAGTGTAGTTTTGATTTGCATCTCCCTGATGGCCAGTGATGAAGAACATCTTTTCATGTATCTATTAGCCCTTTGTATCTCTTCTTTTGTGAAGTGTCTATTTAGTTCATTTGCCCATTTCTTGATTGGGTTGTTTGTTTTGCTAGTGTAGAGCCTTTTGAGCTCTTTGTATACTCTGGATATTAGCCCCCTATCAGAATGGTGGCTGGTAAAGATCCTTTCCCATTCTGTAGGCTTCCTCTTTAGGTTACTGATAGTTTCCTTTGATGAGAAGAAACTTTTTAGTTTGATGTTGTCCCATTTGTTTATTCTTGCTTTAATTTCCTGAGCTTTGGAGGTTTTGTTGAGAAAGTTACTGCCTGTGCCAATATGTTGTAGTGTTGAACCTATGTTCTCCTCTACTAACTTCACCGTCTCAGGTCTAATTTCTAAGTCTTTAATCCATCTTGAGTTGATTCCTGTGTTGGGTGAGATATAGGGGTTTAGATTCATCTTTTTACAAATGGTTAGCCAGTTCTCCCAGCACCACTTGTTGAAAAGGCTGTCTTTTCTCCAGCGTATGTATTTGGCCCCTTTGTCAAAGATTAATTGACTAAAGATGTGTGGGTTTGTTTCTGTATCTTCTATTCTAATCCAGTGGTCAGTATATCTGTTTTTGTGCCAGTACCATGCTGTTTTTACTACTATTGCTCTATAGTATAGTTTGAAGTCTGGGATTGTAATGCCTCCTGCATGTTTCTTGTTATTGAGAATTGCTTTGGCTATTCTAGGTCTTTTCCTTCTCCATATGAAGTTCATGATTGATTTTTCTAGGTCTTTGAAGAATGTCACTGGTATTTTAATGGGAATTGCATTGAACCTATAGATCAGTTTTGGCAGAATGGCCATTTTGATGATATTTATTCTGCCTATCCATGAGCACGGGAGATCTTTCCATCTTCCAAGATCTTCTTCTATTTCTTTCTTTAATGTTTTATAGTTTTTGTTGTAGAGGTCTTTTACATCTTGGGTTAGGTTTATTCCTAGGTATTTTATAGGTTTTGAGGTTATAGTGAATGGAATTGTTGTTTTTGTTTCTTTCATTGTGGATTCGTTGTTGGCGTAAAGAAAGGCCACTGATTTCTTTAGGTTGATTTTGTAACCTGCGACTTTGCTGAATTTGTCGATCAGCTCCAGAAGTCTTTTGGTTGAGTTCTTTGGGTCTTCCAGATAAAGGATCATGTCATCTGCAAATAAGGATAGTTTTACTTCCTCTCTTCCTATGTGGATTCCTTTGATTTCCTTCTCTTGTCTGATTGCTGCAGCAAGAGTCTCAAGGACTATATTGAAAAGGAGTGGTGATAGTGGGCATCCTTGTCTTGTTCCTGACTGAAGCGGAAATTCTTGCAGTTTTTCCCCATTCAATATAATGTTGGCTTTGGGTTTGCAGTATATTGCCTTGATGATGTTGAAGTATTTTCCTTCTATCCCAATTTTTTGCAGTGTTTTTAACATAAATGGGTGTTGGATTTTGTCGAATGCTTTTTCAGCATCTATTGCTATGATGATGTGGTTTTTGTTCTTGGTTCTATTTATGTGGTGAATAACATGTATTGATTTGCGTATGTTGAACCAGCCTTGTTTTTCTGGGATGAAACCGACTTGGTCATGATGTATTATTCTCTTGATATAGTTTTGAATGCGTATAGCTAGTATTTTGTTTAGAATTTTTGCATCTATGTTCATTAAGGATATTGGTCTATAGTTTTCCTTTCTTGAGGTATCTTTATTTGGTTTGGGGATTAATGTGATACTGGCCTCATAGAAGGAATTTGGAAGAGTTCCTTCTCTTTCAATTTCCCGGAACATGTTATGAAGTATTGGTATTAGTTGTTCACTGAAGGTTTTGTAGAATTCAGCTGGGAACCCATCTGGGCCTGGGCTTTTCTTTGGTGGAAGAATTTTTATTGCCATTTCTATTTCTTTGGTTGTTATTGGTTGGTTTAGGCTTGCTATGTCCTCTTGGTTGAGTGTAGGAAGGTTAACTGTGCTTAGAAATCTGTCAATTTCATCCAGGTTTTCAGATCTATTGGAGTATAAATTTTTAAAGTAGTTTCTGATAATATTTTGAATTTCTTCACTATCCGTGGTGATATCTCCTTTTTCATTTCTAATTTTGATAATTTGAGTTGATTCTCTTTTTCTTTTGGTTAGGTTGGCCAGGGGTTTATCAATTCTATTAATCTTTTCAAAGAACCAACTTTTTGTTTTATTGATTCTTTGAATTGTTTTTTTGTTCTCTATTTTATTTATTTCTGCCCTAATTTTGATGATTTCTTGCCTTCTGCTGGCTTTGGGAATAGACTGTTGCAGTCTTTCTAGGTCCTTTAGTTGTGTCATTAGGTTCTTTACTTGGAGGTTCTCTGTCCTTCTTATGTGGGCACTCAATGCAATAAACTTTCCTCTTAGAACTGCCTTCATGGTGTCCCATAGGTTTTGGTAAGTTGTGTCTCTGTTTTCATTTGTTTCCATAAATTTCTTTATTTCTTCCCTAATTTCTGCCCTTACCCATTCATCATTCAATAGTGTATCATTCATTCTCCATGAATTTGAGTACTTTCTTTTGAGTTTCCTGTTGTTGATTTCTACTTTGATTCCATTGTGGTCTGAAAAGATGCATGGAATTATATTACATTTTTTGAATTTGCTGGTATTTTCTTTGTGTCCCAGGATGTGATCTATTTTGGAGAAGGTTCCATGGGCTGCTGAGAAGAAAGTGTATTCTGTAGTTCCTGGTTGAAATACTCTGAAAACGTCTATTAGGTCCATTTGGTTTATGGTTTCCTTTAGTTCTAAAGCGTCTTTACTCATCTTTTGACTTGAAGATCGATCCAGTGGTGTGAGAGGCGTATTAAAATCTCCCAGAATTATTGTATTTGGGTCTACTTGGGATCTTATGTCCAGTAGGGTTTCTTTTACAAATGTGGTTGCACCCACATTTGGGGCATAAATATTTACTATCATTATATCTTCTTGGTGTATTGTTCCTTTTAATAAAAGGAAGTGCCCTGATTTGTCTCTTTTGATGTGTTTTAGTTTAAAGTCTGTTTTGTTGGATATCAGGGTTGCTACCCCTGCTCTTTTTTGGTCACTGGTGGCATGGTATATCTTTTTCCATCCTTTCACCTTCAGCCTGTGAATGTCTTTGGCTGTGAGGTGAGTTTCTTGCAGACAGCATATATTTGGATTATGTTTCCTAATCCACATTGCCAGTCTATGTCTTTTGATTGGTGAGTTAAGTCCTTTGACATTAAGAGATATTATTGAAATATGATTTTTGTTTTCTGTCATTTTGTGTTCTGTCTACTCTTGGGTGGTGTGATCTTTCTTCTTTACTTAAATGGCCCACTTATTAACTTCCTCTCTTCTCTGATTCTGAAGTCTGCTTCTTTTTTCTTCCTTATGATTTATTTCTTTAAGAATTTTCTCTAGTGTTGGCTTTGAATTCATGAATTTTTTGAGATTCTGTTTATCCTGGAAGACTTTGACTTCCCCATTGATCTTGAATAATAGTTTTGCTGGATAGATGAGCCTTGGCTGGAAGTTATTTTCTTCCAGGGTCTGAATCACGTCGTACCAGTCTCTCCTAGCATTCCTAACCTGGGTTGTATAGTCTGGGGTGATTCTTATTGTTTTGCCTCTATATGTCACCAGTCCTTTTTTTCTCACTGCTTTTAAGATTCCTTCCTTGGCCTCTATGCTGGTCAATTTGGTTATTATGTGGCGTGGAGTGGTTTTTCTTTGGTCCTGTCTCAGTGGAGTTCTGTATGCCTCCTGGACTTGAAGATTCAAGTCTCTTTCCATATTTGGAAAATTCTCTGAGATTATTTCCTTGAAGATATTACAGATGCCCTTGGTCTGTACCTCTATCCCTTCCTCGATGCCTATTATCCGTAAATTAGGGCGCTTCATATTATCCCATAATTGCTGGATGTTTAGGTTTTGTTGCTGTAAAGATTTCTGTATATCGCTGACTGTGTTTTCGGTTTGGGATGTACTGTCTTCTAATGTTGATATTCTGTTTTCCATTTCATCTAATCTTCCAGAATTTCTTTCTATTGCTGTCTTCATTTCACTTATTGCCTCTTTCATTTCGTTCCAGACCTCTTTCTGATTCTTTTTTAGTGTTTCTAGTTCACCTTTAACCTCCTCTATACTTGTTTTAAATCCTTTCATCATATTGAACATCAAGATTCTGAACTCCCCTTCTTGCATTTCTAGTAGGTCAGTATTCGTGATTTCTGATGTCTCTTCATAATTCCTGATTCTCATATTTATAGCGTTCTCTGTCTTGTTTTTCTGATTTCTACCCATCGTTCGTGAGTACTGTGCTTAGTCAAATCTTAATATTAGGAGTTTGGGGGTATTGGTTAGTCAGAAGAGCCTTTCCAGTGTTGAGGGTGGGTGATGTGCAAGGAGCTGGGGTGATTGGTAAAGGAGTCGGGTTACGTAGAGGATATGTTAGGTTGAGAAAGACTTAAAGTATAATAAGGTAATAACTTGTTAGGAATGAGAGAGAGTTAACTACTAGGACTCTTGTCGTTGGTAGAGTAATTATGGATATAAGAGATACTTTGAGTATTAAACCAGGAGGTATATTATGGGGAAAAGTTTGGGGGGAGAAAAGTATGTAGGTTAGTGTGGGTAGGTTTGTAAATAGGGATGATGGGAGGAGCAGACAGACATAAAAAAAAAAGAATCCACCCAAGATACCAAGACTTTTATGTAATCCAAGAAAAATGAAGGAAAACCAATAAAAGGAGGAGAGTGAAGAGAAAAAAAAAAGGAAGGGAAGAGGAAGAAAGAGGAAAAAGAACAAGAAAAAAGTAAAAGGAACTAGCAGCTGTGTGAAATAAAAAAATAAGGCAAACTATCCAATGTATGTATGTGTATATATATATATATATATATATATATATATATATATATATATATCACAACAAGTTAAAGTAAAAGAAGTGTGGGTTAAAAGAAAAAAAAATAAGTCAGCAATAACCCTACCAAAACAAAAGCACTATAAAAGCAAAATACAACAAAACATCCACATTAAAAGTAAAACAAACAGTCCTCCTTATTTACGCATTTGGGGTCAGGTCCAAATAATATGTGTGTATCTGATTGCTTTGGTAGCTTTCAGAATACCATCCAATGTCTCTTAGTTTTCTTTTTACTCTATTTTTATCTTCTTAAGTCACTCTGGGTGTTTGGACACCTTTCTCTCCTTTAGCTGCTTTAGGTTCATGTGTCCGGATGTCTGATTTCACTGTTATTTGATTCTGTACAATTCACAGGTTCTGCGAAATTCTAACCTGTGGTCAGCACCTCTGCACTCACTACCCTAGCCTCCAGCCTGAGCGTCCCTACAGCAGGGGTGGAGAATGACCAAAGTATAGTTGAAACCTCCCCCTGAGGTCCTGAGCAGATTTTGTGGCCCGATGGATTTTCTTGTGTCTCTAGAAATTCCAGCTGGGCTAGCCGGTGTGGTCCCAAGATGTACCCTGGGCAAATGGGTGCTGGTTCCTGGATGCCCACACTTACTGCCAGAGCTCTGCCTATTCCAAGAGTGCAGGCTGGATGCGCTGCTAATACTGGACCCAAGTGAGAGTGGATGCAGCTGTCTATTGCTGCTGGTATGCTCTTCCAAGGTGTATTGAGCTGTGTTCTTTTCTTAGCACTAAGCCTCTGGTTACCAGGAGGGTGGGAACACCCAGCGGTGGGCCAGGGGTTCAGGGTAGGTGCTCAAGGGTCCAGTGCGCGTTGTCCAGCAATGGTCTCTGCCTCCTGTGGGACGTAGAAGCTGGGGGTGCCCCACGGAGATTTCCGGGTCACCCAGGGCTTTTGCAGCCTGGAAGGCCAGCTCTGGCAAGGTGGCAGGGGCTAGACACACAAGCAGACTTCAATTTAGAGGCAGCAGTGTACAGGTACTGACTACCAGCAGGGGACCGTGGCGCAGGTAAGGTGCGCGAGGAGAGTGCTGGGGTCTGAGGCTTGAGCCCGTGCTGGGCACACGCTAGGACCCCAACTTACCAGGGCGCCCTCAGGTACCTGAATTGGTGCAGGAGTCCGTGGAAGTCTCTATGCAGTTGTGATCTTGTCGCTGGTGGGCACACAGAATTCTGGAGGCTGCTGCTCGCTGTTTAAGATGCGGTCCTAAGCCCGTTTTTAGTCCCGAATTATCTTTCCGTGGTAATTTCGGGCAGGCAGCTCCTTGGGCAGCTGCAAAGGCAGCCCGCCGCCGTCAGCGTTCCGATCAGTGTTCCGAATGTATTTGCAGCCGGTCCCGTGTCCGATCTTTGTTCTTCTTCTTCAAGTTCAGGGTTCCGCCGAGGTACCTGGATGTGTTTTGGTTCCTGGTATGTATTTATTTTGTTGATTTAGACACTGCTTTCTAAGTATTTAAACTTTATTTGCTTCAGCTACTGAGAAGTGCTATGTCCCTCAGTCGCCATTTTGAAAAAAAAAATGAAAACTTATTTTAAAGATAAGACCAATGTTTCTATCTGGTGCAGATAAAAACTGAAGCTGTCAATTTGGAAATCTTCCATTGAGTCCGGAAACACCCTTAACTCTTGGATAAATACTCGGTTAGCACATAAAAAATTAAAGAACATTCATCAGTGACAAAGCACTTTCACATTCTTAAACAATCAAGAATATTTGATTATTGCAAACTATTTGATAATCCATTCAACAAATATTTACAGAGCATCTGATATACTCTCAACACTGTTCTATAGATATTAAGCCCAGATTCTATCCTCAAGTAACTGGTAGTTAAGAAGATAGAAACTCAAGAAAGAAACAGAGAAAAATAATTAAGTGTTGGCCCATGATTATGTTTATTTTAGAAAACAAAAGGACAGGACACTGGGTGGAAATAACCACTTGAAAAGGGATGATCGTGAGAAAACAGAAAAGAAAGTGGAGAAGGAGAAGAGGGTGAACACAATTTACTAAGTCATTCCAAAGTCCTTCGAACTAGCTTCTTTACATACGTTAGCCACTAAAAAAACCTATTAGTGATAGCATTAATGACCTAATATTTATTGAATGCTTTTGAGGGCTAGACAAATATTTATGAATATTTATGTTCCTAATCCTTGCAATAAGTATTTCCTATGAAATCAGTTTTAGGGTTTTTCCCACTTTATAGACAAGAAATCTGAGACAAAGAAATGTTCAGGAATGTGCCTGAAATCACACAGGTAGTCACAGTGCTAGGATTAAAACTAGAACAATTTACTTGCAGAACTAAACTGCGTAGTCCTTTACAAAGAAGAAAATAGACTCTAAATTAAGACTGCCCCTGTATTTCATGTATTTTCTCCACAGGTAGTCACAGTGCTAGGATTAAAACTAGAACAATTTACTTGCAGAACTAAACTGCGTAGTCCTTTACAAAGAAGAAAATAGACTCTAAATTAAGACTGCCCCTGTATTTCATGTATTTTCTCCTGCCTTACCAGAGACTTTCGTTTGGTTTTCCCCTGCAAGTTCTTCTTTATCCTAAGCTATCCAATTCGGTTGCCCAAAGATGAATTAATCGTTAATCAGCTTTTTTTTTTCATTTCTCTTAGTACAGCTAATAAATTCTAACATCACCAGGCATGGTGGCACATGCTTGTATCCCAGCATTTGAGATGCTGAGACAGGAGGATTTTGGTTGGCAGACAGCCTCAGCTACTTAGTGAGGCCCTTTGCAACTCAATGAGACTGTTTCAAAATAAAGAATTGGCCGGGCATGGAGGCGCACGCTTGTAATCCCAGTGCTTAGGAGGCGGAGACAAGAGGATCGCGCAGGTTCAAAGTCAGCTGCGCTGGCTTAAGAGATCCTGTTTCCAGATAAAAATATAAAATAGGTCTGGGAGTGTAGCCCGGAGGTAGAAGGGTTTCCAGGAACCCCAGTACCACCAAAAAAAGAAGAAGGAGGAGGAGGAGGAGCAGGAGGAGGAGGGAGGAGGAGAAGGGGAAGGGGAAGGGGAAGGGGAAGGGGAAGGGGAAGAAGAAGAAGAAGAAGAAGAAGAAGAAGAAGAAGAAGAAGAAGAAGAAGAAGAAGAAGAAGAAGAAGAAGAAGAAGAAGTAGAAGAAGACGGAGAAGGAGAAGGAGAAGGAGAAGGAGAAGGAGAAGGAGAAGAAGAAGAAGAAGAAGAGAAGGAAGAAATTGGGCTGGGGGTGTAGCTCAGAGGTGAAATGCCCCTGGGTTCCATCCCCAGTACCCTAAAACAAAACAAAACAAAAAACAAACAAACAAACAAAACCTCTAACATTTTGTAAAGGAAGTAAGCAAAGCAAAACACATGGAGAAAAAAACACTTTAACAGTATAGCAAGCTACAAACCACCAAACAAAATACAAAGTATATTAAATGATCATGTGTTCAATTTCAAAAGTTCCTACGCCAATTTTGAACCTAAAATAAAATCTTTGTAATCTATTCCTCTTTTTACCTAAACTCCTGCTAATTCTCTACAATTCAGGTGAAATCTTTCTCCTGATCAACACACACACACACACACACACACACACACATACACATACATACACACACACACACACACACACACACACACACACACACACACACCTCATGCTTTGGTTTGGATATTTCCTCTAAAAGTTATGTTGAAATTTTGTTGCCTTTGTAACAGTTATTAAGATGTAGGACCTTTAAGAGGTGATGATTATGTCCTGAGCTCTCTGCCTTCACTAATAGATGAATGTTAGTAATCCATTACTGGTTAATCCGTTCCTGATCAAAAGGATGTGTTCGGCCTGATTTATTCTCTGTCTCATGTGCTTGCTCCCACTTTCCGCCAAAATTGACCCTGACCAGATGCTGGTGCCATATTCTTGAACTTCCCACCTTTTGGGACCAAGTTCCCATTGTTTATAATTTATCCAGACTATACTGTCAGAACAGCAGAAATGGACTGAATCTCCTTGCCATTGTACAGTCTGGTCCAGGGGTCCCCACTTTGGGTTTCTACAACATAACTACATCTCTCTGAATTCAACTACACGTCATACCTCCATGATGACTTGTATTTCTGCCTATTTGAACATAGATCTCTGAAGGCATGCATCCTGTCATATTTGTTTTCCTATATCTGTTGGTTAATTTTCAGTGCCAGACACTTAGTATTTATTGAATTGGTAAGTAAGTAAATGTCCAGCTAGAGTCCACTCAGGGCATTCCACAGTGCAGGAGCCAATGATTATAATGCATACATACTAAAGCTTTTCATGTACCTTGTCAGATGCAACCATCTACACCATTGGAGGTGGGAGGGGGGAGAAAGAGAAAGACTAAATATTCTACAGGTGAGGACACACTAAGACAAGAGCAAGTTATTCCTCTACTGTCCCTTTTCCTCCAATCCATTCTTGGGTTAAAGCTAAGAATGAAACTCAGACCAGAATCTATGGGGGAAGAGGGAGGACAAAGTTGCATCCCCTCACTTTCTGATGTCCATTTGATGGAGATTATTCTTAACATCCTCCAGGAAAGAGCATCTCTTGTTTTCCTTTTGGTCAATGACTTCAGTGAGGGATTCAGATAGAACCACTCCACTTGAAGCAGAAAAGGTCAAGGAGATAAAAATTGAGGCAAGACAGAAAAACCTTATAGATATGAGTACACTAGATAGGCTGAGAACTTTATTTTATTGAGGCCCTAGAGATCTGCCTCTAAGGATGCTACATATTTTGTTTGGCTCTTCTCCTAACAATTGTCTCTGCTCTTGTAAGGTAGAAGTAGCTAATTAATAGAATGAAGAAGGATGCTACTAAAATGCATCATAATAGCAATGAAAGATGAAGCCCAACAGTAATCACTGCAAAGAGATTACAAAACTCAGGGGGGGAATTAACCGAAAACTACTCTAACACCCATTCAGTATCAAGGCAAACGTCCCCAAATTAACTGAAGTTCCTGAGAGCATTATGGCACTATAAAAGTTTAAGAATTAGTACTAATAATTTCAAGTCACAACTAAAATTCATTTATGTTCAAGATAGTCTATTTTAGAAAGTAGTATGTTTGTAACTTGTGATTATTATATTAATATTGAAACATATGCATAATTAAGCAAGACTTCAACAAGCTGAAATTTCCATACAAAACAATTTAGTTATGAAAAGAGTTAAGATTTTAAGATTTCCTTGCATCAGGTGGTTTGTTGGATATGAGAGGCCTCTTCTGGAAAAAAGGTAGATAATAGTGAGAGCTAATGGTTAGAATGCTATTTCTCCCAGGTAAGTCTATGAAACTACAGCGAGGCTTTGTTAAATAATAATTTGGTAAAGTGTCGTGTTAAATTATTCATGCAGGGACTTGGCAGAAGTTTATATTTGCATCATATATATATAAAATTACAGAAATTATTAGTAAATCAGAATCTCCAAGGAATGCTTAAGCAAAGGAGGGAAGAGTTGATTGGCACTCGTTTCTCACAGGTCTCTGTCCTTGGATAACATCCTCAAGTCTCAATATAGTTAGAGGCAGAGAAAGGGTTACATGAAAAAAAAAATGAGTAAAAGAATAAGATCTTAAACAAAGGGTACAGGCTGGATTGTTCAATATGAAATGGCCTTTCAAGTTTCAAGACAAGAAAGAAGACTTTGTCATTCTGTTCTGGATGACATGTTGACAGATAACAGGCTTTTGATAGCTCAGTGGAGAAGGAAGTTTGTACACGCCCGTAATATGGACACGAACGAATCTGACAGTAGACAGCAGCTTGTGCAGACTGCTGTGCTGATACCAGTCTCTGTCCAAAGACGACAGTAATGATAATGATGAAAATTAAGCAGTGAGGAGGAAATCAATCAGGATAGAAAGAATACTGAAAAATAGAATACAGATGGGGAGCTTCTGTGACTCTGAGGCTTTAGAACGACTAATGGCACACGCCGGGTTATTAGCAACATTTAGACAATATAGGCCAACTGCCTCTGCTTAATTCCCTTCTCTATTCTCTCACCCACCTCACATGAATCTGGAAATCTCCAAAGCTGAATTTGATAACAACCTATGCTTTGGAAGACAGTAGATAATACTTTAGAAGTGTATCAATATAGATACTTAAAACCTAGGCATAAGGTTAAAAATTAAGTGTAGAGCCTGGTGCAGTGGTGCGCTCCTGTAATTCACTCAGTGCTTGGGAGGCTGAGACAGGAGGATTACAAGTTCAAGGCAAATGTGCAGTAATTTAGCGAGACCTTCTTCAAAATAAAAAAGAAATGAAAAGGGCTGGGAAAATAGCTCACTGGTAGAACCACTTGGCTTCAATTTCCAGTACCACAAAAAATATTGTTCAGTATATTATTTGTGACTAAATATATAGGTCATGTATGTGTTTACTGTGCTTCTAACTTGCCAGATACTTTGTTAAATTTAGAATTAAACAATGTGGACAATATTGCTATTTTCTTGAAGTTCACATTCAGTTAATAGAGATAGAAAAATTAGTCAAATATGCACATAAATGAACCAATGAATACACGTGCACACAAAGGAAATGAGGAAATGAGCAGGGTGGGGAGGTGGAGTAACCGAGGGAGGTGATGGTAGATCAGGGATGAGCTGACATCTGTGCCGAGATGAACAAGATGACAGATAAGAATAATCAGGTCAAATAAGAGAGGGAGTGGTGGAAGAAGTGGGGACAGTGAATATCCTAGATGAGGAAAGAGAAGATGCAAAGGCTAAGAGACTAGAAGGATCACAAGCAAAAAGAGGCCAGAGTGACTAATGCAGAGGGATCTAGAGGGAGCCCACCACGGCAGAGGTCGACGAGGAGGACAGGAGCCCATTCATGCAGAACTTTGTACACTGGATTTTTATTGCAAGATTGATTGAAACCCAGGAGTTAGAGGGGATGAGCATATTTATGCTTTTAAAGAGTCACTTTTCTTCTATATGAAGAATGTATAGAAAAAGAGTTAAAATAAGGAGTCTTGCCAGAAGGTTATTTTAGTACTGTGATAAAAGCTCATGACATTTTGAGTAGAAATGAAAAGAAATAAATGAATTTGATACATAATTTGGAGGTAAGAAAAACAGGACATGCTTATGGAATGATATTGGGGTGAGGCAAATAGAAGAATCAAGGATGTCTTTTAGGTTTCCGCCCTGAGCTACTGAGACAAAAGATGTGGGGTAGTACACCCTGATATACGACACCATAACATATACAGAAAACTGGGAGAAAATTTTCTGTATCATAACCCTTAGGATCCTTAATGGAGCCACATGATCAAGTAAGACAGGATGATGTAAGAGAAAGGACTTGGAATCAGGGCTAGAAGCTCGGAGTTTGTGTCTTTTGCCCCTAACCAGCTCTCTGCTCTTGGTAAGATCACTTACATTAGAATCACACAACAATGGATTTGGGAAGAACATCTTGGGGTCATCTAGTCTTGCTTCCTACGAATTACAAGACCTTCTCATATAACCAGTGGTTAGGTGCTTAGTACTCCAGAAGACAGTCACTCCATTTTAGGTGAGCTCCACTTAATAAAAGTTTTTTTTTTTGAAGATTTAAAGAAGTTTATTAAAAAGATAGAAATACAGAAGACAGTTACAGCCCCATGCTATTCAAGAGTGGTATGGGGGGGGGCGGCTCGAATGAATTCACCCAAAAGTTCTTTTTTTTAATATTAAGTCAGTATTCACTACTGCTACAAACACGAAGCTTCATCTCTCAACTACGTAATAATTCACCCTCCTATTCCTATTGTTGCCTCTAATAACTTGAAGTACTACTCAGTGTCTATACTAAAAGAATAAAATAAAATAAAATTATGAATTCTGAATATTTGACTTTGGTAGTTTGAATTAAACATTTTGATATTTGGTGATTATAAGTCTTTAGTCTTTTTTTTAGCTGTGTTCAGCAATATTACATATTGAGAGTTCTAGGTAAAAATTGTATATAATTGTAATCATTTTCTAGGTTTTTTTTTTTTAAATTTGAAGTTCCAGTAGCCTTTTATTGAGATAAAGTAACAACAAAAAAGAAAAAATAAATCAAAAAGTCCAATAATATCTCCTGAACCTTTTAACTTGGTAGACTATGATCCATATAAATGTACAGACAACATAACACATCATGACAAAACACAGCCCCAGTGGAACACTTGCCAATTAACAGAAACCCAATTCTCCCTTTCCCCAAATGCTTTCAAATTTTTGAGTTTCCACTGTTTACTTCTCAGTGGAATTGGTTCCTTGTGGCTAGGGACACTGTATTTTCTCCCATTTATTTTAACCAAACAAAAATTAGTTTTCAAGTTTGTTTTGTTTACAGTTAGGGAAGTTAAAATATACAATTGAGAAAAGAACTAGGAAAAATTATTAATTTCCACTTGTCCATTGATCTTCAATCTTTCAAAATTTGATTTTGAATTCTCATTTTTTCATCTCATTTCTTAATCCCATGGTACTCTTATTTAGTAGGGATTTGTGAGATAGTAGGGTTAAACTCAATTGTCCAAGGTCATGTTAAACCAGAAACAAACCAATGCAAATTATCATTCTTCTTTCTTCTCCAAATTTGTTTATTTAAAATTTAATTTTGTTTAATTACTAAATTCAATTTCTCATGTAAATTATTACTAGAATTACATGTTTTAAAGCTGAGCAGCAGAGAAGGCTAAGACAGTATAGAAGTAGAAGGTGTCTGGATTGGTCCTGATTGGTTTATTCATGGCTGCTCAGTCTTTCAAATAAGTATGCAGTGATACAAAGTGACTATTAATTGAAAAGAAATATTGGTAAAGCACTAAATTGTTGCCAGTTGAGGATTTCTGTTGGCTCATAGCTAAGTGTATTTAGAGCTCTGAGCTAAAGCATGTCACTACCAGAAAATCTCCTACCATTGTGCATAACTGGTTTTCCATAAGAACCACAGGCACTACAAATTACTGTAATATATTCATTATCTTAGAAGTAATTGCATAATGGTAGATTCAACTTTATCTCAAGGATGAATTCTCCTTGAAATAGTTTCTTTAGGAAAATAGAATAAGAAGGAGACATAAGAAGGTATAATAAGGATTTGAGGGTCCCAGGTCATTGGCTTAGAATCAAGTCTGAAGTGCATTAAGCAAATGTTACATCCTCTAAATATTAAATGATGATTTATATCAGAGTAGGGAGACTTCAGGTAGACAGTCTACTCAAATTTCACATTGCTTTTTTTGGTAACATAAATATTGTCAACTAGATTGTGAGTCACTTTATAAAATATTCCATGTGAAAGATGAAAAAAAGTGTGAAGTTGAGATGGTTATCAAAGGACACAGACAATTCTTCAAGCAATTTTGCAAAAGGGATATTCTGAAAAGATTTCAGTCCCTCCAGGATCCGCAGAGTACATCATGTGCGTTGCTCCTCCCCCTTCATCCCTTCTGCCAGTTTCGATCATGGATGAACTTTGCATAGAACTATGACGGCATGCTGTCATTTCCAGGATCAAAGATTCTTGAAGGGTCAGATCCCACTTGCTTTCTTTGCTTATTTTCTTTCTACCTATTAATTTCTACTTCCAGCCCAAACTAAGTGGGGCAGTTTGACAAGGAAGCCAATCTCATTTTTAAGCTTATTAGCTGTTCAATATGTTTTTGTCTTGGAAGTTCTGCATTATTTTTAAGGCTGTGAACCTTAAATTTCCATTCTGATTATTTAATCTTTGCTCTGAGGATTACTACTTTCTTGAGTGTATTCCATTTGTACATAAACCATACACTGAGATTACAATTTGAGACATTATTGTTTAAAGATGTTCTGTGAAGGGATGGATGGAGTCTATTTCTTCACCCCTTGAATCTGGTCAAACCTTTTGATTTGCTTGGCCAATACAATGTAGAAGTGTTATTTGGTGAACTTTCATCCTAGGACTCAAAATTGTTTATGTGCTTTTATTCTCTTTGCTCTTGAATCTTGCCACAGAGACCAAGCTCAAGCTCATGTGCTTGAGGAGAAAGGGTCACATCTATCCCATTTGCTCCAGAAGAAACTATCATAAATCCTTGTGCCAATCTACTAGATGACCATAAATGCATGCATGAGCAAATTGAGCTGAAATTAACTTATTTCAGTCCAGATAAAGAAAAACACTTAGGCACACCTATCCCAATTTTGTAGAAATGTGAGCTAGATAAATGCTGTTGAGGGCCTATAAGCAATGACATCTTAATAGCAACAAGTACACCTTCAATGCAAACATTGTTTTTTGTTTTTTTGGTTTTTTTTTTTTGTGGTACTGGAGGTGGAACCCAGAGGCTTTCTACCTCCGGGCTATACTCCCAGCCCTATTTTATATTTTATTTGGAAACAGGGTCTCACTAAGTTGCTGGAAGCCCACTGAGTAGCTGAGGCTGGCTTTGAACCCGTGAGATTCTCCTGTCTCAGCCTCCCAAGGGCAGGTATTACAAGCGTGCGCCACCACGCCCGGCCCAACATTGGTTTCTAATAGAAATCTTTGGTAAAAGGAATCAGGGCTTAACCTGACATGGTGATGCATGCCTGTAATCCCAGTACTTCAGCAGTGTAAAACAGTAGGATTACAAATTCCCGAATTCCCGGCCACCCTCAGCCAGCCTTAGCAACTTAGTACGAAACTGTTTCAAAATAGTGCAGAAGTAGAAGGGCTTCCAGGAATCCCAGTAACACACACACACACACACACACACACACACACACACACACACACACAAATAGTGTGGGGCGAGGGAGGGCGGTATAGCTCAGAGGTAGAATGACCCTGGGTTCAACTCGCAGTAGAGAGCGGGCACGCCACACACATACACAGAGAAGCCAAGGCTTCTAGGAGGAATGGCTGGTCTAGGATTATAGCAGAGAATACCCAAGATGATCCTCAAGTTTAACAAACTTAAGCAGTTTTTAAGAAAAAGAAACTTTCACTGATGGAGGTGAGTTGAATGGACACAGGAGCCAATCAAGAGAGCTCCTAGAAGCCAAAGCTGGAATAAAATAGTATTAAATTCAACCCAAAATACAAAATAAATATCCATGAGTGTATACTGTTATAAATAACTGAACAAATAAACAAATGGGAAAGAATAGACAAATCTTCCATGCAGAAGAGTTCCGAGTAAATTATGTAGCTACTTCACCCCGTGTGTGACCCTGTGAGGCCACACCAACGCACTTGGCACATCCAGGGTCCCTTTTCCTGATGCTGCCTAGGTTACAAGTCCTGTTGCCATCTCTTTGAAAATCTGCCACAAATCGATCCACTCTTCATCATGATAACTACCAGTCAGTAGAGGCCAGAGTTAACCACCAGCAAGACAAGCACACAGTCCCCTGGCAAGCCCACTCACACTTTACACTATCACCATCCATTGGTGTCAGCAGCCAGAGATCTCAGAACATCAAGTCAAATAAATAAAGTAGCCAACAAAACTCAGATTTTGAACTTAGAATAAAGCCCAGACTTCACAATGTGTGAACCATCTACTTTTCTTTCTATACCCTAATTCTCCCAATTGTCTATGTTCCAGCCACGTGACCCTCTGCTATCTTCAACATACCAAACTCCTTCCCTTTGAACAGATACTGCTGCTGACTGCCAGCTTTCTCCCCTCCCCCTTGGCATGGTTGTTTCTTCCTGCCATTCACCTTAAAGGCCCTCCCCAAGCACCTAATACAAAGTAAGAGCCCAGTGACGTCATGGAGAGCAGCTGCTCTTCCATGGGGTCACTTAGGAAGCCTGCCAGACGGCTGCTCTGCATTATCAAAATGTGGTTCTGAAGTTGTTCTGGGGCCGATGTCAATCACTCACAGAGGCGGAAGAGCATGGAGGAGTGCAGGGGAAAGGTCTTCATGAGCTAGACCTGGAAGTGGACGCATCACTTGTACTCACAGTCTATGGGAACAAGGAAACTGACATGCATGGAACTTCAAGGAGCTTGGAAAAGAAATCTAGCATGGTGCCCAAAGCTAAACATCTCTGCCTCATGAAAATCAGGTCTGGGTACTTGATGGTGACTTTATTGGGGTAAATTCAAAAGGAGACATTTAGGTAGGATCTCGATTCAATTAGGAGAACAACAGCTGCTGAAACCCCAAATCCTCCACATGTTTTAGCATAATAAAAATCATTGTAATACTTCCAAGTTAGAAGCTAGCTTTCTTCTACCTTGGGATTCACAGTTCTCTAGGACTGCAGAGTTCTCTGCATCTATCCACAGTTGGAAAAACATTATTCGCAGTCAAGCCAGGAAATCTGGCTGGATCTCAGGTGTTCAGGAGTCACTTGCATAAGAAAGAGGCAAAAAGTGGCTGACACTTGTAATCCTAGCATTCCGGAGGCTGATGCAGGAGGATCTTGGTTCGAGGACAGCCTCAGCTAATTAGTGAGGTCCTCTGCAACTTAGTGAGACTCTATTTAAAAATAAAGAATAAAAAATAGGGCGGGGGATGTAGCTCAGAGGTGAATGCCCCTGGGTTCCATCCCCAGACCAGCAAATAAATAGAAAAGAAAAGAAAGAGGCAAACAGCTGATGTAGCAACACACATATGTAATCCCAGTACTTGAAGGGCTGAAACAGAAAATTCAAGACCAGTCTCATCAACTTAGTAAGACACTATTTCAAAATTTAAAAATGAATAAAACTGGCTAAGGGTATAACTTGGAGGTAGAATATCCCTAGGTTCAATCCTCAGTACCAAGAAGAAGAAAGAGATACAGAGACTGAAACAGTAGGGTTGAAGGTTAGAGGCCCACATGTAGTAGCTTAGTAAGATCCTATTTCAGATTTAAAAAAAAAAAAAGTAGACCTGGGGATGTAGCTCAGAGAGAAAGAGAAAGGGAGAGAGAAGAAAGCAAAACAAACTTACACAGGAACAGCTAGGTTGTCTCTGCCCTTCTTACAGAGGCAGTTACACTGAGTAGAAACATAAATCAGGAGATACACATATGTAGACTTAGATAGTCTGCCCTACCCAGAGAACATCAGCTTTTCCCTTGATGATCAGAAGCTCTGGGAGTTTGTTTGTTTGTTTGTTTCCAGTCTTAGCATGAAAAAGTTTGGGGAGCTAAAACTATTTGGAGCTTTTCATTGTAAAGGGTCTCTTTCAGAAAGAACGTGGTGAACTCTTGCCTACTTCTTAAGAAGCCCCAATCCGGAAATCACATATCATATCCACACACATCCTATTAGGGGGCACTAGCCTGTTATGGAAAGGAGGCTGGAAAATGTAGTCCTTGGCTGAGCAGCTGGTCCTTGGCAGACAACTGCACTTTCAGGACAGGCAGCATGGAATTTGTTGGACTAGCCTTCCCTACTACCATTAACCTCCCCTATGCAGGGCTGGAATCATCACAAAATAAGCTATTTTGGACATAATGTCATCCCACCTTCTGTTAAATTTGCATGAATCAGATTTCGCTTTGGAACACGGGATATAACTCACTCACTTAAAACCCTTTAATGAATCCGGTTGCTCAGAGAATATAGTGCAAACCCTTTCCACAATCTACAGCATCCCCTGGGCTCTACCTCTGTTCATCTCTCTAACCTCAGCTCCTGCCATTCTTTCCTGTTCTCTCTCTGCTTTGACCACACTGGACCCTTATTTTTTGTACTGGGAATAGAAACTGGGGGCATTATACCTTTGAGTTACACCCAGAGCCCTTTTAATTTTTAATTTTTATTTATTTTTTGTGGTACTGGGAGTTGAACTCAGGGGCATTCTACCACCAAGCTACACACCCAGCCCTATTTTTTATTCTTTATTTGGAAACAGGGTCTCGCTAAGTTGCAGAGGGCCTCACTAAGTAGCTGAGGCTGGCCACGAACCTGGGATCCTCCTGTCTCCGTCTCCCAAGTACTGGGATGACAAGCCTGAGTCACCACACCTGGCTTCATTTTTTTATTTTGAGACAGGATCTCACTAAGCTGCTGCAGCTGACCTGGAACCTGTGATCCTCCTGTCTCAGTCTCTCAAGTACTAGGATTACAGGCATGTGCCACCATACCGTGTCCTGAACCCTTTGTAATTTCCTAAATGACCATTCCCACAAACCAGAACTTGCCAGGTATTCTTATAGGATGCTCTCTCCCTAACCCCAAACTCTACACATGGCTGATTTTCTCCCCCTGTTCATTCTGACACTGCACGCCTGTTTAGAAGGGTCTTCACTGGACAGCTTCCTAGGGGCCATCCACAGTTCTTTCCACCCTGCCCCCCTCATTATTGCTTCACAGCAGGTGTCCATCCTTAGTAATGTTTTCTGGTAGTTTTCCTGTTCACTCTCATTCTTCCCACTTAAACATAATTTTCTGAAGACAGGAATCTCATCATGACAATTATTCACCATTAAAACCCCATTGCCAGACGGGCATGGTAGTGCATGCTTGTAATCCCAATACTTGGGAGGCTGAGACAGGAGGATCATGCAGGTTCAAAGCCAGCCTCAGCAGCAGCTGAGTGAGTCCCTGTTTCAAAATAAAATGTAAAATAGGTCTGGGGGTGTATCCTGGAGGTAGAAAGACCCTGAGTTCCATTCCCAGTACCACAAATAAAAATAAAGAATAAAAAAAGTAGGGTTGGGAGTGTAGTTTAAAGGTTGAATGCCCCCAGGTTTCAAACCCAGTACTGCAAAAACAAAAGCAAAAAACCCTATTGCTTTGCACAGATCCCAGCACACAGTTAGAAACTCAATAAATATTTGAGGAATGAGTGAATGGACTCAGTTGAATCCAAACATGAACTTTGAATGAATTACCTTCACCATAACTGCTGAAGAAATGTTTAAGAACTGAAGCCTAAGGCAGGAGCTCACTACTGCCACCTATGCGAAGGGAGAGGGAACGAGGGCGCAGGCACCGCACACCGGCAGCGACGCCGCTGGATTTCAGATAACCAAAGAAAGCACATTGACCAACTGTGACTTTCTAAAAGAAATTTCCACCGACTTTCTCACGGTGTACAGGCTACAAAGGAAACACACTGGGGATGGTAGAGGCTGTGATGGGCTGGGGCAGGGAGGGCTGAGTGATCACCTGTCACCGCAGTCACAACCAAGGACTTCCTCTGACAACTATATTCATTCTTTGGACAGGCTTGAATTAGCCTTCTGTGTAAAAAAGAAAATCAAAAGTATGCCGGGTTTTTTTTTTTTTTTTTTTTCCTGGAGACAGAGAGAAAGATGTAAATGAAGGGGTCTGGCAGTGGGGGAAAGGAAGGAAGGGAGATTGATAAACAGGAACACACACACACACACACACACACACACACACACACACGTTGGCAGCCAAAAAAGGTGCTGTATATTAGCTACTATGATGTGAAATGGCCCAGCAGAGATCGGCGTAACATCTGCCCTGCTCATTTCTTGCATGTCTACATATTCATGCTCAGCTTTTGGAATTCTCGGGAGGCACTTGAGTATATAGGAAGATGAGTTCCAATGAGCTGCAGCCTCCTGCTTTGCTGAAGGGATGGGAGGTGGGGATGTTGCTTTCCTGATTCAACTTCAGCCTTAAACATTTTTGAGCTTTTATTAACCAAGACAGATTTTAAGTATATGTGAAAGAAAAAGGAAGAGAAAGCAAATATAAAATTTGATGAATGCTCTTAGGCTGTATCAGGGTCACAAGACAGAGACAATGACAAGGGCCCAGGACTTAGACTTGGGTTCAGCCAGGCATGGTGGTGCAAGACTGTAATCCCCATATTTGGAAGGCTGAGAAAGGAAGAGTGTAGGTTTGAGGCAAACCTCAGCAACTCAGTGACACCTTATTTCAAAATAAGATTGGGTTAGAGATTTAGCTTAGGGATGGAGTGCTGCAGCTGGGTAAATTCTGCAGTGCAGGAAGACAGAGAGAAAGAAAGACAGACAAACTTGAGTTCAAAATCTGGCTCTGCCTCATGTGAGCAAGGATAATGGAATACATAATAGATAAATGTTTGTTGTTCAGAATAATTCAAGCACCCATCCAGCTCTTTTTCTCCAAATCAAGTTCTTTAGAGGATGTGTCTACATTGTCTGAAGCACTGTGTCAGCATTGCTCTTGGTCACCCAGGCACAAGCACAGGTCACGGAACAGAAACTAGTCCACTGAGCCACTTCTGCACCTGCAAGCTTGCCCCACTCTTCCTTCTGTCTGATCTCATCTATGCCTGGCCTTCCCTCAATCCTCCATATCTTCCAAGGTCTAGCTCAAAAGTCGATGTTCCTGTCAGGATTTTCAGGATTCTCCCAGTCAGATGTGGTCTTTTCCTCTGGACCCATTTCTCCCCTTATTAACGCATTCTATAAGCAATTATCGATCACCTGCTATATTTTGGGGAATTTGATAGATGCCTAAGAAATAAAGATGAATGAGACACAGTCCCCATTGTCACAGTCCCATAAGGACAACTGAGGACAGCATGATAGGAGCAGTACGTAGGTGTACACTGGCGATCGGCAGTCCATGGGAGTCTGTTCTCTAACAGCAGTTGCTTATACCTCCGGTCACAGTTACTTTGATCTTCTCTGCATTGACCACCTTAATACGATTTTCTAGAGGATAGATGTAATTTCTTTTGTCTTGTAATTCTTTAAAGTCTTGAACAGTATGTTGCAAATAGTAGATGTCCAATAAATGTGTTCTGAACATGCCATTAATATGCAAAGACTGTCAGCAGTGAACACTTACACATGTCTTGTCTAGAAAAATCCATATGCTGTCAAAGTTAAGCTATATGGTAAGATGGTCATGAGAACAAGGCTATCAAAGCCACATGGCCTGAGTTCAAATCCCCATACCAGCCTTGAATGACTGTTTCTTTAGAAAAAAACTTTTTTCTTTATTTCTTATTCTGTTCAGTAAGAAGTTTAATAATACTTATCACATCAGGTCACTGTAAGAATCAACTGAATTAGAGTATTCACTAAAGTATTTTGGGAACATGTCTTCTGGTAGTTTTGTAGTAAACATTAGCTATTATCTCCTTTTCCAAAACTGACCTAAATCTTCACTCTTGGAACATGGACTGTCACAGGCAGAATTTAAATTCCACAGATGAACCGCCTACCATCTTCATCTTGTGTATTTCTTTCCAGGTCTAGTCATAGTGTCAGTCTGCTACAGATCCAGAGACTAGGTAGTTTATAACTTTTACAAGCAGTACCTTTACCTTCTCTGGCCATAACTACAGATTTTCAAACAGAAGCCATGTTTCCAAAATACTTTAGTGAATATACTAATTCACTTGATCCTTACAGTGACCCGATGTGGTAAATATTATTATTATTATTATTATTATTATTATTATTATTATCATTATTATTATTACTGAACAGAATAAGAAATAAAAAAGTTTTTTTCTAAAGAAATAGTTATTTTGGTGTGAAAAATCATTAACTCTGTTCATTGCCTGAAATAGATGTGAAAATCCTTAGTAAAGATAATAAATCAAACCAGGCATGATGGTTGCAAGTATTTGAGAGGCAGGCATGATACCAGTACTTGGGAAGATGGTAGGTTCAAGGCCAGCTTCAGCAACTTAGCAAGATTCTCAGCACCATAATGAAATCTGGCTTCAGAATAAAATATAAAATAGGACTGAGGGTATACCTCAGAGATAGAATGCTCCTGGGTTCAGTTCCCAGCACCACTAACAATAATGATGATGATAATAAATCTAAATGTCCATTTGTTATGCTCCTATTATAGCTCATGTACTTTACATGTATTATTTCCAGGCCTTAAAACATTATTCAAGGAAGATACTATTATATGCATGAGGCTCCAGAAGATCAAATTATTTACCCAGAGGCCCCGTTACAGCCAAGTAGTTTGAACCCCCTTCCTCTATCTTGCCCTAGGTGTTTTATTTTTTACCTCTGTTTATGTTTCTAATGAGCTTTAGTTTGATCTTGGATTCATTATCTGTGAACTGCTTTTTCAGCACCAGTGAGGAACATGAAAGTTCAGGGAAACGTGGAAGTGGTAGAATTTAAACATGATCCTTGAAAATGCTTCACCTTATATCGTCAACAATTTAATGTGATTCACGATGGAGACAGGGTTTGAAGCTATCATCCAATCCTACTCCCCTCTTCCCGATAATTCTTTCACAAGATTGACTGACATCTGGCTGCTGACCTGATTTTCTAAGATTGGTAGGCACACACGTTCCAGGGCCTCTGCTTGCCAGTTTCAATATTTAATGGCCATTAAACATAGTTTATCCTTTTTTATATATTCAGACTCTCTTTGCATGCTAAATCCATTAGCTTTTATTCTGTCCACCACAGATTTAAAGAACAGCTGGCCATTGCCATCTTTCTAATTATATTTCCTATGGCGGATGGCGGCACTATCCGAGAGAAATATAATGTGAGACACATATATAATTTTAAATTAACTAGTAGTCAGATTTTTTTAAAAAAAAGTAAACGAAGCAAGTGAAATTAATTACTAGAACCGATCATCACAAATTTCACATGTGTTCTTTTGGAGTTCTGGAAGCCAAAAGTCCAAAATCAGTACCACTGGGCCAAAATCAGTGTTGACATGGGTATGTCCCCTCTGCAGACTCTAGAGAGAATTGTCTCCTGCTTCTCCCAGCTGCTAATGGCTGCTCTATTTCCTTGGCTTGTGGCCACATCACTCCAGTTTCTGCCCCCATCCTCCCACTGCCTTCTCCTTTGTGTGCACGTCCAACACCCTCTTCTTTCCTCTTACAGGATACATTAGCTATCATTAGGACCAGTCAGGTAATCCAGAATAACCTTTTCATCTCAAGATCCTTGGCTTTCATCACATCTGAAAAGTTTCTTTTTCCAAGTAAGGTAACTGTTATAGGTTACAAAGATTAGGACCTTATATCTTTGGGGACCACTATCAAACCTACTAAAAAGTAGTCAACAGGTGTAATGGTACACACCTGTAATCCCAATATTTGGGAGACTGAGACAGAAGGATGACAGGTTTATGGCTAGCCTCAGCAATGTGGTGAGGCTCTCTACAGCTTAGTGAGACCCTGTTTCAAAACTTAAAAATAAAAAATTAAAGCTGTGGGTATAGCTCAGAGGTAGAGAGCCCTTGGGCTCAATCCCTAGTACTACAAAAAAAGTAATATCTTCTTTGATCTACTCTATCCAGAATGCCATTATTTCAATATGTAGTTAATAATCCCAGAAAACTTCTAAATCTGGTGAGTTTTTTAAATATTTACAACACATCTCAATTTGAATTAGCTATATTGAAATTATAGTCACATTTGGCTATTCTATTGAACAGTCAAGAAATGCTTTAGTTTTATCATCAATTTTCTTTCCTTACTCAAAAGCAAAGTATTTTCTATAAATTTCCTCCATAAAAATGTCCCCATTTGATTTTTTGTCATCATGTCTATAGTTCTTATCTTCTTACCTCATAGAATTACCATGAGCATGAACCTATGGAAGCTTTTTGAAAAATGCAAATTATTTTATGGTTCCTTCAAAGGTCACCCAAATATATTACTAAAATGTTACAACAAAATAGCAGAAATGAAGGAGTAGGGCCTTGCTAGAGCCTAGAGTTGGGAGCTTGAGCAATATAGCTGGTCATAAATAATGAATGTAAGGAGACACATGCCTGTAATCTCAGGATTTAAAAGGCTGAGATAGAAGCCTGGCATGATGGCACACGCTTGTAATCACAGCATTCGGGGGGCTGAGATTGGAGGATCACGGTTTGCAGACAGCCTCAGCTACTTAGTGAGGCCCTCTGCAACTCAGTGAGACCCTGTTTCAAGATAAAAAATAAAAAATAGGGCAGGGAGTGTAGCTTGGAGGTCAAATGCCCCTAGGTTCCATCCCCAGACCTCAAAAAAAAAGGGCTGAGATAGGAGGATCACAGGTTCAAGGCCAACCATTAGCAAGCATCTCAGAAACATAGTGAGACAGTATTTCAAAATAAAAGAATGAAAAGGGTTAGGGTATATCTCAGAGGTAGAATGTCCTGGGTTCAATATAAATAAGTAAGTAAATAAATAAATAAATAAATAAATAAATAAATAAATAAATGGAAGGTAAGATCAATGTTTAGGGAAACACTAAAATGTATATTCTCATTTTAACATGGAAAACTTCATTTACTTACTCACTCACTCAACAAATTGACTCTGTCCTAGACACAATGCCAAGTTCTGGGAGTGCAATGTCAATAGTAAGAAAAAGCAGATATGGTCCTATATATCTCCAATATTGAGTTGAGAGAGGAGGTAGAAACCAATGGAAACTGCAACTATACACACTTTTTTATTCAACAAATTTAATTTTTATTTATTGGTGCACTGTAATAATATGAGGTACAAGATGGTAGAGGCATACATGCAAACATCACTCATTTAATCCTTCTCCAATTGCCTAGTATGTGCAAGGCGCGTGGGTTCAATCTCCAGCACTAACTGCACACTTTTGACAAAGAACAGAAAAACGTTCTCTGAGAAAGGGCTTGCGATCTTGTCTGGGACATCAGAGGATGTTTCCTTGAGCTAAACTATGAAACCTAAGAATTAACTCAGTGAAGAAGAAAGAAAGGATTTTGCAAGCAAGAAAAAATACTGTACAAAAACCTTTCTGGAAAAATCACAACATGACAAACAATAGCCAGGATGTCTGGAAAGAAGAGAATGGGCAAAGGGGACCAGGCACCAAAAGAGGCCAGAAAGGAAGAAGGGAACTCAACTGTGAAGCCCAGGTAAGAGAGGTATATTTTCCCCCTAATGTAAACACCAATCTAGCAAGATGTTTCATGCTTGGGAAAGCTCACTCTTGTGAAGAATGGATTGATGAAGAAGAGTAGGAAGTACAGATGGGAAGGGAATGGAAGCATTACTGAAGCCTAGGTAAGAAGCGAGGCATGGGAGAAGCATGTAATTATCCTTACACCTCCGCTCTCTCTCATATGTCATAGCAAATCCATTAGGAAAGCTTTGTGGTTAAATTCAAATTAACCCATTTACCACCTCTAATGTTGGATTCTACTCCTAGCCTCCAGAATTTCTTCTTTGGATGCTCTCACTTTTTTTCCCCCTAGAATCCCCCTACTTCCAATGTTGACTCTATAGTTCATTATACACACACAGAAGCCAAAGTCAAACCATGTTATTCATCAGCTCAGCCTCCCTCAAGAGCTTCCCATGTCACTCAGGATAGAGGTCCTTCAATTTCCTCATTGATCTGATCCTTACCAAATCTGACCCCGGCTCCTCCCACTCTCCCCTTTGCCACAATCGTCAGCTTGATCCCTTTAAATGAACCAAGCCTGATTCAAACTCAGGGCCTTGGCAACTGCTCTATCCTATGCCTGAAATATTGTTTTCTTAAATTTCCCATAGCCTCGCCGGGCGTGGTGGCGCACGCTTGTAATCCCTGCGCTTGGGAGGCTGAGACAGGAGGATCACACAGGTTCGAAGCCAGCCTCAGCTACTTAGTGAGGCTCTCAGCAACTTAGTGAGACCCTGTTTCCAAATAAAATATAAAAAAAGTCTGGGAGTATAGCCCGGAGGTAGAAAGCTTCTGGGTTCCACCCCCAGTACCACCAAAAAAAAAAAAAAAAAAAAAAAAAAAATTTCCCATAGCCTCTCATCTGCAACCCATCATTTAGATCTGCATTTAGCTCCCCATTATCTAGCTTCCTTATTCCAAACTGAAACTCCATATTTTATACACAAAAAGGTAAGGGAGCAAGTCACAGAGATTCCTAAAAGAAAAGCCTTCCAGGCTATGAGAATAAAAAAAAAAAGTACAAAATCCTGGGATGAGGAGTTCAGAAGAGGACAAGAGCAAGGAAAACAGACAGGCTCCAGTTGTGCTGCTGAAAGGTATTCTGGGTACCAAGGACCGGCTCACGCCATCCTTGCCTGCAGGTCATTGTGAGTTTAGTGATTATACCCTGAGATGAGAAGTCAGTGGGAGGTTCCAAGCAGAGGAATGGTGTGACTTTATTTTTATTTTAACAGGGTTTTTCTAGATGCTAAATTGAAAATTGTTGTAAATGGGGCAATAATGCAGAAGGGAGTTTATTTACAAAACTATTGTAGTTAACCAAGCAAGAAATGATGGTGGCCTAGATGAAGCAGGGAAGTGATGAAAAATGTTCAGGTTCTGCATATGTTTTTAAGGTGAGTGTGCCAGAATTTATGCTGGATAAAATGTATGGTAGGAGAGAAAGTTTTCTGAGGACTGAGGAATTGAAAAACAGGATGGTTGTTAATTGAGATGGAGAAGACTATAGGTTTGGAAGCAGTCATCAGCAGTTCAATTTTGGATGTTGGTTTCAAATGATCATTTGACATCTGTCTTAGTCAATTCTGGCTGCTATAACAAAATGTCTTAGACTAGGTTGCTTATAACAATGGAAATATACTTCTATTAATTCTAGAAGATGGAAGTCCAAGGTCAGGGCTGGTAAAGACCTTCTTCTGAAAGGTCTTCTGAAAGTCTTCTGCAAACTATAATCCTCTCCTTGTATGTTCACATGACAGAGAGCTCTCCAGCTCTCTGGGGATACTAATCCCACTCCTAAGGATGCCACTTTCATTACCTAATTACCTCCCAAAGGATCTGCTTCCAGATACAATCACACTAAGGGCTAGGATTTCAAACTATGACTTTGGGAATAACAGAAACATTTGGTCCATTGAAACATTCAAGTGGAGATGTCAGTGAGATTGTTCAATACACATGTTTTGTATTTGGGGAAAGGTCTAAGCTGGAAGTGTACATTTGGAAGTTGCCAGGAGTTACATGGTATTTTCAGCTCTGTGTTTGTAAGAGATCACCATGGGAATGGCAGCTGCTAGTAAGTAAAGGAATGTGCAGTTGGCTCACGGTTTTTGTATCTTGACAAAACGATCATTCTGGACCGTAGTCTACACAGAGGGAAGGAACTGCCAGTAGCCCAGTGAAGGAAATGGAGGAATGTGGCTGCGCAGTTATAGCAGGAGTCGGAATGACTGCTCGCAGATACCAGAGCCATAGTTAACCTCCCAGAGAACATTCAGCCAAATTAACTCCCTGGGCCCAGCTGCCTGATATAAATGTCTCAAGTCTCCTCCAGGACCAAAGGCCTTACATGAGTTACAATGCTGAGGTCACCCATGAGCTGATTTATTGTCCTGAGCATAATTTTATATGTGTGCCTCCTCCAACCACATCACTTTCCACTTTTATACTCAGCTCCAGCAATTCCTAAGAACGTCTGGACTATAATAATGATAATAACGGCCATGATGATCCCAATTCTCTGACCGTGGCCAAAGGGCAAGTTGCTGTAAACTGGCAGAGGGAAGGAAACCCTCCACAGGCAGCTTCCGGTAGAGAAGAAGGCAGGTCTCATCCTCCCCCCAGGCCTTGCACTCCTCACCCCAACTTTACTGCCAGCTTGGTTAGCTCCAGGAGTCTGACCTGGGTTATGAAAACGGAAGTCAGAGGACCCCAGTTATGGGATGTAGGAGACAATAAAATGTGTGGGATAGAAGGAATGGAGAAAGGTTTCTAATATAAAAAGTGCACATGTGTTAGCATGGCTGCTTCTCCCATTACCACTGCAGCTTTGATTCTCATTAGCATCTTCATCATTGCCCTCTTTCATTAGACAAAGCTTTTATAATAGCAAAACCAGGGGCCACAACTGTCCGCCACTTCCTTCTCTTCCACAGTCATGCTCAGACTCCTAGTTTAAAGGAGCTACCAAACCCCGTGTGGTGGCGCACACTTGTTTTGGGAGGCTGGGACAGTATTTGGGAGGCTAGGGTAGGAGGATCACAGGTTCAAGGCCAACCTCATCAATTTAGTTCCTGAGCAACTTAGTAAGACCCTGTTTCAAAACACAAAATAGGGCTGGGAGTGTAGCTTGAAGGTAGAATGCCTCTGAGTTCAATACCAAAAAAATAAAAAATAAAGGAACCTCCAAAGCCACATGTCAGGCAAACAAGTAAAGAATACTGCCCACTTCCATATTTTGCCCATCTGACCCTTACCTTCCTACCCAATTGTAAAGTGGTCACTCCTTATTAACCTGTGGTCCATATGCTAGCTCACAGCATAATTTTTCAATCTGTTGTGTTGGATAGAAATCTCAGATACCTTCACTCCAGAGCATATGGAACTGTGATGCACATTGGGCATCAAAGGTTCACATCCCAGGACTCACAAACACAGCTGGAGATGACAAGGAGGTGGACTTCCCTCTCTACTAGGAAAGACTTGATAGAATCTTAATATGGATAAAATCATCCATTCAATTAACTCACATTAAAAATATGTGAGGGCCACCAACCACTGTCAAAGAGCATAGATAGCATACGAAGAAATGATGGTGACCGACGAAAGAAAAATACAGTGATGATCAAAATAGATATATAACCTACATTCACAGAACCTGAAAGTATAATGATGGAGACCAATAATAATCAAATAAATATCTCCATAATATTTGTCATATGGAACTCAAAGAAGAAATAATTGCAGTAAATGGAAATGGTATGAGGAATCTTTCAATCTGAACATGGGAAGGAGAGAGGGAATGAAGAAAGACTTCCCTGAAGTGTCATTGAAGCCAACATAGGAATGGTGAGCACACGTTGGCTAGGGGAGCAGAGGGGCTGAGTGTGAAAGGGCAGGGTCCTTGGGTCTTTTGGACAGAGACACCAGTGTGTGCATGGTCCTGAAAGAGAAACTGGAATTGTGACAAAACAAAACTAAAGCAGTAGCATGCTGAACAGTGAGCGCCTAGGCAGGCCAGGGAAGGACATCCGCTACAAAAGCGGCAGGAGGGGATATTTTAGGGAGATCGAAATGTTCTGCATCTGGATTAAAGCGGCAGTTACATGACTGTATACAGTTGTCAAAACCCATGACTTTAATCACCGTATTTTATTACAGAGAAATGATTCTTCAGTAAAGCTTGGTGGGAGAACATGGTGAGATTTTTAAGTCTTTCCCTTCTTTAAGGTTCAAATTAAAGCTTGTAATGACCTGACCTCACTTCACATGAAAACAAAGCAGAAACAGAACTACAAAAATAAATGTATTTATAAATGTATGTACATGTTCATTTGTTTAAAAAAAAAAATTATTTGAGGTAGCCAGGTATGGCGTCACATGCTTGAAATTCCAATACTTGGATGACTGAGATGGGGGCCGCAGGTTTTAAGCCCTGTAGCTTAGAAAGATCCTCATCAACTTAGTGAGACCTTGCTTCAAAAGATAAAGAAGAATTCTAAAAACGGGTGCAGGCATCGCTAAGAGGTAGAATGCCCTGGGCTCAATTCCCAGTACCTACCCAAATTTGCTCTAGGTGGAAAGGGCAGACTTGAATTCCAAGGGACTTTTTTATTTTTTTTGGTGGTGGTACTGGGGTTCCTGGAAACCCTTCTACCTCCAGGTTACACTCCCAGACCTATTGTTACACTTTTTAATTTGGAAACAGGGTCTCTTAAGCCAGCACGGCTGGCTTCGAACCTGCGCAGTCCTCCTGTCTCCGCCTCCCAAGCGAGGGGATTACAAGCGTGCGCCACCATGCCCGACTCCAAGGGACTTTTAATATTTATATTATCCAGTAAGAGCAGGGCACTTGAACTTTCTGGGTGGGCCTCAATTTCCTCACCTGTAAAAATGGAAAGAAATGGCTGATACCAGGTTATTGGTGAGGAGAGTATCTCATTTAATCCATAGACCAATGTCAGTTTGGATGGATAGATGATGATGATAGATTAGATAGATGATAGATAGATGATAGATAGATAGATAGATATAGATAGATAGATAGATAGATAGATATAGAGATAGATGGATAGATAGATAGATAGATAGATATAGATAGATAGATAGATATAGAGATAGATATAGAGATGGATGGATAGATAGATAGATAGATAGATAGATAGATATAGAGATAGATATAGAGATAGATGGATAGATAGATAGATAGATAGATAGATAGATAGATAGATAGATAGATAGCAGAGCCTTCTTCGCTGCCATTTTCTTTAGAATCTAAAAAGCCAAGCACATTGCCAGGTTATCACAATGAAATCAACCTCCACAATAGGTCATGTGTGACCCTGTGTGCTCTTCTGGATATAGATTCTTTTCATGGCAAGACTGGGGCGGGGGTAGGGGGATCCCGAGCAGTGGAGCATGGCCATTGCTGTGTGTGGGGCTGTCATTTCAGCCTCAACCTGCCACCTGCCCCACCCCAATCCAATATGCAGAAACACTATTACTCAGCCCCCCCGCATAGCCATGCTCATCTAGAACCTGTCTGAGATCATGGCTGTGTAAAGATACAAACTACAGTGAGAAATGTTCAAACCTCTGCCAAAGAAAAGGAAAACAAAGATCCCGGGGACAATGATCAAAGTGCTCCTCTTAGATGCAAAAAATAACTGCACACCTAAAAAAAACATTTGAATGGTAACTCTTTTCTCTCTTCTTCCACACTCTCCTCCTTTCCATTTCCTTACTGCAACTTTTTAAAGTCATAAAAATGAAATTTATAACTTTCCAAAGTCATAAGTAGATGAAATTCATTATTAAAGCTTGAAACAATTAATTGTGCCTCCTTTTATGTTTCAACTGCCTAAGAAAATCTAGTTTTCAATAGAAAAAGGACACCCTTCACCCAGTGTGAGTTTTCTCTGGAGCCCAGGATTGTGTTGATCGTCACCATAAAGAACGCACAGGCAGAGGACAGCCTGGCAGAGAGCACTCGGAGGCCCGCAGACAAAGGAGGTGTTATGTGTAGTACAACCATTCATTGCAAAGGGATTGTTTAAGTGGGGATGACTGGTCGACACTCACACAAGAGGGAGCCTTCATACGTAAATAAAGGCTGACTGCCGGGAAGCCCCTCCATCTGTTGCTGCCCAGGGCTGGACTTCCAGGGCGCTGGCTGCACTAATTAAAAACATGGATGGATTTGTGCCCCCACATGTTCACTTTTAGGAAATCACTGAGAGCTTGTTTTTAGGCAGACCCAGCTCCAGGCGGGCTCCTTGCTGCTCTTAGCCAAATGTCTCATGGCTGCGGTTGTCCTTTTGTCATTGATTTCTAATATTGTTCCTCCCTGTCCCTTCTCTCCATTTGGACATTTCTAGCCATCACGGTGGCTAGAGATTTGTTCCGCTGTTCACTCTGGGGCCCAATTCAAGGCATCACTTTCCCCTGAAGAAAGAGAGAAAAAAAGGAAAAGCTCATATGGATGTGTGTCCTGGACAGGGGACTGCTTTGGCTTTCGCAGGCCCTGCCTCTGCTAGCCTCAGACGGGGAGGATGTGACACAGGTTTCAGTAAGTAGTCGGGAGGGGCAAAGGGTTCGTAGCCTTGGAAAACCTATGTGTACTATCACTGCCCTCCACTGAAGTTTCCTTCTCCCACCAGACCGAGGCCAGATTTGTGGATGTCACATCAGAGATGGATACAGATCCTAAGTGCTGTCACTTCCCGGGTATATACAGGAGTAGGTCCTGAATTGGAAATTCTGACAAGTTGGCCTTACCTCTTCTGTTCTCTCTGTCTGATGGAGGAAAGGCGAGCATAGTTGTCAGCCTGTTTTGCACCTAGAGGAAACAGCCTCGCCAGGCGTGTGTGAAATAAGTGTCTCACGATGCATGACGAATGGCCCCAACTCCTGACTAAGAACTTGGAGCTCTTTCTGTTAGATCACACAAGCTTGAAAATAGCCACCTGGCTCTTCCCAATAACCTCTGCATTCCTGACAGGACAATAGTGTGTGTGTGTGTGTGTGTGTGTGTGTGTGTGTGTGTGTGTGTGTAGGGGGGTTCTGTACTCTTGTTTCCACTGCCTGATGCAGATGTACATGGGTGAGGTTTTATCATTGTTGGGGGTGGGCTGCTTATTTGCTGGAAGGAGTCAGCATGTCACGGGAGAGGGACAAGGCAAGACTCCAGCATCCTTTCTCTACTGTATTCCTTCCTACTTTGGTCAGACCACTTGAATACATCCTTGCTTGTATAAAATACAGAAGGATAAACTGTCATCTGCACAGAGACTTTTGAAAATTAAGATTTATGTGGCGATGGTTGAGTGTGGTGACACATGTCTATAATCCCAGTACTTGGGAGGCTGAGATAAAAGGTTCGCAGGTTCACAGCCAGCCTTAGCAACCTCCTGGGGATCTCTGCAACTTAGTGAGACCCTGTTTAAAACTTTTAAAAAAATAAATAAAAATAGACCTGCAGATACAGTTCAGAGGTAGAATGCTTCTGGGTTCAATCTCCAGTACCACAAAAAACAAACAAACAGAAAAAAGCTAAGATTTGTGTGGCAATGGTCAGGCACATTGGTACACATCTGTAATCCCAGTATTTGGGAGGTTGAGACAGGAGGATCACAGGTTCAAAGCCAGCCTCGGGAACTTAGGGAGACCCTCAGCCACTGAGACCCTGTTGATTTAAAATACATATGAAACCCGTGATGGCGTGGTGGCGCACGCTTGTAATCCCCGCGCTTGGGAGGCTGAGACAGGAGGACCGCACAGGTTCAAAGCCAGCCTCAGCTACTTAGTGAGGCTCTCAGCTACTTAGTGAGACCCTGTTTCCCAATAAAAAGTGTAAAATAAATCTGGGAGTATAACCTGGAGGTAGAAAAGCCCCTGGGTTCCACCCCCAGTACCACAAAAAATAAATAAATACATATGAAAGGTTCTCCAATTCAGCCTATGTTTATTCCTATGATTGTATTTATTGGACAGCAAGTATAGAGCTATTGGTATTGAATGCATTCTAGAACCCCTGACTTACTTAAGAGTAGTTGGATAAATTTAATCCATAGCCAACTTTCTCCCCAAAACTTCAAAATGAGAGCCAAAATGGAAATTAATTGAGGGGTTGGAAGTAACATAAATATAGTTGAAGAAAGAATATGGTCTTGAGTTAAGCTTAAAATCTATTAGATTAGTAGTAAAACATTTCATTTCTTAAGTTTTTTTTAGGTTTATTGTGGTGCTGCTCACTCTTGTGGAAATTAGTAAATTGAAAACATTCTAAGCTTGCCCTATAAACATTCACAGGATGGGTAAGATGCATTCATTAATTCTGTTTGTTTTATTTATCTCATCTGTTTCCTGGGTAAGCTAGCAAGCATATTTATTTTATTAATTGTTGACACCAATATTACAAGCTAAGAGCCATTTGAGTATTTGTTTTAGTCTTCAATCACCTCATAGACCATCTAGTGTTTAGAGTACAAAATATAGCTGCTATTAGAATAGTTTTAGAATCCTAAATATATTTTAGATGGGGAGTCCAAACTAGGATTTACATAATGGATTTTCATTTTATAAAAGGTGCTCATAACTCTTGTTAAATTTCTGCAAATTTTTTCTTTAATTCAAGTTCACCCAAGCTACAAAATGGAGCTAATCCAAGATAAAAGTAGGGACAAAATGATTAAAGTGTCCTTCTATTTTGATAAGGGCACTGGGTTAATATGCAAACGCCATTGTTGATGTCAACATCCCAAGCTAAAGATAAACACTGGGCTGCTTGGACTTTAGATTTTGGTGACATTTTTCTTTTGTTAATGAGCATTTCTTTTTCTGAAAGAGAAAAAAAAGACTTTATCTCTTGTTCCATGGCTCCAGGCCAAAAGAGATCTTTTCTTCCCTCTTTGCCTTCATCCTTCAGCAACAACAGAAAAAATTCTTTCTTTTCTTATTTATCTTTGCATTTTTGTTAATATCCATTTCATTAGGACTCTTATATCTCCTACTTTGGCGAAAAATGAATTCACTTGCATTAATATTTATTCTAGCCCTTTCTTTTGAAACATTTCAGTGAGTTCATTGCTGTGAAAGGTAGCAGGTTTTGTGGGTCTGATGTTGTTAAGTAAGCATAGCTTTGTGTCTATGTCTCTAAGGACATTACAAATGTGTTTTCTTTTGTTTGGGTGAGGTTTATTTTACCACCGCCTGGTTGTTATAAGAGTGGAGTCAATCTAGTCATTTGTTTTTTGGGGGAAAATGTGATTATCATCCATGCCCTAGGACTTTCACACTACCTTCAAAAGGATGGCCGAGTACACCACAGTCTCTGCCATGGTACCTAGGTCTGGGTTCATATGGAGCACTCGGGTGACTCTTCTTCCCACCATGAGAGATGCATGTGGTGAGAGACTCTTCCTTTTTAGCAGTCAGGTTGTATGATGTGCCATACAGTAGGTGTTAATGACCCAGTGAGAGCCAGGCACTGTGCCGAGTCAGGGACAGGGACAGAGTAAGCCAAGATGTGTGGCAGCAAAAGTCAAAGTCAGGCAGGGGATAACATTTGGGGGACCTCAAGTTAAGACACTTCAAGAAGGAAGGTTGGAGAGACGAAAAAAGAACTAACAGATGTTGTCAAGTAGAAGGAGAGGCCTGGAAAGTGACAGTGTGACGAGCTCTCTGCCTTCCCTGAGACGTTCCTGCATTTTTTTTTTTAACACTTGAGGCTCTTCTCTCCCCTATTCTGCTTTTCATAAACCCCCCTCTTCACTTGAGCTCTTCAGGGTAGGACATGCTTCTTGTCTAAAACAGGTGTCATTATTAATTGTTCATGTACCCTGACTTTTTTTTTTTTTTTTGCCAAAGAAGAAGAGATGCTTTAAGGCCCCAAACTATTAAAGTATTCAGTTTGGCCAGGAAAGGGGAGCTTGGCTCGTGCCTCACATCAGGGACACCATTCCCCAACCTCTCGGGCTGGAGAGTGCATGGATGGCTTGGAGTGGAGTTAACATATCATTTCCTAGGGGCCCAGCGTGGGAGGGAAATGAGGCTAACCAGCAACTGACCCAGCTGACAATTCCATTTCCATGCGAACACATCTCCTCTAGCACTTGGCAGATTCTGATTTTATTTAAATCCTCCTCAGAATTAAATCCTTGCAACACCAAGCCGAAAGGAGGGCCAAGTATGAGATGGGGAGGGAAGTCGGTTCCTAACCTGATACTTCCTGTTGAAATGGCAGTGAGATGACTGCTAAGTGCCTGTGAGGGGAGAGTGGGGAGCACCCGAGGAGGCAGCAGGCACTCAGGGGAGAAGGCGGAATTGCTGGGAGTCCTGTGCCTTGGTTTTCTTTCTGGACATGTCTATCTTCCAGTCACCAGCCAGTATAATTAGGTAAGGAGGCAGATTTTGTGAACAAAGAAAGTCATCACCAATTCAGAAGGCTTTGGGGATTCTGAGCAATTGTGAGCAAGATGTTCCTCTGGGATGACTTGCCAATAGGCCCTAAGAAGCGATGGGATGGGAGATAAAGTTGCAATAAGAACCAAAGAACTGTTAAAATTGCCTGTTCAATCTGAGCACATCCGGAGTTCACTCCTGGCCCATTGCATGTCTTTTGACCAGAGAATAGCTCCCATTTATTAAAATAATTCTTCCAATGTGCTGTGAATTCTCATGTCACTCTAATAAAATTATCCAATTCTAGGCACAAAGGATTGATGTAAAAACACTCCCAGAAACATGTATGCGTGTGTGTGTATGTGTGTGTGTGTGTGTGTGTGTGTGTGTGTGTGTGTGTGTTACTGGGGATTGAACCCAGGGGCCATTCTTCCTCCATGCTACATTCCCCAGCCCTTTCTTATTTTTTGTTTGTTCGAAATGGGTTAACACTAGGTTTGCTGGGAGTCCTGTTAAGTTGCTGAGGCTGTCCTCGAGCCTTGATCCCCCTGTCTCAGCCTCCCAAATACTGGGATTACAGTTGTGTGCCACCATGCCAGGCTGGAAAATGCATTTAAACATAAGGTAAAACCTACGAGGTAAATGTCCATTCATGAAGCTGTAGGCATCATTGAGTCACAGTAGATACACAGCAGGCTAGAGTGTATCTCCTCTGTATCTCCCGAGGTCCATTGGAGGGACTGTACCTCATCTGGTGGGGTTGCATCTGAGTGTAAAACTGGCTACACTCAAGTTCATCTTACCAAAAGTGACCAGAAGGTAACCAAGAATCATAGGGAGTGAGCCCTTTGACACTCACTCTTGGCCCCCAGGAAAAGAGACATGTAGCCCCCAGGTTGCCCAGCACAGTACCTCCTCAGACCCTCCCAGTAATCCCCAAGGGAAGAAACAATCTTAGCATTTGATAAACTCTGGAAAGTCACCAGTAAGTTCAGAGTGCTGAACAAAGCTAGAGAGGAGTATTAAGATATTTTATTGATATCCCATAATTGGAAAAAATGACAATGGCCATTGGCTGTGAATGGTGGGAGGTTCTCAGCAACATGGCGTCTCCTGGCCATGGTACCACTGATCCCATTGGCTCCAGACTTTCCTCCATCTACCCTCCCCTGGCTGCCACCCCACCACTCTCAAGTAATACACATCAGTGTTCTTGTTCTAACATCACCCTAACGCTACAAGTCCATTTGAGGTTGGGATGATGCAAACCTTTTTCAAAGACTATGGAAAAACAAAAGGAAATAGTCAGCTACTTATTACAATACCACATGAATCACAAGGGTGATTCACAAAGGACTTCTGAGCTTGCCAGGCGTGTGTGTGTGTGTGTGTGTGTGTGTGTGTGTGTGTGTGTGTTTAATGTTTTGTTTTGTTTCCACTGATGGAAGAAAAATTCACTCGTTTCCAAAACAAAATAAACCAGATCTTTATGAGACAAGCTTTCTGACATAAGACAATCATTCAAAAACCAGCTCCATGCCTATAAAACTTCAATATCTGTCACTTTACTTTTGTTCCCAGTAGGAGAGGCAAGTTAATTGTTGAGTGGCAAATAAAATAATCTTTGACATCACATTTCTTCCAGAAGAGATTTTTTTTTGTGTGTGTGGTGGTACTGGGGGTGGAACCCAGAGGCTTTCTATCTCCAGGCTATACTCCCAGACCTATTTTATATTTTATTTGGAAATGGGGTCTCACTAAGTTGCTGAGAGCCTCACTAAGTAGCTGAGGCCGGCTTCAAACCTGCGCGATCCTCCTGTCTCAGCCTCCCAAGCGCAGGGATTACAAGCGTGCGTGTGCCACCACGTCCGACCAGAAGAGATTTTTCATAAGGCACACTGAACACACTTTGGTGCTAATTTAATAGCATCTTGGTCAGAGAGGTTTACTCCATACTGTCTGCAAGGATGGGAGGAGTTCCCAACAAAGAAAGCCACAAGTTTCCGAAAAGAACAGACATCTCTGGGAGAATCACTGTCAAGCCCAGGATATTTGGGTTTTACCATCAATTCACACTATGTCTAAGTGCTGACTGCCCTGCAGTTTTGCTGTTGCTCTACTGGTACAAAGAAAGGACTTTTGGGAGGATGAAACAGGATAATCTCAGGCTTGAGCCCAGCCTGAGCAACATAGTGGAAATCTCAACAATCTAGCTAAACCCCATTTCAGAAAAACAAAAACAAAAGCAAAAGATAAAATAGGGCTGGAGATGTAGCTTGGAGGTAGGATGCCCTTGGATTCAATCTCTAGTACTACCAAAAGAAAAGAAAAGAAAAGAAAAGAGAGAAGAAAGAAAGAAAGAAAGAGAGAGAGAGAGAGAGAGAGAGAGAGAGAGAGAGAGAGAGAGAGAGAGAGAGAGGAAGGGAGGAGGGAGAAAAAAAGAAGAAATGAAGGAAATAAAGAAGGAAGGACACATTTGAGGTTTCTTTTGTAGCAGATTTGACTGCCCCTACCTTTTCTATCTACAGCTAAAGGAAAAGCAGGATCACCAATGAAGTAGCTCTAACAGGTATTGTGATTTGTTTCAGACAATTCCTTCACCTCAGTATGAACTACACATATATGTTCCTACACATATATTTTCTGTATTCTGGTCCTCATAGTCACTAGCTAGCTGCTTTTCTTCATTCCCATATCCCTCACCGATCAGATTATTCTTTTAAGGAAAAGCTACACCACACAAGAAGGACCACCTGATCCCATCACACTGGCACTGTGATCAGTAGCCTCTGCACAACTGTTTGTGAAAAGCTATTATTCTATTTATAATCTGCTTTCCTGATCGCTTTTAACTAACTCGTGGAGTCGATGCACTAAGGTAGAAAGGTTTGTGACCCATCTGTTGAGTGTATAATTTCCTTTTCATTGGCCAGCCCAGTCCAATAAAAAAAATATTATTAGGTGCACTAACTCAATCAGCAAACAAATGACAGGCAGATGGTCTTCAAAAACAATACTGGCCATGAATACCACCAAGCCACAATGTGGGCCCCAGCTTTTAGGCAGCTTTTGTCTGAAAACACTCCACTAGGTTAAGTGATGCAAAATACGACAGAAAGAGAGAGAAGCTGTGTGTAAATGAGGAAGAAGTGAACGGCCTCTGAAGAGCTTCATGAAAGCCTATGATAATTTTATTGAAAAAAAAAAGCATCCTACTTAAATAATGTAGCCCTGTGATGGTGCTGAAATCCAATAGATTACCTTCAAGTGACACTTCTCTTCTAAATCCTTATTTTGTCAGTTCTTTTTTTTTCCCCCCTTCTAAATGGATTCTTTATCTGACAGAAATTTTTCAAGTTTTATTTCAGCTGAGCGATGCAACTTGTTGAGTAAAAGCTTTTATATGAGAGAATTTTACTGGTAGGAAGGCAGGCGGGCAGGCAGGCAGGCAAGCTGGCTTTTAAGGGATTTTTTTAGTACTCAACTATTCTGTTTAAGGCTCAAGATCCCACTTTTTTACTCTTAAGTCTCTGACTTCATCACAAAGAATATCGTCAAGCTAGCATACTTACTGTTCTTTGAAGTTCAGCTGTCCTTACATTGAAATCCTGGATGTGATTTTCTAAAACTGAAGGAGAAATGGGTCTCCTTAATACTTGCCAGAGAGACCCTCAATTTTTTTTTATTTCATGCCTATAATTTTCTCTTTTCAAGGCTTTTAAATAAATTAACAAATGCCAACCCAACTACCATATGGTCACCATAGTCCTACAGCTTCTGTATCCTTCAAATAAACCTATATCTCCTCTAATTGTTGTATGTGAGTATCTTAGTAGCTGTGATGTTACTACATGCTTGGGATTATGTTGTAACCATACATTTACAATCAACAGTATGGTTTGTGCTATACTCTGATTGGTGAGGGATTCAGCTCCAAAGTCCCATCCTAACAGGCTGTTTTCTGGGAATTTCCCTAATACCACCTCTCTTAGTGAAGTTCATTGAAAGCAGAGCCAAAGAGAGGTAATTTTTTAAGAATAATTCTGGCGATCAAATGTCTAGGGTCAACGACAGAGAAGGAAGAAAAAGTTCATACAAGCATGTATTTTTATATTATCCACCACTATAGGCTATTGGTTCTGAATTCCATGGGACTATTTGAGGATACTTACAAACTTCTCAGCCCAGTAGATGAAATGGAAAAACATGTACCCACCAATCCTCATTCACTGTTGGTTAAGGACAGCCCATGGGTATCAATTTCCTAATTCTTCCAGGTCAGTTAAACATATAGTTTGAACAAGTTTTATGGGCATCAGAGAAACCCTAGGCAATTTTTTTTTTGCCAGAATAAAACCCACTAGAAATTGGATAACTGCATAGTCTTCTTTAGGTAAATAGTGTGAACCATATTCATAATTTTCTTACATTTTTCAAGATGGAAAAAATCAACATAAAATTGAAAGTATTATTTTTTATTAATCAACCAATCAAGTAAAATTTATCTGAAAAATGTGATATATTTTTTTCTCTAGTCTTTTTTGCCCTGAGAGAAAAATACTTTTCAGTTTTTAAAAAGCCTGGCTCTGCTTTGGTTGTGTGGCTTGTTATGTTTTGTTTTTAGTAAACTGCAAATTATTAACTGAAAACATTTAACTGAAAAAGACTTTATTCAGAGCTTAGTGGGCTCTCTTTTACAAAGGGACACCACACTGCTTCCTCTAGATATTTATTTCATTAAAGTATTTATTTAAAATTAGGGAGCATCCTTATCTTTATTCTTGTTCTTCCTCAATCTCCTACTTTTCATTAAATAGTTCTATTACTCCAGACCATGTGTTCTTTTACCATCTTAGGCTGAAATGAGACCCTCAGGCAGAGAGAAAGCTTAGGTCATCTTTACTCACATCTGAATATCTATTACTAAAACGTACACATGGGAGCACTCATCTTTAATTCCAAAGTTTTATAAGAACAAATGTGGGACCCATCAGAATATTCATTAGGAGAAGGAGATAATCAAATGGGTCCGGGAGACAGATCCATGAAGTGTGGATATGCAGAGCCAGCGCATGAGCCTGACGCCTCTGAGCGTTAACACATGGTCCCTCCATCAAAGCTTTGTATATGCAGTTCAGCTGCCGGACTGACAGAAGATTTGGGTTTGCTAACACACACTTCATTAAAATACCAGCTAAAATCCAAGTTTGAAATCCCACAGTTTGTGTTAGTTGATAAAACTCAATTGCTTCTAATTACTGTTAGTGCAGCTTTAAAATAATATTTTGTTGTAATAAAGGATTCAATATGACAAGCCAGAGTTGGCCTGCTGAACTGGAGACACAAGGCCTGAGGGGATGTGTGCACACACAGGGATTGCTGCTCTGCCTGACTTGTTTTTCTAAATTTTTTCCCAAGCATCCAACAGAAAGAAGAAAAAAAAAAAGTGGCCAGTCTAAATGGGTTTCAAAAAGGAAGGTAAGACTCAAACATTGCATGACATTTGCATCTCAAGTCACTGAGGCTTAAGGGACTGGACACTGAATTGAAATGAAATCAGCAGACTTAGGTGATTTTTCAATCCTTTAATGGAACATGCACCAAATTTAGCCAACATTCTCTTCTTCCAGTACTTCTATTTACCCCCTCCACCCCACCTGAAAAGATTCTCAAGGTTAGCATGCTTGGCAAGATGAAATATCTTTAAATATTGAAAGTTATTGGCTTTAGCATTGGAAAAGTGAGGGGCTTCTTCTCTCTCACAAATCTCTTCCATCCACTGCAATCCAGGAACACCAGTATTCATAAGATTTCTGCAGCAGGCAGAGCTGATTCACACCTCCCGGCCTTTATACTTTCTTTCCCTTCCCCCAACCCCTCTTCACCAACTCCTACTCAACTTTTAGGTCTCAGCTTAAACTCTGGTCCTGGGGAAAGACTTCCCTGACCTTCCATGTTTAGGTTAGTTCCTCGTCATACATACACTGTCGTCACAGCCTGCAAATCTCCTTCAAGGTCCTTTGATCAAAACTGTGATTACTGCATAACTATTTATTTAATCTACTTGCTCTGCTAAGCCCCAAAGTATAGGCATCTCTCTAGCCTACCTTCTCCACAGCTGTATCCAAAGTACATAGAACATAGTAAGGAATTAGTTAGGTGAAGAATAGCAAATTCATTTACTAATCAGAAAATCAAAGTGATTTTATGAAGTATAAGGAGGAATAAGATATTTATATGGATATGTTGACTAGGAACAAAGTAAATGTTTGATGAAATATACCTCATGCAACAAGAATGGAGAATCTTCTCATTCTCTTGGTAGAAGCCTCGGGGTGGCTATAAAACCCTCCTGGGGAAATCCAGGTTTAGAGATTGACAACCACTGTCTATTAGAAAAAGCAGACTCTCACTGTCACACACAAATAGGTGTCCCAAAATGGTCCATATCAGAACGGTCTCTACTTCCGTCCAGGGTTTTTTCCCTATTTGACTCGTTCAGTCGTGAATTCCTTGCCAGCCCTAAGCCTTTCTGGTGTACATCCTAAAATGAAACAGGCCGACTTCACCTTACAGTAATGGAGGTCAGTAATATTTATAACAATAATAACCATACTAAGAAATGTAATGGTGTATCTTTTAGCTAACCAGTATCTGTCTTATCATCTCAAGGGGTAACTTCCTAGGATCTTTCTTGGAAATGATAGTCCCCCAGTGGTCCCCAGGGATTCTCTATCCTCTCCTGGCTAGGTTATTCAGATGCTCACTCCCTGGAATTTCAACCTTGAACAAAATAACTAGATGGAAGATTAAGTGGATTCATTTCAAAAGAAACTCCTGAAAAGACTATTGGGAATATCCTTCCAAAATCCCTACCCATGGGTTGAAATCAGAGAACTACAGTAACATATGCATACCCATGTTCATAGCAAGCACAATTTGTAATAGCCAAAATATGGAACCAACCCAGGTCTCCATCAACAGATGAATGGATTGCAAAATTATGGGAAATACACATAATGGAATTCTATTCAGCTATAAAGAAGAACAAAATCATGGCATTCACAAGAAGATGGAAAGATCTGGAGAACATTATGTTAAGTGAGATCAGCCAAGCACAGAAAGAGAAGGGACATATGTTTTATCTAATATGCCCAAACTAGGGAGTATTAGGAATGCCAGAGGGACTCCAGATAGTGGAGGGAAAATCTCAGCAAAGCTAGAATGGAAGGATAGGAGAGGAAGAAGGCTGAGGTTGATTAATGGAGGAGCTACATCTGAATACGTGTAAAAGTATGAATATAGCATGGTTAATCTGGACATTCATTGTTGGGAGGAAAGAAGGGGAACCAGGGGCAGGGGGAGAGGGCACAAAGCACAGTCTAAATGTATGCCATTTTCAATATGTTCCACTTATAAATAAAAGTAAAAAAATAAAATTTTATTAAAAAAGAAAAACAAAAAACAAAATCCCTATCCATGATTTGAACTGACTGAGCTTCTTCCATACCTAGAAATGTATTTCTTGATTAACCTATCAACTGGCCAATACACTTCCAAAAACATTCTTCATGCTTAAAAAAGCAGAAAAAGTCTATTCCTATTAGTTTTGGCTGAAATTATCCAAATTATCCCAATCAATACAATGATTCTAAAGATACAATGATGATGAAGATGATGATAACAAATAGTTCAAGAGATTTCATAGTTTTATTTTTCACTGTAAAATTACATTTACTCATCCAATAACTTCTCTGAGATTAAATGATTCAAATGTAAGTCAATTCTGAGTGGTTATCATCTATTATACAAAATGCTAGTGTACAAAATAATTCTAAAAAGACCGTAACTGTGATATAATCTAATCTCTATTATTTGGTTTTGTATGATTATTTTAGCTTTTCTAAGCACTAATTCTAAATGGGAAAATATATAATTTTTCTAAACTTATCTCATTAAGGAACTCATTATTAATTCTTCATATTGCTAATGTTTAAATATTTCTAGAGAAGCTATTTCTGTACATAAACTCAATAGCTTTTATAATCATTGTTAATTATTGTAGCACAAACATTTATATTTAAGCTGAGTAATAGCATTTTATGTCCTAAAGCTCTTAAGAAAAATTTAACTGCAAATTAAATCTCGAGTAGGGGAGAAGTCCATCAAGTGCTGTGTGCATGTATATTCTTATTACTCTGAGACTACAAGGCACCAATAAAAGTATGCAAAAAAATTAAACCTCAACTGCTTACCTCTATTTGAAAGCGCATATCCACTAGCTATGCTGTATGTCCAACCACCCCAATACTAAGTAGTTTAAGCCACAACAATTTATTATTCATTTACTTGTTTGTTTTGGTACTGGGAGTTGAACCTAGGGACATTCTACCTCTGAGTTATATCCCTGGCCATTTTTATTTATTTATTTATTTTGAAACAAGGTCTCCCTAAGTTGCTGAGCCTGCCCTCAAACCTGAGATCCTCCTGTTTCAGCCTCCCAAGTACTGGGCTTACAGGCACATACCACTGTGCCAGGCATTTTTGTTTATATGTCTGAAGGTCAGCTGATCTACACTGAGAAATCCTGGTTCAAGCAGCAGGACTTGCTGGATTCGGCCCCTTGCTGCAAACAGGGCTCAGCAAATTACTGAGGCGTTCAGCAACCTAATGAGACGCTGTTTCAAAGTTAAAAATAAAATAGGGCTCATTATGTAACTCAGAGGTGGAATGCCCCAGGGCTCAATGTTCAGTACCCAGTACCTCACAACAACAACACACACACAAACACGCTAGCACGCACACACGAGGGAGGAAGAAGGAGGAAGAGGAGGAGGAGGAGACAGCAAAGAACAGAATGAGGCAATTCATGAATTAGCCTGCTCAAATGGCTAACTAACACTTAAAATAATTTTCAAGCTCATCAGAGAAATGAAAATAACAGTAAGTGCTTTATACTCACACTCTAGAAAAAATATAGATAAGATGCAAAAATGGCATTTATGTATATGATTAAATATTTTAAGTTACTACAATCTTTTGGAAAGCAATCTTTCAAAATCTACTAAAAGTTTATATACATATATTCAGAAGTCTTCTTAGAATACTATCTCTTAGAAATATAAACATCAATATAGGATATTTATTATGATATCTTTGTTAGCGGCAAAACACACAAAAATAAACTGGAAACGCAGGAAATACTCATCAAAAGAAATGTGTCACTGTTATGAAGCATACTTTTGTGAAATATTATACAGAAAAATTAAAGAATGAACTGGAAATGTACTGGAATGCAATGAAAAGTCAAGGATAAAAATGTGTCAAGGAAGCCAGGCATGGTGGCACACGCTTGTAATCCCAGTACTTGGGAGGCTTGAGACAGGAGGATCACACAGGTTCGAAGCCAACCTCAGCTATTTAGTGAGTCTCTCAGCAACTTAGTGAGACCCTGTTTTCATATAAAATATAAAATAGGGCCAGGTGCGGTGGCGCATGCTTGTAATCCCTGAGCTTGGGAGGTGGAGACAGGAGGATCACACAGGTTCAGAGCCAGCCTCAGCTACTTAGTGAGGCTCTCAGCAACTTAGTGAGACACTGTTTCCAAATAAAATATAAAGTAGGTCTGGGAGTATAGCCCGGAGGTAGAAAGCCCTTGTGTTCCACCCCCAGTAAATAAATAAATAAATAAATAAATTTAAAAAATAGGTATGGGAGTGTAGCCCAGAGGTAGAAGGTCCCTGGGTTCCATCCACTGTACCACAAAAAAAAAAGAGTGTCAATGATACAATCCCACCTTAAAAGAGATACAGTGCTTCTAAAACACTAAATATCTATATATGCATATGTCTGTGTACATGTATCTGTTTGTGTATTATATACGAATGCATCAATACCTAAGGGAATGCACTGACTTGTTCCAGCAGGCTGACTCTTGCAAGAGGGTGTGAACTAATCTAAGGAAACAAAAATAAACGGGAACCCAAAACAGGGAAGTAAGAAAACGAAAACACTAAAAAAGGATAATACAATGTCATTCTATACATTCGTTCATACATTTGTGCACACTTATACATATGTGAATGTGTGTGAACCAATGCATAGAAAAAACTAAAAAGTAATTGTCGTAGTGAAGTGAGCCCAATAGTCTCTCAAAAATGTCCCTCAGACCGTCAAAATGTGACTTAATTTGGAAACATGGCCTTTGTAGATGCAATTGAGACCAGATCCCTTAGATCAGAGTGTGACCTAAGGCCGTGGCAGGCATCCTTACAGGAACCTGGGAAGAAGGACACGGGCGGACCGAGTGAGACCCAGAGCGGTGCCGTGGGCGCTGATGAAGGCCGGGAGCTGCCAGAGGCTGGAAGAGACACGGGAGCATTCTCCCCTAAGAGCTTTCCAAGGAAGCCAGCACTTTCATTTTGGACTTCTCACCTCCAGGACATGAAGAAAATAAGTTTCTGTTGTTTTTAAACCACCGATGTTGTGGTAATTTGTTAAGACAGACATAGGAAACCAAGAGAACCTCCTGGCACAGATTTTGTGTTTGATCATATGAAAATCATTGACACTGAGTGTGCTTCCAATTGGAGTGACAAAGAAGCGTAGAACCCCTGCTCTCCTGCAAGCTGCACGTCTGTCTTGTCTGCCCGTCTCTTTCTCTTGTGTCTGGTACAGCCCTGGCACCTAGAAGGTGCTTAATAAATATTTGTAGAATAATTAAGTGCATCGGTGAATGTGCATAGAAATATCCCTATGACTTTGCATTTGATTTCCGTGTGGTGTCCAAGTTGGAGATTAGAATACAAGAGGAAAGAAATAGAATAGAAAGCAATATGTACAAGAATCCATATTGCTTCTGCCTGAGCTCACGGGCTTTTTTTTATGTAAATGTTGGATCCAAGTCTCACAGCTAGATCTCTCAAAAAATAATAATTGGGGGGTGGGGAGTAACAGTATACAAAGTGGTATTGGCCACAGAACCTAAGAAAGATATCCAAACCTTTTATCTACAAATGTGTGTTGGTCTTTTCCAAATCCCTCTAAATCATTCCTCAGAGTTTTCAGTAAAACTGAAATTAACCTAAGCACTAGGCACCGGGACCATTGTGACCAGCTGGGCCCATCAGACTGCTACTCCAAAAAGTAAGCTTGTGTTATGCTGCATAATAAATTGTTACAGAAACCCTTCTAGAACATAAAAGTTATTCTGGCATCTGGCTGAAGGTTACTGTTAGCATTCTGGAAGAATTTCAATAGGAAGAGAAAGGACAGGCAAGTGAGACGAGTCATTTCAGAACCATTCCTGAAGGGGAATGCCTGTGTTCCGGAGGGACTTCAGCGCTCGGCTAGAGGGCAGCAGAAATATTGCTGAAGTATTCCTGGTAGAGAGCTTTAACCTCATGGCCGAAGTGTATTCAAAACAATTCTGCTGCGATAGTAAAAAATATATATATATCCATGCCGTGCGTTCCCAGAAGAGCATTTCGGCTTCCTTATTCACAGGGGCCAAGAGCTTAAAAAGGGCTGAGGGGGTAAAACTGGTAAAGTGCTACCACAGAGATTTTACTCTAAATACTGGTCAGAGAAGTCCCCCGGTCCCAGAAGGTTAGAAACATTACACATTTTTTATGGGATATGTGCTGAAATGAATAATTCATTAAAAAATGTTTCTACTCTCTTCAGGTAAGATTCTATGATAAAGTAAGAGAAAATATGAGAGAAAAATATTCTTTTCTAGGTGGTCCCTCTGCAATGCTACTAAACTAATTCTTCACATGGATCCGGTGCACGCTAGTCTGCCAGATACTAGAAAGAGATAACAATTGCATCTCAAATTAATTGGGCATGTAAGAATATCCACGTAATCAACAAACATCTATTTAAGACCTACTTATCTGTTAGGAGCTCAATAAATTCTAAAACACAGTCTTTATTAGTCAGCCTGACATGGGGCCAATAGCTTTATAGAAAGGGTTTTTTATTTTTTTATTTTTAGCTCAGGGTTTTGGAAGTTCAAGTTCCAAGATCAGGTAGCCTCTGCTGAGGGCAGTGCATCATGTGTAGAACAGCAAGGTCATTTCTCAGGCCTGGAATCAAAGCAAGAAAGGGAGAAAAGGGGTCCTACAACCCCTCTGAGAACACATCCTAGGGCCCAAGGACCCCCTGAGAGTCCCCAGGTCTGAAAGGTTACACTGCACCTGCCAACAACACCACCCTGAGGGACAAGGCTTCAGTCATCATGGGTCCTTGGGTGGGGGGGAGTCACTCAGACCACACCCAAACCATAATGCCCTCGATCTAGAAAAGCATAGCTCAGTGAGGTAGACATCCACAAAGAATAAATTGCAGTTGATGGTGGAAAATCCAGCATTAAAAGTCTATATGAGAGAGGTTGTGCAGGGTAGCTAGTGAGCTTCTAAAAACACTTGTGCTTTATTTAGCCCCATGCCTGTCCCCTCCCCACAGCTCAGACTCCTCCCCAGGCTGTGTTCCCAGAGCTGCCCATCTGACCACCCTTACCTCTCCCTGCTCCCTGACACTCCCTCTACTGCAGCCAGTTCCTTGGCCTCAGGGGCTTTGCCTAGGAACCTCCTTAAGCCAGCCCAGGTCTCTTCCCATACTTTAGGTCTCAATTCCAATTTCACCTACTTAGAAAGGCCTCATGATGCCGGGCGTGGTGGTGCACGCTTGTAATCCCCGTGCTTGGGAGGCAGAGACAGGAGGATCGTGCTGGTTCAAAGTCAGCAGCTCTGGCTTAAGAGACCCTGTTTCCAAATAAAAGTATAAAATCGGTCTGGGAGTGTAGCCCAGAGGTAGAAGGGCTTCCAGGAACCCCAGTACCACCAAAAAAAAAAAAAAAAAAGAAAAGAAAAAGAAAAAGGCCTCCTGACCCTGTCTATAAAGTGTATATCCCAAATAAAGCAACCTAACTGAGGGAATGGAAGGGTGAAGAGGGAAACTCTCTATAGCACATGATGTACTTAAACATATCAAAATCAGTCACTAAGCAAGCATGGGAAGGAGGGATGGGGAGGGAATGAGATGAGGATTGGGTATGGGCTAATTGGATAATGTGTGCATGTATGTCTACACAAATCTTTTGTCCCATTAAGATGTATGACTAGTAACATATTATAGAAATGATCCCTGAAAGTATAGCCTTAACTGAATAGACACTTCACAAAAGGAGAGATACAAAGGGCCAATAGATAGATGAAAATATGTTCTACATCATTAGCCATCAGTGAAACGCAAATCAAAACTACACTGAGATTCCATCTAACTCCAATCAGAGTGGCAAATATAAAGAAATCAAGGTGAGGATGTGGGGAAAGAGGAACTCTTTTACACTGTTGGTAGGAGTGCAAACTAGTTTAGCTGCTATGAAGATCCAACTCTACAACTCCTGGGTATTTTTCCAAAGGGATTGAAATCAGAGAACTACAGTAACATATACATACGTATGTTTATAGCAGCACAATTTGTAATAGCTAAAATATGGAACCAACCCAGATCTCCATCAACAGATAAATGGATTGCAAAATTATGGGAAATACACATAATAGAATTCTATTCAGCTATAAAGAAGAACAAAATCATGGCATTCACAAGATGGAAAGATCTGGGGAACATTATGTTAAGTGAGACTAGCCAAGCACAGAAAGTGAAGGGACATATGTTTTCTCTAATATGCCCAAACTAGGGAGCACTGGGGATTCCAGAGGGACTCCAGATAATGGAGGGGAAATCTCAGCAAAGCTAGAATGGAAGGATAGGAGAGGAAGAAGGCTAAGGTTGATTAATGGAGGAGCTACATCTGAATATGTGTAAAAGTATGAATATAGCATGGTTAACCTAGACACTCATTGTTGGGAGGGGGAAGGGGAACTGAGGTGGGTGAGAGAGGGCACCAAGAACAGATTAAATGTATGCCGTTTTCAATATGTTCTACTTATAAATAAAAGTAAAGAAAAAACCAAAAAACAACAAAAAATAAAGTGTATAACCCATGTGGTTGTCTGTCTCAGTTCCTTTTCATTGTTTCTTCTTGATGCTTATTCACATTTTTAAATTATTTCATTCATTTAAAGACTTTTACATCAGAGTGGTAAGCACTGTCTGCCTTACTCATTATTATATATCCAGGGATAAGCATACTAAGTACATAATAATTACTCAATAAAATTAGCATTTACTAAGCACAAGAGTTGTTTAATAAGCTGTGTCCACTAGATGAATTGAAACCAAATTGAGTAAAGCTGAGTCTAGCTCAACTAAATAGAAACAGAATTCGAATCTCCATTATAAATTTTTGTTCTTCATAAATTTAGTGCTTAAGTTTATGGGTTGGAGGGAGAAGAGAAAGTCCATTTTATTGTTAGAAAAATATTATTTCTGTTTATGGTGGATATCAGAAGCTAATATGGTACTTTAGTGAAGCTTATCAATGTTTCTAGAGGGACTCCTAGTCTCCTCTCCTTCCATATTCCCATCCCTCATCCTTGGGAGATAAAGTGATGATATGGCTGGGATCAAGTTCAAGGATATTAGTTGAGGTACTTTGGATACTTAAAGAATCAGCAAATACAATGTCAGGCATGGTGGCGTACACTTGTAATCCCCGCACTTGAGAAGCGGAGACAGGAGGATCACGCAGGTTGGAAGCCAGACATGCTGGCTTAAGAGACCCTGCTTCCAAATTTTAAAAACTATATAAAAACAGGTACTGGGAGTGGAACCCCAGTACCATAAAAAAAAAAAAGAATCAGCAAATATAATGTAAATACATCACTGTCGGGGTCAAACACGCTCTTCCTCATTTCTTAGTGTGATTCTACAACCATACTAAGTGAGTGTGCGTTTGAGTCAAGCTTTTACCTAAAATCTGAAAAATTAGAAAAGTCAAGATAGCACTTGGATTCATTTCTGGGGGCCCCAGGTGGGTTCTTTTGTCTAAAGTACTCAACTGTTTCTCAGATCAATCATCACCATAGAACTGGGAAGATTTTTCCAAAATTTTCAACCTGTGGAGGTAGAGAATAACTCAATGGATGTTGAGAATTGGAGCCCAGGTGTCTCCTGAAGTAACAAGTCCTCCAGGTGATGAGGTAGCCAACCCAGCAAAGTTCGAAGCCCTGCTTTTGAGAGTCTCTGGTGCAAGATGCCACATCTTCTCTGTGTTGATGCAGGCAATCTACAGTCCATTTTGTCACCTGATAGCACCAGGATTTGTTGAGAATCACTTGTCTCCAGTTATTTTCCCCTATTGTTTCTACTATGCAGTTTTTTGAGCCTCCAACAGGACTCACTGGATAGGAATCTTTGAGAGTGGAGTCCAAGAATCCAAAGGCAACTCAATTATTCCTAAGTTTACTAAAGTTTAAAATCTACAGTTATTTCCCCTTCGTTCCCATCATGTGAAGTATTTCTGCATATATTCACTCTCTATCTTACTTCTTATGATCAAATGCCTAATATTTGCCTTATTCTGCTTTTCCATTTTTCCCTTATTGTTTCCACTAATGCAACTTCTGTCAAACAGCAGATGGTTCCTCAAAATGGGGATATGGCCTAACGGACTTCATAGTGACCTCCAACTCCTGACATTGCTGCACCGAAGCCCCCATCCCTGAGTTTCTGACATGTATCTTCCAGTAATGAAGTATTAGCAATTCATTACATATGAAATTATTGGCCTTCAGACTTGATGAATCAATAAGTATTCAGGAGCCACCATATCCATAACACTATGCCACAGACTGTAAAATTTTATAAAATATCCTGAAATTCTAAAAAAGCATCTTTTCCCTCAAGCTACTTAAAACTACTTATAGTTTAACTGTACTCTGAGTTAGAACTAATAAAGTCTAGCCGCAAATATAGTAACAAAACAAATCAATGGCTGTATAAAATGGTACAACTGCTATGAAAAACAATATGGTGGTTCCTTAAATATTAAAAATAAAATTATGATCCATCAATTCTACTTCTGGGTATACATCCAAAATAACTGAAAGCAGGACTTTGAATAGATATTTGTATATTCATATTCTTAGCAGCTTTATTCACAGTAGCCAAATGGCAAATGTAATCCAATGTCTGTCAACTGATGAATGGATAAACAAAATGTGGCATAGAGTGGAATATTATCCATCCTTAAAAAGGAAGGAAACTGAGATGTATGCTACAATATGGGCAAATCTTGGAGACACGTTAAGTGAAATGATCCAATCCCCCAAAACAAACAACAATCGAGTCCAGTTATATGAGGTATCTAAAACAGTCAAATTCAGAGAAACGAAAAGTAAATGGTGGTTGCCAGGGTCTAGGAGGAAGAGAAAAAGAAAAACTATTGTCGAATGAGCATAGAGTTTCAGTTTTGCGGGATGAAAAAGTTCTGGAGATTGTTTGCATAACAATGTGTGTAATGGGCACCACTGAATCCAACACTTCAGAATGTCAAGCGTGTGTATGGTGGTGGTGGTGCACATCTGTAATCCCAGTACTTGGGTGACTGAGACAGGAGGATCACAGGTTCAAGGACAACCTCAAGTACATAATAAGACTCAACAACCTCACAAGATCCTGTTTCTAAACCAAAACATTAAAATAACTAAGGGTGGAGTTCAGAGATAAAAGCTTCCTGGATTCATTCCCCAGTACCACAAACACACATACAAAGTCAAGATGGTAAATTTTATGTTATGTACCTCTTATCAATATTAAAATTTTAAGATATTTGATAAGTCGGGTCTCTCCCCCACATGAGGTCAGCGGGAACAGGAGGCGAAACCCCTGAAGTCAGAAGCGGAGATATCGTGAGACTCTAGGTGCCTCAAAGACTCCAAACATTGTGGGACTAGAGATGTCCTGAGAGAATCAGCATGCCTATAAAACATTGGTGCCACCAATCCACCACATGACTCACCCGGCCAATCAGGACTATGCACAACTCTCCAGACATGTGGCCTGTTGGTCCCTTCCCCAACGGCTGGCTGACTCTACAGAGGGGCGGGGTCCAAATAAAGCAGCGGTCTCTGATAACCTGGTTGGTGTTTTTACCTAAACCCCCTAACTCTATTTTCAACCTAACAAGAATAACAACAACAACAACAACAACAACAACAACAAAAACCCAGCTCCTAAACAACAGCTTGTCTTTGTGAAAGGCTTCTGCATGCTGGACAGCTGTCCACTGATACATGATAATTCACCTGAACATGGCTGCAGCTATGATCCACAAAGATGCAAGCCTCTACATTGCTGAAAAAATTCCCGAGGTTTGAACAGCAATCCTCTCTAAGCTCCCATTCCAATCGTTTTTCTCCCACACAGGTTGGAGGGCACTCCTCACAGGTTACTGCCAGTGTCCTCCCCCACACAGCATGGGGAAGGAATTAGATGCATCAGCACTTTAAAACATTGAATGTCCTTCAAGGACAGCACCTTGTACACCGAGGCCATCATGGGAAAGGTAGGTACATTAATCATCTCTCCTGCTGAAAACCAAAGAGGAGAAATAAATAAACAGCCCATCATGGTGATCAGGTAGCAAAGGTTTGTTTTAGGTCATACCCCCATTAAAAAGAATTTCAATGTTGTCAGGAGCAATGTCATGCATCATCTGTAGTCTTTTTATGAGTAATTTATGCAGGGAGGAAGCATTCTCCCTATGAGCTCCATAATGAGTGCCCCTGTCACTTTCTCTACCTTTCTGTTTTTGTTGATCTCAAAGCAACCACAGAGGAGAGCTGTGCATTCACCCCTGTGCTGAGTGCCTCTGCCTCAACTAAATACCTGGTGAACTTTATGCAACTGTAAGAAAGTCAATAACTTATAGGGAAATGCACCACGCTATGTGTGCATGTATGCTTGCATCGCTTTGAATCTCACTCTGATGAATAATTACATTGCATCAATAAAAGAATTAAAATTTTCTGAAAACAAAGTCAATGAATTAGGAAGTACTAGCATCATTTTCTTTTGTGCTTTATCATGTGGTGTTATCATTTTAAATCTTTGTAGATTTTTTTAAATCTTAAAAATAATTCATCTTTTAAATGTGTATTTACAGGGAAATATTAGAAACTATAGATAAGCAAAAAGGTCAGAACATAAAAGTGAACATTTAATCTCCTACCTGCCTAGAGATAACAATAGTTAGCACTTTTGACAAACCTTACAAAATCTTTTATACATGTATATAAACACACAGAAAGAGCCCTATGTAAATCAATCAATGAAATGTTTTAGAAAATGAGACTTTTGCCTATTTGGTAAGTAAAATTCTGAAATATCCCCCACAGTTTTTCAACCAGATGCCAGATAGTTGCTAAAGATATCACACTGATCCCCTGGAACACCAAGGAATGTATGGAAGGCTAAGCATAAATCTTTGCCAAAATGATTATGAATCCTTTAAATGGATGATTATAATCGTTAAAGAAGAAGGAATAAAAGAAGGCATGCACTTGATGTGGTGACGCACAACTGTAATCCAAGTACTTGGGAGGCTGACACCGGAGAATCACAGGTTTGAGGCCAGCTTAAGCAGCTTAGCAAATTCCTCAGCAACTTAATGAGAACCTGTTTCAAAAATTTTTTAAAAAGGAAAAATAGGGCTGGGGGGGGGGTGTATCTTGAAGATAAAATGTCCCTGCGTCCAATCCCTAGTAACGCACGTGTGCATGCACACACACACACACACACACACACACACACACACACACACGTTCTCCTTCCCATTCTAAGAGGTAGCTTAGGAAAAGAGATATCAGCTGAAATCAGCCATCTTTAGAAAAAAAAGAAGCCAGGGACTTGTGAAAAAATAAAATTTATAGCTATTGGGTTTGAAATAAGTATTTTTGAGTTTGAAATTCTTTAAATAATCTTGATCATTTTTTACTTAATGTGTTTTAAAGTAGCTCAACTCCTACCCTGCTCTACCCCCGCCCCAAGCTCTATCCAGTGGCAAAGAGCATTAAAATAAAACCTGAATAAATAAACAAAATTCTGAGCCTTCATCTTATGTGAAAAACAAAACAAGTCCAGGCTGACATTTTCCCCTTCCAGGAGAACACCCAAAGAAGAAAATTTTTCTCACACTGCTAATCCAACCATCATCAGGTTCCCATGGTCAAGAATGCCAAGATTGTTAGCATGTCAAAGAATTTAGACGACTTTTCTCCCTTCTTGAAAATAGAATGATTTAAAGCCAAGGAAAAACAGGTTAAATGCTGAAGTTTTCTGATTCTTGATAACTTGTACTCATAGAAGAGTTTGTTTTTACTTCAACCACTATTATTTATTAACAATAAAAAGCTGATTACATCTCATTTTTGTTTGCATTCACTTTAATCAGAGAATATATATTGACATTAAATAACTTCTTTTTCTTAATATATTTATCCATTAAAAAGAAACATTTGACCATGTTGGGATAACTAGTACTAAATTTTCCTTTCTGCCTTGAAACATAAGACCTGGTTCAGGTACTAGGAAAAAGTCAACACATGAAAGTGGTCTTGAGAAAAAGGAAGTAAATCAAACTAGCCTTTCAGGTGCCCTGAATTTCTTCCTAGGGTCATTTTCAAACTAACTCACAAGGAGGAAAAGACAAAGAGAGCATCATGACCTCCCCAAGTTTAAGAGGTAGGAAGGCTAAGGCAGCTAGAATTTATAGGTCAAGGTCTAGAAAAGAGGGGGCTTTCCAGAGATGAAGTTCGAGAAATACACACAAGGACCCGGGTGTTGTAATACATGCCTGTAATTCTAGTACTTGGGAGGTTGGGATAGGAAGACCACAGGTTTGAGGACAGCCTCAGCAACTCAGCAAGATCCCTGAGTAATTTAATGAGATACCGTTTCAAAATAAAAACAAATAATAGGGCTGGGAGTATAGCTCAGATGTAGAATGCCTTGGGTTCAACCACCAGTGCAGAGAGGCAGAGAGAGAGAGAAAGAAAGAGTGGGGGAAGAGAGGGAGGGAAGGAAGAAGGAAGAAAGAAAAGAAGGAAGGAAGTTGGTCCTCTGAAGACTAAGTGACACTTGTGCTGGGTGAACCTAGGCTAACAACTAGCAGAGTACTGCCAGCTAACAACTCCCAGAGCTTCAGGCGGGCGGAAACATGACTGAATTCTCACAAGAAAGAATGGAGAACTCTCATGAAATGTCAGGGGTATTCAGCATCTGTGACAGAAGAGCCACACCTTAATAGTTGGACTAAACCAGTCCTGGAGTGATAGATTTGCCCTATCAAGACTTTAAACAATTTTCAAAATGGAAAAATTGAACAAATGATTTACCTAGCCAGAACAAAGCTCAGTACCCTTAAAATGTGACAGTGAAAGGCAGACTCTCAGCAACATAAAATTCATGATTTTCAGCATTCAATCAAAAATCACTAGACATGCCCTCAGAAGCCAGAAAATAGAAACTAATTCCAGGAGAAAAAAGTCAGTTTGTAAAAACAAAACAAGATGTGGTTTGATTAGAGGCAAAGAATTTTTAACAAATACAAATATGGTCGAAAGAAAACATGAGCATGATAAGAAAGACTAGAATATTTATATCAAGAAAAATTTTCTATAATAAAAGACTATCAAGTGGAATTAACTTTTAAGCATTTTAGGTGTTGAAGATGGGAATTTCAGTGAACTTTTAGGAACTGCAATGTAAGATGCCTAAAGTTCAACTGGAAAAAGACTGACAATAAAAATGTAACAAAACCACAGCGACCCATGGGGCAACATCAAGCAGCCAGATGTGTAGCCGAACACCCAGGAAGAAAAGGAGAAAAAACAATTGGAGGTAAAATTTTTTAAGAAATAATGGGCATTTTTCCTAATTAGATGAAAACAATAAATCTATAAATTCAGAAGTCTAATGAATCCCATGCAAGTTATCAAAAGGAAAACCACATTGTAACACAAAGTCATAAACAGAAAAATAACATTAAAAAACACCCTACATACAGAGAATAAAGAATAATCAGAGACCTAATAGAAGTAACACAAACCAGAAGATAATAGAATAGCATTGTTAACATTCCGAAGTAAAAAAAAAAAAATCAATCAACCTGGGATTCTATACCCAGCAAAATGCCTTGCACCTTGCACCAATAGAAAACTAGGAATCAACGGGGTCTTCATAATGAATAGCACAGGTTGGAATCTTGACATAAATACTTAATAGGCTTCACTTTCCTCATCTATAAAATGAGGATATTTATGGATTACAGAGATGTTGCAAGCACCCTATGAAATAAAGTACTCAAAGCATTTGGCACAGTGACTGGAAAGTGCTGCACAACCAGCAAATCATAGCTGTTATTGTTTTGTTGATACCTACTCAAAGTGCCAAGAGATTATTGTTAATAACGCGGGGTGAATACTTCTGTACAGAGTACCATGAATATAAAAAAGAGAAAGACTGCTAGACATTTTGTTTTATAATTTATCTTAAAAGCTGAGAAGAGATGGGAGAGCATGAGGTAAAGTACACACACACACACACACACACACACACACACACACACGAGTTGGCAGGTGAAAGTGACTCCTAGGTAAGGGTCAACTCCTAGGTAAGTAATCCGATGTTCTAGTTGGCTTGTATTGAATGAAGTCTTATCCTATGTTTGACCATTAGGTCAATTTGTCCTTTTCAACGTACATCTAAAATATTTATCAAATGGAAATAGCTGTTTATCTGGGCACAGTGGCACACACCAGTATTCCCAGCACTTAGGAGGCTGAGACAGGAGGATCACAGGTTCCAGCTAGCCTTAGAAAATCATTGAGACCCTCAGCAACTTAATAAGACACTGTTTCAAAAACAAATCATAAAATGAGCTTTGGAGGGGTGTTTTATAACTCAGTAGTAGAATGCTCCTGGGTTCAATCTCCAGGACCCAAAATAAAAATAATGACTGTTTGTAATTGTTTCTTGGTTCTTTGTTTTATTACGTAGTTACCTGATGATGGCTCCGCAGTGTAATCAATACAATGGATATTTCCTAACAACAATATTTAAGACTACTGCATATATGGGAAAACCTAACAAAATTAACTGTCTAGATTCTGAGTAAATACAAGGAAGGATCAACTAATCCTATAAATAAAAAGTAATGTGATGGTCATTATAATAAACCCTGGAAGCTGACTTGTGCACTCAAACTCTCATTCCACTCCTCCTTAGCAATGTAGCCTTGGAAAGCTATCTAATCTTTTTCTCGTCTGTGAAATGGGAAAACAGTAGTGTGTGTCTCATAGAGTTGAATCAGTTAAGGCATACAATGTGTATAAGCAATGATGAGGGAGTTGAAGAAAAAGTTACAGGAAGTGTTTACAGGTAGTGACGCAGAATAAATTATAAATCTCACTGTATAAGTTATTTCTCTCTTACGAATGTATTCATATTTGAAGTTAACTTTCACATTACCTGACAGGTAAACATTACGGCCAGGAATATTACTACTATCATCTTACTGTGAAATACTGGTAGAATTTGTGAAGAAAGGAAAACTCCTTCCAGTCTAATGTCTCTGAGAGGCTCAAGACCACATCTGGAGCGAAGCTACCACTAATCTACCAGGAAGACAATCCTCCGCTGGGGTGCAGTAGCAAACTCTGTTCTAATCGGTCAGCTGAATAAACAAAACCCGGGATTTCGTTATTTTCCCAGAAACTAGATAAACAGTCATTTCCTTTATAGTGTCTCTTTTTAAAGTAGAAAGGTCCACATCTCTCCTAATCATCACTCCACTCTTTCTATTTTAAAAGTTGCTTTTCCTAGGTTTTTGCTATTTTAGGCCAAATTAAAAAGGCATAGCAAATGTTACATAAATAATAGATGAGCATAAATATTTTGTTTTTAATATATACATTTTACAATCGCGACTTAACCAGCCATCAATGGCTCACTATTGGGCTCACTTGGTTATATGGACAGGAACCCACTCATTACTAAGGATAATGGATCTAGACCCAACCTAGCAGCAACTTTAAGAATGTGGATAGCTCTAGAGACAGGCTATTTCTCCCATTTCTATCAAAGGCCATATGATTTCTCTCTATTACACAAAGTCTTTGCTTTCCTGGCACATCAGATCTATTTTTTTTTTCATTTTTACGTGGTTTCTTCTTTCCCCTGATCGTCTCCATCTTCTTATAGCATTGATTTAAGCATAAGCAACAATGAGCTTTGCTCTACTTAGAGCATCTTTGAATTCATTCATTGGTTCCAGTCTTAGCATCTTCCCAGGTTAGTTTAAATTAAAGGAGAGAGATTTTAATATCTTATTATCCCAGCTTACCTAAAGATTGTCTGAAGACTGTCAAACTATAAGCGGGTAGATTAGGTGCCCAGTGTCATGTAGGTAAAATCACATGGTACAAACCACTATTCCCCCTGCTGTGTATTGGGTCTGTCTCTTATCTGGAGGGGTTATGGGCAAGCAGGAATCATAAGTATATCTAGTAAGCACAGTCAATCAAATAAGTCATGTTGAAGCAGCATTCTGCAGCGGGCATTACTGTCTTGGCCTGCCCACACTGAGAACTAGAGTCTCTAATACAAATGTCAGTTGAGTTCATATAGGTCAGGCATTTTGTAGTCATATTTCATAGGATTATTTTAGCACAGAAATAATAAATTCTTCAAAAAGGTTTCAAGTAGAAAATAGCAGAATTCATACCTCAAGACAATTTAAGTACAAACTCGTTCAACAGTAAATTTAAATCTAAGTATAGATACAAATTACAGCTGCATATAAATAAATTACATCTTCAGACAGTCACAAAATGGTTCCCAGTCTCATTTAACCAATCTGCTCCAGAAATCTTGAGTCTTCTTGGCTCTACAAAATTTCTCCTTACTATTATTTTTTTTTGGGGGGGTGGAGGAAGCTTTATTATTTTTATATGGTATCTGCTGACGCTTTGACATCCCATCAGTTGTTAGGCTGACCGTTTTTATTGTGCCTGGGCTACATGAGCTGAGGTGCTTTCTTAATCTCTGAGATGGCAGTTTCTTAATGTTCACCCTCTAAAGTTAGATTTTATTAATTGTGTCTCTGTTGCTCCTGATTCTCTCTTTGTGCCCCAATGGAGAACATTGTGCAATTGATACATATATACCAACTACAGGATGTCTTCCTTTACTTGTGTTACTGTGCAAATACATATCCCTGGATGCTTCGGTTTGGCTTTCTTTTTTTTTAATATGTCTTTTATAGTGTACAGTAGTTCACATTTAGTGAAAATCTATAAGAATTGTACAAAAGAATTTCCAAATTCCTTCATCCAGTTTACCAAACTGTTAACATCGTATTACATCTCCTCTCCCCATATCTACCACTTCTTTTCTTTCTCTATTTATCTACAAAAGTACAGCATTGCGTTTATAAACACAAATATTCATTTATTCTGTCAAAGAACATTCCAAGCAATTTCCCTTTTTCTTTTACATAATACTTCAATGACCCTCATTGCTCCTGTCTCCTTTCATACATGCACAAGACTTTCTCTTGGGCAGAACATTCTCCTTGGGCCTCTTGGCTCCCCAAAATCTCACAAGGCCAAATATTTTTATAATGACACAAGGACTTTTTACAGTATTGACATCGGTACTGATAGCACCAAAGCAATGATGGCTCACATGCTCTTGCCTTAGCCAAGGCAATGACAGCAAGGGGCAGTAGTTGTCATTGAATTAATAAGGATACACAAAAGGTAAATTAGGGGTATAATGGGAGTATTAGTATTAGGGATATATATTCCTAATACATATTCATTTGCCATGTTAGTGTCATGGTTTTCACTGCCATACATACATTTATATATTTTTTAAATGCCAGTTTCTCTCTCTTCTTCTTCTTCTTTTTTTTTTTTTTTTTTGCCTACTTGGGATAGAACCCAAGGGCATTCTACATCTGACCTATACTCCCCAGCCCTATATTTTTATTCTTATTTTGAAACAGGGTCTCACTGAGTTGCAACGAGCCTCACTAAGTAGCTGAGGCTGTCTGCAAACCTCGATCCTCTGGTCTCAGCCTCCCGAATACTGGGATTACAAGTGTGCACCATCACACCCCGCTAAATGCCAGTTTCTCTAGAGGGAAAATTAATTGTATTAAATCCCAACATGAAGTATGTATCTCTTTCCTAATCTGTGTGACATAAATGAGAAGGAAACGTGCAGTGCTTCTGCTTCATGTGAAATAAGAGGGTTACCTCAAGACAGAGCACTGTGTACCTGAGTTGAAAGCTGGACTGAGTGAGCTTTTCATGAGCACCGTTTTAATTTTTAAAAATGACTAATTCAGACTTGAGTACCTGGAGTTGGATATCTGATCAACCTGTGTTTGTGATTTTGAGGGAAACAACTGGGATTTCAGATGAAATTTAAAATGTTGGCGAATTTGTATCTGCCACCCTAAAAGCTTTGCAATATCTCAAGATTTTCAGAAAATATCTAAAGATTTTTCTGATATGATCTACAATCATATTAAGTGCTATAATTTCTCAATTGCATAATAAATTTATTAATATTTGGAATATCTACATAACCAGTGAATCAATATTTTCCTAATGATGTGATAAAAGTCATGCATGGGTTAAAGGTCCCCTTAAAGTACAAGATAGTCCAATTCATTTTATTCCAAGAATACAAAATTTTTACATATACGGCTTCAAATTCCACAATGTACCTAACCTTAAGAAATTAATACATTTGAGTTTTTAAGTAAAATTGAGAAGATTCAATTATCTGAAAAAGCTATTAAATCATGCTTTCTTTCCAACTTCACATATATATGAAGCTATTTTTCATGTGTTTCATACAAAATATCTTGCAACGGACTATTATGAAGAGGCAAACTTGATAATCCAGCTATTCTTGCTAATCAGTAATTTTAAAAATTTCTAAAAATAGCAATGTTACACTTTTTCTTTTAAGTATTATTGGAAAATTATTTTTATGAAAAGTTATTTTTATGATAACTTGTAACAATTTTTAATACTAAATGAAATAACCAATAAAGCTAGTCATAATTTTTCAATTTTAAGCTCTAATATTGTCAATATAACTCACATAAACAAGAGTTATTTGGGACTCTCAATAATCTTAAGAGTTCAAAAACCAAAAAGTTTGTAGGTTTACTGCTCTACATTATAAATCTGGGAACACATTTGAAAAGGTGTAGGCTACTCATACTTCAACATTACTAGAGAACATTAAATTACTCCAATCATTCTTGATTTACTGGTCTGTGCATTCAAGTTGTAAGATGGTAGCTTAATTGAATTATCATAGCACTTCATTGATATAAGCTAATTAGTTATTAAGCAGACATTATTTAGGCAAATTCTGATAAAAATAGCTTTAAAACAATTCAGTCCCACTATGTGCCTCTACTTTTATTATTAAACAAAAAACTCATATAGCATGAAGTCTTTTTAAACAAATATACAGGTTAAATGTATCCAGAGACATTAAATTTCATTACAATATTTTATTAATAGTTAAGTTAAATAGATACCTTAGACAACCAATAAATTTAAAATACTATATATTCTTCTGGTATAGCTACACTATATAATTATTCATGGGGCATGCACGCTGATTAAAAGCAGTGCAATGATTAAAAACATGTGGCCTATTACCATGTAAAATAGGTTTGGGATTAATTCTACAACTGTTTGATATTTAAAACGAGTGTGTAATTCAGTATATTAAAGACTTTTTATGTATATACAATAGGAAATGATTTAAGATTTCTTAACATTAAAATATAATGCAAGAAGGAGGTAGGAAGAAATTATATTAATTCTTTTAGAGCAAGACATTATAATAAGCTGAATCTTACAAATTTTAATTTTAAATTGATGTGTTAAAAGGAATGAAAGCCCATGAGACCAGATGGAATAAGATAAGATTAGGATTCCAACAGGGAACTTTTTGGAGCTTTTTTCTACAGACATCATATCAGCAAGACCTCGTAGAAGAAATAGCCTTTCAATCATGTCTTCTGAAGACATAGAGAATTTTATCATGTCTCATGTATAATGAAATGTTAATGTGATTTTTCTTGACTAATATAATTCTAAGTGAGTGCTTCATTTTCAACACCAGTTCCTACTCATTATAAGACTGACTTAATTTGGTACTTTCAATTAAAGACTGTTTTTAAACATGGCAACTGAATTCATAGAAAGAATGAGCTTTTTCTCATTTAGAGAAGGATGTTTCTTTAGAAGGCAATATTCACTGAACTCTGTATTCACTGAACTAAACTTTAAGTAGATGTACAAAAGGAGGCAATCTTCCGCCAGTCAGACCTCTTCCCCTGGTCTTCCCACTTCTAAGTTTACTTAAGGTTCAGAAATGACATGAAAAAATGTTATTAAAAATAAGTATGATATTTAAGTATACATTTAAACATATATTATTCTATATGGGAATTATAATCATTAAGGTATTTGAAATGGTGAGAGCCATAGATAGATGATAGGTAAGTTAAATCCATCCCAATAAACGTTCTCCACTAGTGGCACATGTGCTACCTGGAAATGTTCATCAGAAGCTGATATCTGAGACTGTGATCAGGAAGGAGTTAATTATCTGACACTTAGTGACCAACTGTCAGGGAGGGGTCCCCAGAGCGCAGTGCAAACTGACAAAATAGGAGACTCCCCACACATGAATAAAGGGGTGATTCACAACACACTTTTTTTTTTTTTGCAAAACAGACCCAACAATTGGAACTCCTTGCTCAAGCTTGTGGCAATGATTTCATAAATCATACACACAAATGAGGGAATAAAAACTTTCGAGAGGCCAAGCGTGGTGGCGCACACTTGTAATCCCAGCATTTGGGAGGTTGAGACGGGAGAACCTGGGTTTATGATCAGCCTCAGCTACTTAGTGAGGCCCTTTACAACTCAGTGAGACCCTGTCAAAAATTAAAGAATAAAAAATAGGGCTGGGGGTGCAGCTCAGAGGTAGAATGCCTCTGGATTTTATCACTAGTACTGGGAAAAAAAAAACTTTCAAGAAACCACCCAACATGGACAGCTTCACAGCTCACATCTCAGAGAAGTTGGTGAGGAACAACCAATTAGTGGCAAGTTTGCCTAGAAGCCTAGAAATCTGCAGAAACTGCCACATATGGTTGGAGCTGTACTGCCACAAGGCTAAGCAAGCCAAGAGTTAGAACAGAGATTATTAGACTTTCCTCCTTCCCCACCCCCATGGGTAAATAGAGATAAGAGACAATAAATAAATAAACTTTTTTTTTTTTGGTAGTACCGGGGTTTCTGGAAACCCTTCTACCTCCGGGCTACACTCCCAGACTTATTTTTATACTTTTTAAATTTGGAAACAGGGTCTCTTAAGCCAGCACAGCTGGCTTCGAACCTGCGCGATCCTCCTGTCTCCGCCTCCCAAGTGTGGGGATTACAAGCATGCGCCACCACACCCAGTATGTGTGTGTGTGTGTGTGTGTGTGTGTGTGTGTGTGTGTACTGAAGATTGAACCCAGGGGCACTCTATCTCTGAATTAAACCCCTAGACGTCTTCTTTTTCTTTTTGAGAGTCTAAGTTGCTGAGGCTGGCCTAAAAACAGTGATCTTTCTCTTTCAGGCTCCCAAATACTTGAAATTACAGGTGTGTGCCCACCCTGCTCAGCTTCAAATAATATTTTTTTCAATATCATTTCTTTTGCTCTAATTAAACTCTCAAAATAACCGTGGGAAAATACTATTCATCAAAAAGGAAATAATAAAGAATCTGAAAGGTTCTATGCAACATCCTGGTATTTGAGCTCAAATTAAATGCCAACCTTCAGGGTCTTTCCTTAACTACCCTCTACAGCTTCATCTTTATTTTTAGTTTACTGAAGAGATGGTATCACCATTAAATACTGGTCTCGTTTATTCACTAGGGAGTGAGAATAATGCAAACACTATGAGTATAGATCTTGAAATCAGGCTTCTTGGATCAGAGTCCTGGCTCTCCAGCTTAATAGCTATGAACAAACCTTTATGCCTCAGCTTCCCTCTTGGCATTGGGATGATAATTTTTTCTACAACCCTTGGTTTGCGGGTGGATTTCACAAGTTAATAAGCAAGCCTTGATAAATGTGGGCTCTCCTTCTATTTGCTTGGTGTCTAGCTCCCCAGCTAGACAGTTCTTCACTAGCCTGCACTGATGACCCAGTACCTAGGATGATGCCTGGAGCACAGGTGAAATTTGCAATAGGTATGTGAAAAATTAATTAAGTAATTAATTGACAAGTCTCAAATAGGGCTTTGATATTTAAACTCGGCCCAGCAGGCTTTAAGAAGGCCTGGACTGATTAAATCGCAAACTACAGTTCACACTAAACATGGAGTCTCTGCTATTCAAGGTAGCCAAGAATACTGGCTCTGTGATGTTCACAATGGTTTTTGCTTTTGTTTCTGAGAAATTACTCCAGTAGTTTTCTGTTCCAAATACTCTATATATCTAAAAATCTCATATCCTCTGGTAATTGGGTGGAATCCATGCCACACCATCTGGGGCACCTCAGAATCTATGCTGTAAGTCTTTCTGTCTTCTTTCTCCTTCAAACTTTCTCTCAAAATTAGTTCTGTGCCTTATGACCATTTATTTCCATTATTATCTTCCTTTAGAAATAGTTCTAATTATCAGGCTCACATTAATATGCCCCGGGACTATTGAAAGGTGTGTAGTATGTATTTTACCCAGGAAACCTATCAATAAGCCTTGAGCTCCCTTCAAACCTATGTTGCCCTTTTCTCGGCCAGTTGGACTAGGCAGGTTATTAATAATTCCAAATTAAATCAGGGGCTCAAATGGAATAAAAAATGGTGCTGAAAATACATCCATCTTTTCAAATGACCAGACTCAAGATAATTATATTACCATACCTCCTCCAAAGTCTAGTGGATCTATGAAATGCTTTATTCACTAGTAGACTTGAGTGAAGGCCATCTCTTTGTCCAGATCAGAGCATGGTATGGAGCTAATTTATTGCAGAAGTATGTTTGAGAGGATCTCTGAAAGTACAGGAATGTAGAACAGTCATGGGTACCAGTGGAGACCTAGATATTTCCAATGATAGAGGAGAATGTTCCAGGAAATGTGGATGAATAACACAGACCACAGAGATACTTGAAAGATGATAGAACCAAGATAGGAGAAGACAGGAGACACCTGGGTCTTGTTGGGAAAGTAAGAAATCATATAAAAATTATTGCACCAGTGAAACTTCATAATATTAAATGAACTTACAACGCTATTAACCGCTCCATAAGAACCAACAAACTCTCCCCAGAGCTGTTATAAATATTTCCTTCACTCTTGTCTTAATCATATACTTTTTCTAGATCCTTTCTTAATTAACTTATGATTTGTTTATTGGTCCTTTATTGAAAACCTAATATTGGTGGTCAAGTACTATCCTAAACACTTGGGATATAATGGTGAACACAAATAGATATAACCTCACCCAAAGAAATTTCACTGTTTGGTGGGAGACATAGGGTGATATCAGTCAATCCTACGTAAAGCCAAAGCTTTAGCATGTTATATGAAGGAGAAGGAGATGATATTCCGAGAGCAGGAAGTAGGGATTGGGCCAATCAGAAAAGGCTTCATTGAGGAAGCTGACCTTAAAATTAAAACTGGGAGATTAATAGATCTGAAGAAGGTGGAAATGGAGGTCGGGAGCAAGTGACCTAGGCTGCAGGCTGCACAAGCAGTCTGTGATGGGTGATCACAAGGATCATGCAGAACTGGAAAAAGGCTAGGTTCAGTGAAGACAAGAAAGGAACAGGGACTGGGGCATGTGATGAGGCTAGAGGGGTGTGTAGGGCTTCTCAGGGTACTTTCAGTTTCATTAGGGAGTTTATAGTTGGTTCTAAGAGCAACAGGAAGTCTTTGGAGGGTAATATTTCATCTCCACCACATGATTCCACCATTATCCCAGGTGCTAGCTTGACCATTTCCTATAAAATAAAACTGGGATAGTCTGGGTAAAGAAGGTAACAAAGCAACTAGGGAAACATGAGTAGGTTACAATGGGAAATCCTCAATCTCAACCAAGATTTCTGTAGACAACAAGAAAGCATGGAATGAACTGGAAATTCAAGTTAAAATTCCGTGACTCAAACCCACTTGAAGCCAGACGTGGTGGCTCACGCAGGTAATCACAGTACTTGGGAGGCTGAGACAGGAGGATCATACAGTTTGAAGCCAGCCTCAGCTGCTTGGTGAGCTCTCAGCACTGCAGTGAGACCCTGTTTCCAAATAAAAATATAAAATATGTCTGGGAGTATAGTCCAGAGCTAGAAGGCCCCTGTGTTCCATCCCCAGTACCACACACACACACACACACACACACACACCACTTGAAGTGTCTATTCAGTTCAATTTTCCCTGAAGAAATACAAGTGGCCAAAATGTGTGTGTGTGTGTGTGTGTGTGTGTGTGTATGAAAAGACAACAAACATCATTAGCAATAAGAGAAATGCAAAGCAAAACAACAGTGAAGTTCTTTCTAATTCCAGGTATGATGACAATCATTAAGAATACAAACAATAATAAGTGCTGGCAAGAATGTGGAGAAATAGAAACTCTTGGACACTGTTGGAGGGATTGTAAATTTGTACAACTACTGTGGAGATTAGTATGGAGGTTTCTCAAAAAAACTAGGAATAGAATCACTGAATGATCCAGTTATACTACTCCTCGGTTCTTTTTAAAAGAATTAAAGTCAGAATACTATAATGATAAATTCATATCTCTATTTCTAGCAGCACAATTTACAATAGCCAAGTTATGGCACCAATCTAGGTGTCCATCAACAGATGAGTGGATAAAGAAAATGTGATATTTACAAGCAATGGAATTTTATTCATCTATAAAGAAAAACAGAATTATGTCATTTGCAGAAAAAATGGATGGAAGCATTATTATTATGCTATTATGTCATCTCTAACATGTTATATATTAGCTTATTACTATGCAAAGTCTCAGAAAGTCAAGGGTCATATGTTTTCTTTCACATGTGGAATTTACAGAGAAAATAGGAAGTAAAAAGGGCTTCTTATTAATGAAGAGAGAGATCAGTAGAATAGGGGATCAAAATTGGTGAGGGGATTAGGGAGGGAAAACAGAGGCTAGAGAAAGAAAACAGTTCAAACAATGCTATGTCCATATGCGAAGGTATTACTACCCATCTCACTAAAGTGTAGAGGGGCCAGGGGAGGGTGGACCTGGTGGGATCTGGGGAGAAGCACAAGCCCTATGTTTGCATGTTTGTATCACTCTGAGCCTCCTCATGATGCATAATTGCAACATGGTGATAAAAGCACATTTTTAAAAACCATTTGAATGTTATCCTTAATAAAATTCATAGAGTTCCCACAAATCACACCTCCCAGACTCCTCTCCCCTCCCACTCTTTAGCCATTTGAAGATTTTCCTATGTTCCAGACCTTTGAATGTCCATCACAGTTGCAGAAATAAAATGAATGGTAATAAGAAATTGATTTAAGTTCTGCCCTAGGGTAAAATAATGATTCATTGACGTTTGTAGCATTTTATTGTAAGTGTGGTGGAAATGATTATTATCTTTAATGGTTAACTGAGTAATTGATTATTGATAAATGAGTATGCTATTCAAGCCAGGATCCATCTTACATCACCTGGAAAAGGATGATGTTCCTACTCTTTTAATGACCATTAAGTGGTAAATAAGGAAGTGGAAATGTTTCATAACTTACATATTAAGTATCTTTGGTCATTTAACCACCTCTACAATGAGAGCAATAAGGCGGCTGGGGGGTAGGTAGCTGACATGACGAAAGATCAATGACTGTTTTTCAGAGTTTTATTGAAAGTGCATTATAGATTGTCTTGCTTTTAACATTATTACTTCATTGAATAACGATATATGAGCAGAGTAAGGGGAGAAATTAGAATATAGCTATGTGTGGCTCTCTGTGTGACTTATATATGAGACTTATATAGTAAAATGGTCTCCAGAGAACATTCCAATCCTATCCCCACTTCCTCCTCCACCAAATGCAAGTGGAGTTAGTCCTTGGAAAAAGCAAGATGAGTCTTTGTGTTCTTGCTCCTCCTCCTCCTCCTCCTCCTCCTCCTCCTCCTCCTCCTCCTCCTCCTCCTCCTCCTCCTCCTCCTCCTTCTCCTCCTCCTCCTTTGCATCCTCTTGGCCTTATGGTATCTCCTCACCATTGCTAGTGAACTCCTCTGCTACCTTCTACCTCCGGGCTACACTCCCAGATATTTCATACTTTTTTTGGGGGGGTGCTACTGGGGTTCCTGGAAGCCCTTCTACCTCCAGGCTACACTCCCAGACCTATTTTACTTTTAGAAACAGGGTCTCTTAAACCAGCACGGCTGGCTTTGAAGCTGCGCGATCCTCCTGTCTCTGCCTCCCAAGCGCGGGGATTACAAGCGTGCGCCACCACCCACGGCCCTCTGCTACTTTCTTAGTAACTAATGTTCATTCCCACACTCAACTGCCGCATACCACTGAGATGTAAATTTATATCAATATCCCATGTGCATTAATGAGCTGGGCATGGTGACACACATCTGTAATCCCAGCACTTTTCAAGCTGAGATAGGAGGATCAATCGCAGGTTTAAGGCCAGGATCAGTACTTATGAAGACCCTCAGCAACTTAGTACCCTGTTTCAAAATAAAATATTAAAAAGGGGACTGAAGATGTAACTCAAAGGTAGAACACCCCTGTGTTCAATACTCAGTACCAAAAACAAAACTACAAAAAATCCGGGTTCAATTATCAGAACCAAACACAAAGCAACAAAAACCCCAAGTGTCTTGATAATCTCTGCTATCACCATTCCTTCAGTGTTTTGATCTCAGGCAAACCTGGGAAAGAAGGCAATGTAATTTATTCATGAGTACTACCTCCTAGCAACCTGTGCAGAGGTGAATTCGTTTTCACAGAGAATGCCACTTGCATGCTTAATACATTGCTCATAAGAAGAATATCAAGTGCTTTAACAAAGTGTCTGAGTTTCCTGGAACTATGCTTTGAGGCAGATGGAGGCTCCGCTGGGGGTGGTTGTTGCTGGAACAGAATGAATGATCGGGAAGAACAGAGATTTTGAAGTCCAGCAAGATTCAGTTCAAACCCTGGCTCTACCCCATCTGCAGGGATACCATGAGGATTCAAATTCATCTGTAAAGCATGTATTACTGTCTCATGAGATTAGAGCAAATACTAGAAATATATATATATATATATATATATATATATATATATATATATATTTTTTTTTTTTTTTTTTTTGGTGGTACTGGGGTTCCTGGAAGCCCTTCTACCTCGGGGCTACACTCCCAGACCTATTTTTACATTTTCATTTTGGAAACAGGGTCTCCTAAGCCAGCGCGCACGGCTGGCTTCGAACCTGCACGATCCTCCTGTCTCCACCTCCCAAGCGCGGGGATTACAAGCGTGCGCCACCACGCCCGGCTTAAAGACTAGAAAAATATTATCTGTACCATGCCTAGTACAGAATCAGGCAGGTGGGTAGTAAAAAAAATCAGATCATCATCATCAGTTTTACAGAGGCAAGTGGGTTACCAAGGCATTCTGACTAAGGTCCGGTGTGGACCACTGGATCTCTTTCCCTTTTTGTTTGTTTGTTTGTTTGTTGTTTGTTTGTTTGTTTGTTTTCCTGGTGATCCAAGTAGAACTGAGTAGACTAACCGAGAATTTAGGGAGGAAGGACAGAGTTAAAACATCTAAGAATCATAGTCCACAGTAAAACAGCTCCTGACTCCCAGTTTAATCTGAATCTTAGTTTAAGGACTATGAACATTGGGGGCTAGGGAGTAGTACTTCCTAGCATTATCCCTAGGTTTCATCCACAGTAGCTTTTTGGTGGCATCGTCTTTACTTTGGCCTTGGCTCCAAAAGCAAGGGCATTAATATCAACCTATTAACATCCTCAATATAATTTAAGAGGTCCTTCAATATTCAGATATTTATATCAACCATAGTATGATGCTGGGCAAAGGAGTATAATTTTACTTTTCATTGGTCATGATACAATCACCAAGAGAGTAGTTCCTTTTAAATACTTTCTCTTACAAGAGTATCCAACGCATTTCTGCCTACTGTTATCTTTTAATACTTTAAAAAAAACTTGGAGTCAGTATGGTGGCACACACCTATAATTCCAGTCATTGGGAGGCTGAGACAGGAGGATCGCAGGTTCAAGGCTAGCCTCAGTAACATAGTGAAGACTTCAGCAACTTAGTGAGATTCTGTTTTAAAAACAAAAAATAAATAAAATAGGGCTAGAGGTTTAGCTCAGATGTAGAATACCCCCGGGTACACCCCGCAGCATCCCCAACACACACACACACACACACACACACACACACACACACACACAAAGACACTAGCAAAAATACCTATACCCTAGATACTTAAAAAAGGCTACCACCTCCGGTTCTTTCCTTCCCCTAGTCTAAGCTCAGTACCAGTGGCTGAAGCTTTGGTCTTTTCTTCACTCTGAGTAAGTCCTCTCTCTTCAATCATTCCTCAGGCCCATGGCAAGTAATGAGAATGATTTTATTAGGTTTAGAAAATATCAATTTAGTATATCTTCTCTAAGATCATTTCTGGAAAAAATATTTATAATTTAATGCCCCAATATACCATCTTTTTTAAAAGTGAGAGGAGATAGAATCTAGCCATAAATTCATTACTTATAACCCTTGACCCCAGAGTTTCAAGCCATCCATATATTATACTGGAGAGAGTCAAAGTTCAGAGTCTCTTTAAATCATACATAGCAGTTACTCTTCTAATAGTCTATTGAAAAGAGCCACCAGTCTACTTTAAATGAAAGACGAAGAAGTCCCTATATACTAGAGCTCCACTGCCATGCAGACAGGCAGTGGAAAGGGCTGGGTATAGAGCTCCAAGGTAGAGTGCTCGTAGTATGAACAAGACCCTGGGTTCAATCCCTAGTACCACCAAAAAGAGAAAGAGAGAGAGACAGAGACAGAGAGAGACAGAGAGACAGAGAGAAAGAAGAAAGGAAGAAAGAAAGAAAGAAAGAAAGAAAGAAAGAAAGAAAGAAAGGAAGGAAGAAAGAAAGGTAGAAAGAAAGAGGAGAAAGGTAGCAGAAGAAATGTGAAGTAGTGAGGATGTTGGCACCTGTGGGAGAAGTAAATGGGTATTGCCTTATACAAATCCTATGATATGTATCAAAGATCCCTCCAGAGTATTACTCAAGGCAGTGGTATTGAATGTCTCCTATCTTGCCCAAGGATTCTTTGTTTGGTGCCCCAAACAAAGTCCAGGGGAAAGCCAAACAGGTAAAGGTAGGGAATATCCTACAGCTAGCTTAGTTCTACTTTTTTCATCTAGAATCCATACATAAGATCATATTAGGGGGAAAAAAGGGAAAAAAATCAGTTCTACCCAGGCATATGTCTGCAATCACAGAACTTGGGAGGCTAAGACAGGAGAATCATAGTTTCAAAGACAGCCTAAGCAATTTAGTGAGACCCTGTTTTAACATAAAAAGGGCTGGGGATGTAGATCAGAGAATGTCCCAGGGTTCAATCTCTAGTACCAAACAACAACAACAAAATGAGTTATATTTCTTACAAGTACTTGAGATTCACTGATGCAAGAGTCTTCAGGATTACTTTTCTGCTTCAATAGCCAAAAGATAGATAAAACATATAAAGGTCCTTGGAATATCTTTAAAAGCAAAGTATTAACTGGTTGTTAACTATCAAATGGGAGATGATGAAGGAGGGGGGAGGAAATGAGGAGAATTAGGCAAGGCTAAATGAGTGATGTGTGCATGTATGCCTCTACCATCTTGTACTCCATTAAGATGTATGACTACAATGCACCAATTTTTTTAAATGGGAGATAATAAAGCCACATAAAAATAGCTACTGTGTTATCAAAGAGTTATCATGTGCCTAGCAGCATGCTAAGGATTGCACATTGATTAAGTCTTGTAACAACAAACAACATAAACAGGTCCCTTACATTATGATCTTCATTTTCAAATAGGAAATTGAGGCTCAGGAAGCTAAGCTGTGTCCAAGATCATAGAGTCAGAAAGTAATACACAAAGGGATAACTAGAAAACATTTCAGAATCTCAGTGGCTTAACACCAAAGTTTATGCTTTATTCATATATTAGTTTATTGAAGGTGTTTAGTAGATGGTCTTCTACAAGGTGATTCATGTACTCAGGTTTCTTTAGTTTTGTGGCTGTTTTCCTATACCCTATAAATCTAAGCTGGATTTCTGCCTCTGATCATCGAGAGGTAGAAGAGAGTACAGGAATTCATAGTAGATTTTCTTTCTGATTTTGATGGTGCTAAAGATTGAATCCAGAGGCATTCTACCTCTGAGCTATACCATTAGATTTTTATTTTTTTGTTTTGAAACAGGGTCTTATTAGGTTGCTGAGGCTGTCCTCAAACCTGAGATCCTTCTGTCTCAGTCTCTCAAGTACTGGGATTAGAGGCATGTGCCACTACTCTCAGCTACATGGAAGATTTTTTAAGGAGCAGAGCCAGAGAGGGGTATACTATTTTTTTTTTAACCAATGTTTTAATGACCAAAACTCAATCACATGGATGCGTCCACCTTTAAAGGAGATTAGGAAATGTAGTCTAGCTACATGCACAGGCGGAAAGGGGAAACGACTTCTTGGTAGGCTTTACCACAGTGAGAAGGCCAGGAATGAAATTAAGGACCTTTGAACATCCCAGAGCCCATCTACATGGAATTGTCTCCAGACACAAAGTAAGTATTATGCAGCATGAGCTCTAGGGTCATCACTTCAGATTCTGAGCAATCCCTAGGAATGTTATAGATAAACCTTCATTCGTGTTTTCATTCTATGTTTATTGACAATTACTATGTGCCAGACAGTATAGTTTGGATCATAAATGCCCTGCAAAGGTCCAAACTTACAGGCTTAATTCCCAACATAGCAATTTTGGGAAATGGTGGAAATTTAAGGCGGTACAGCCTAGCGGTCTTCCAGTCATTGTGGGTGTGCCCTTGAAGGAGATATCATGATCCTTGCTCTCTCTTTTTCCCCATGGCCATGAGATGAACTTCTCTGCCCCAGCAGGTGCTCACCGCCATGATATGCTGCCTTGTCACAGGCCCAAAGAAAGTAGGACCAGTTAACCATGTACCGGAGCCTCCAAAACAATGAGTCAAAGAACCTTTTCTAAATTTACCAATGAATTAGTCATAGGAACTTGTTACAGTAACAGAAAGATCATGAACACACCAGGCAGATGTTCATTTTTACATTTGTTCAAATTATTCCACTTATTCAAAAGGCCGTTAGTGGGGGCTATAGCAGTAAGCAATAAGACAAAAAGCAATCTCTGCCAACATGAAATTTGTATCTCGTGGACTTGATTTAAGTTTTTCACCTAAGGCATTTTACTACTATTTGCAAAATCATGTACTACTCTATTTTATACATTTCAGCCTGTGCTGTCTAATTTGAGTACCTATGGGAATGCAAGAAGACAGATATTTTCTACATGGAAATATAGGTATTTAAATTCTCTTGAAAAGGCAGAGATCAATGCTTATCTTTTGTATCTTTGGTACTTAACATAGGATCTTGCATGTGAATAAATTCTGGAGTCATGAAAGAGCACTAGACCAGAGATCCTGTGTATAGGTTTTGTTCTTGTTTGGCCACTCCATGCATGACTTGAGCATATTTCTTTACTGCAAAGTAAAACAATCTGAATGAAATAATTGTATAGATCCCTTTAAAACAAACTTAACACTTTGGGAGAGTGATATTAGCAAGGTAGCCAACTAGAAGTCCTTAGTGCTCATTTCCCCCATAAAGACAGCAAAAACAATGAATAAACAACTAGGTTTTGTTGAAAATAAATCAAGGAGAGTGTCAGAGTAAATCAAAGGAAAAACAAAAATGCTTTAGAGCCCTAAAACTGAGGATGGCCTTATAGAGAATGGAGAGAAACATCTTGCATATATCACCCCATCCCTCAGGTAGAATTAATCCAAAATTAGGAGGGACTTCTTCTGAGAAGAAGGTAAAAAAGAGGGCCCAGTGTCCCCATCACCAGCTTGGATACCTATAGTCCTCACATCTGGAGATTTACATATTCCTCACAGGTGCTGAGGCCAGCTGTTGGAACTGCCTATAGCCTATACTGTTGGCCCTCCTCTGAGAAAAAGTGAGACTGAGACACTTTTCATCATACTTCATAGCCTGCATGACTACTGCACTACTCATCTTGCAACTGGATCCATCACTAACCTATGTTCTGCTCCAGGGGCTAGTAGCTATTGCATCCTCCCATCCTGCCTCTCAGAGCAATGATCTCTTGTCTACTCAGAGCAGACATGCTCCATAGTGCCTGGGATAAAGCAGCACCCTATATACTCAGGAACTGGTGCCTGACCACGCCAAGCAGCCATGCATCCCAGGGCTGAGCTGACATGACACTCTACATCCCAGGGAAACCAAGCACTGGCCGAGCTTAGATGCCCTTCCTACAGCCCAAACAAATGCAGAACCTTGTTTCCATGGAAGTAGTCTAACCCCTAGATTCTGAGCTATTGAGGCTCTTCCTCCCTAAGAAGTAGAGTCATCATTGTTCTGTTCCAGTATGAAGGTTAAAAGTCAAAACAGTAAACAATAACAATAGCTACAATAAGTTGTTAGGAAGTGAACAAAATAAAAAATATGTAAATTCTTTTTTTTTTTTTTTTATGGTACTGGGGTTCCTGGAAGCCCTTACCTCTGGGCTACACTCCCAGACCTATTTTTACATTTTTATTTGGAAACAGGGTCTCCTAAGCCAGCGCGCGCGTCTGGCTTTGAACCTGCGTGATCCTCCTGTCTCTGCCTCCCAAGTGCGGGGATTACAAGCCTGCGCCACCACGCCCAGCAAAAATATGTAAATTCTAACATTAAAAATATAAATGGGCACGAGAGTTGTTTAGAGATTTTATATGCAGCTGAAGTTATGTTGTTATCAGTGTAAAAGAGTTTTTTATAACTATTATGCAAGCCCCATGGTGGCCTCAAAGCACAAAACTATGGCAGATACTCAAATGATGAGAGAAAGTAATCAAAACAGCACTGCAGAAAATCAGAAAAGACAAACAAAAAAAGAAGAAAAGAACTTCAAAATAGTTAGAAAACCAAAGAGCAAGTAGCAGTAAACAGCCTTTATTGATTAATAATTATACTGGATATAAATGAATTAAATTTCCCCAATTAAAAGGCATGTAGTGGCCAGGCATGGTGGCACATGCTTATAATCCCAGCATTCGGAGGTGGAGACTTGAGGATCATGGTCTCAGCTACCTAGCGAGGCCCTCTGTGGCTCTGTGAGACCCTGTTTCAAAAACTAAAAAGACTAAAAAAATAGGGGTAGGAGTATATCTCAGAGGTTGATCCATCCCCGGTACCACAATAAAATAAAATAAAATAAAAGGCATGGAGTGAGTGGATATCTTTTTAAAATAACATCTTGTACCCCATTAAGATGTATGACTACAATGCACCAATAAAAAAGAAATAATAATAATAATAATAATAATAATAATAAACAAGAGCCAACTATATTCTGCGTTTAGAACACACATAGGATGGAAGTGAAAAGGTAGAAGAAGGTATTCCACAAAAATTATAGCCAAAAGAGACAAAATGTGACTATACTCATATAGAGTTCAGGCCAAAAACTCTTGCAAAAGATAAAGAAGGTCAGTATTTAATGAGAAAGTATATAATTCACTAGGAGAAAACACCAGTTGTAAGTATGTGTATATGTGTATTTTCAATTAGTATATATATGTGTGTGTGTGTATATATATATATATATATATATATATATATATTGTTTATATATTATATACACATTATATATATTATATATTGTTTGTATATATATTGTTTGTATTGGAGAACCAAAATAAATAAAGCAAATATTAATGGACAAGAAGGGATAAAGAGCAACATGATAAAAGTAGATTTTAATGCCTCGTTTTAAACAATGGACAAATCAGCTAGACAGAAAATTAATACTGAAATTCAAATGCATTTTAGACAAAGTGGACCTAACAGATATACATGAGAACTTTCCACCCAAAAGCAGCAGAATACATGTTCCTTTCTAGTGAGCGTGGAACATTGTCCAGGAGAGACCATACACAATCCTATGGGATGCAGCACAAGCAACTCTCAGAGCAACATGTACAGCAATAGTTACATTACAAAAGAAGAAAGCTAGTCGGGCATGGTGGCGCATGTTTGTAATCCCAGCACTTGGGAGGCTGAGACGGGAGGATCTCGGTTTGAAGACAGCCTCAGCTCCCACTTAGTGAGGTCCTTTGCAACTCAGACCCTGTTTCAAAAAATAATGAATAAAAAATAGGACGGGGGGTATACCTCGGAGGTAGAATATCCCTGGGTTCTATCCCCAGTACCACACAAAAAAAAAAAAAACGCTCTAAAGTAAATATCCTAACAAGAAGGAGCTAGAAAAATAAAAAAAAACTAAATCCAAAGTCAGCAGAAAGAAACAATAAAAAACAGAAAAAATTAATCAAATAAATAAACTATAGAGAAAATCAGTAAACCTAATGGTTGTTTTTTTTTTTTAAATCAATAAACCTGACACTGGTATCAAAACAAACCCATAAGCCAATGGGACAGAAGAGAGAACTCAGAAGTAAATCCAAACATGCATGGTCAACTTATTTTCAGCAAGGGCACGAGGGACACACAATGAAGAAAGGATAATCTCCTTAATAAATGATGTCAGGAAAACTAGATTTCCATATGCGCGAGAATGAAAGTAGACACTAAGATGTGCATTCGACAACTATGTTTTCCTTTTTCATGATTGTCTTAGACAGTTTAGTTTCTTTTCTATTCTTCATTGAAACTTTGGAATCCGCATGTCAGTTTCTACTAGAAAAATCATGATAAATAGTACATTAAATAAATCAATTTGGAAAGAATTGACATCTTGACATTATTGAGTCAGAGTCATCCAGTCCATAACAGGATATATATCTCTATTTATTTGAGACTTCTTATATTTTTCTTAGTTTCATAATTCCCAATCTAGAACTTTTAAACATTTTATGTTAAATTTATTTCTAAACTGGGTATGGTGACACTTACCTATAATCCCAGTAATTGTAAAGCTGAGATAGGAGGATCTCAGGTTCAAGGACAGCCTCAGCAACTTAGTAAGACCATTTCAAAATATAAAACAAGTAGGGCTGAGAGCTCAGAGGTAGAATGCCCTTAGGTTCAATCCCCATTACCACACACACACACACACACACACACACACACACACACACATCATTTCTAACGACTCTATGTTTTAATACTATTGAAAATAAAATTGTTTTAATTGCAAAAAACATAAAAAATAAATTTGAATGCATTTTGCTAGTGGAAGCTATGTTGGACTGGGGATTAGAAAATGAGGACTGCAGCCCTAGTTCTTCAGTTCCTTATAGATGCTGCCCAAAATCTCTGGTTGGTCATCAGTTATTCAACAATATTTTTCTTTTTTAATGATTTAGAGTATTAAGAGTATTCCTTCATGCTGGGCATGGTGTCTCACACTTGTAATCCCAGCATTCAGGAGGCTGAGACCAAAGGATCGTGGTTCACGGACAGCCTCAGGTACTTAGTGAGGCCCTCTGCAACTCAGTGAGATCCGGTTTCAAAATAAAGAATAAGGAGAGGAAGAAAGATGGCGACCGAGTAAAGCAGCTTTTATCAGCACTGCTGACACTCGATCTCCATAGTGGCAAAAATAACACCTTACAGAGTCAGAAACTACTATTAATAGAGAAATTAAAGCTATAAATACAAGACACAGAAGAAAGGAAGACTAGAATAATCTGAGAAGCAGAAAAGAAAGTGGCCCGCCGCGGTGGGGGCTGCTGCATCAAGGCCACTGTGACTCAGAGAATCAAACTCCAGGGAGGATTAGGAAAAGAGCTGAAGTGACCAGATGCAATCCAGGTGATGTAATTCAGCAGTTCTTTCAGTGAGAAGACGAGCTAAAAGTTTCAGCAGCCAAGCCCATCACCTTCTCTAGGGATTCAGAGAAGATCTCAAACCTGAAGGGAGATACACCAGCCTTACTGCTGAAGGCATGGCAGTGGTAAGCAAGCTGGTATGTTAACCACACCCATGAAAGCTTCAGCAAAAGCACCAGTGGAACACCACTACAATCGTAAGTGAAATGGCAGCCCATACAGGAGAAATCCCAGGATTGCATCCACAGGGACTCAACCAGCTTTGATAAACTCTCTGGGTCTGAGTTCATGTGGTTCAAGGCAGTGCAGGAGTAGGGATGGCAGAAATTACTACACCCTAATCGCAGTTACCTGAAGGAAAACCCCCAACCCAGCGACCTCAGAGTCTGGTGCAGCTGCGACAAACTCCCTTGGTCTGAGACTTTGCAATACAACTCAGGGAAGGAGCAGTGGCAGGGGAGATAACCATACCCCCCAGAGATCCAGAGCACAATAAGTGAAGTCCTAGTAAACTGGAGAAGAACCCAGAGAAGGTGGGAGTGAGATCTGCTGTTGATCATATCAGAAGCCCAGACTGACTCAGGCTCAGACCAGTGGAAAGTGTAGGGAAAATAATTACGCTTAACTATAAACCCAAGGAGCAGGATTGCTGGGAACACCACAGACATTCCAATTGTGGGGAACAGGGAGAAGTCAGAATAGCCCAGCTCTAGCTGTACAGAACTGAGACCCCTACGTTGAGTTTGGTCTCAGAGGCATATGCTGCCAACAGAGGCAGGGAAAGACCTAGACTCCAAGTCTGTAGAAAGTGTGGAGGGTGACTTTCACTCAGTATTCATTCCAACCCCTTTGATATTGTCCATCTGCATAGATTGAAAAGAGTCAGAGAACCAGACTCACAGAGGGAAAGGTCACCGTAGCAATTGGTATCTACATAGAGAGAGACTGCTGAATTTTTTTGTAGTGTCACATCAATTCATTGGTGGGATTGTTTGGGATTTTTCATTCTTCTTTTGTGTGTGTGTGTATACCTGATGGCTTTTTTGCTTTTATTTTTCTTTTCTTTTTTTTTTTTTGAAGGGGTTTGTGGGTCTTTTGTTTTGTTTTTATGATTTTTGTTTTGCTGTGTTTGTTTTTGTTGTTTTATAACCCTCACACAAAATCTTCTACCAAGCTTCTTCCCTTTTATAAATCTACTCTCTCCTCTTTCTCATCTATCTTTTCTCTTCTTTTTATTGCTCCCTAGTCCTGTATTGAATCCAATTTGTATCACTACACAAGAAACTATACATTGGTTACTAGAATTCTACTCCATTGGTACTTTCTCTAATCTCTAGTATTTACTACTTTAAAAAACTCATATACTCATACTATTTTACCCTATCTGACCTTACCTTATTCTTCCATTTGTTCCCTCTCTTCCCTCCTTACTCAACCCTCACTGTTGATCACAACTTGCCCTTGAATATACCAGCTGACACCTAGAGACTGAAAGAAATCTACCAAAATTAACAGGTACAAACTTCTGAAATCATGGGAAAGAGAAACAATGAGCTCCCACAACTTCAGAACACATAACCTAATAATACAGAAATACAGAGATTTCCAGAAGATCAAATCAGGAATGTAACTGTAGAAATAATTCAGGATTTTAGAAAAGAATTTAGAGAGAGTCTGAAAGCAATAAAGGATGCAATCATTGAAGTAAAGGCATCAATTCAAGCTATAAACAAATGATTAGACCACATGGAGAATAGAATCTTGCTCCTAGAAGATGATAATTTCAAAAATGAATGCATAGTTTATAACATAGAAAAAACAATTTGTCAACAGGAATTAGACATTGAAGAAATATGGGCCTATCTTAAGAGAGCTAACCTAAAAATTATCGTCATAAAGGAGGGGAAAAAAAGTGAAACCAAAGAGATCAACAATCTCTTCAAAGAAGTAATAGCAAAAACTTTTCCAAACATAGAGCACGAGGTCAATACACAGGTTCAGGAAACTTATAGAACTCCCTTTGGACAAGATCTGAGAAAAGGTTCCCCATGCCACATAATAGTCAAAATGACCAATTTAGAAGCCAAAGAGAGAATCTTAAAGGCAATAAAAACAAGGGCCAAGTGACATTTAGAGGCAAACCAATTAGAATCACTTCAGACTTCCCAAACCAAGTCATGAAAGCCAGAGGGCCTGGAGTAACACCTTCCAAACTCTGAAAGAAAATAACTTCCAGCCAAAAATATCCTACCCAGCAAAACTATCTTTCAAATTAGATGGGGAAATAAGAAGCTTCCATGACAAACAGAAGCTGAAGGAATTTATGTCTTCAAAACCAGCACTAGAGAAAATACTCAGAGATTAACTCCAAAGAAGAAATAAGTAATACATTCCAGAACCAGAGAAATAAGAATTTCCACCCAGCAGAAAACTAAGCAAAAAGAACAAACAGTCTTTCAAACAGAAATAAAATCTTAACATGTTAGGAATTAAAAATCATCTCACAATAATCACATTGAATGTAAATGACCTCAATTCCCCAATAAAAAGACATAAAGTGGCAAAATGGATTAAAAAACAGAACCCACCTATCTGTTGCTTGCAAGAAACACACCTTACAAGTAAAAATAGAAACAAACTTAAGGTAAAGGGCTGGAGCAAGGCAATTCATGCCAATGGAGTAGCAATGGATATCACACAAGTTAGACTTCAAGCCCAGGCCTATTAGAAGAGACAAAGAAGGTCATTTTTTACTGGTAAAAGAACAATCCAACAAGAGGAAATAACAATAATCAACGTTTATGCCCCAGACATAGATGCAGCTACTTTCATAAAACAAACACTCTGTGACATTAAATCACACATAAATCCCAATACAATAATACTGGGAGTCTTCAACACCCCTCTCACACCATTAGACAGATCATCTAGACAAAAGGTCAGTAAAGATGCCTCAGAACTAAAGAACACCATTAACCAAATGGATCTGTTGGACACATACAGAATATTTCACCCAACTACAGTGGAGTATACATTTTTCTCAGCTGCTCACGGAGCCTTCTCCAAAATCGATTACATCCTGGGACACAAAATGAGCACTAGCAAATTCAAAAAATGTGACATAATTCCCTGTGTCTTTTCAGAACATAATGGAATGAAGTTAGAAATCAACTATAAAAAGACCCAAAGAAACCACATGAACATGTGGAGGCTGAACACCACAGTTCTGAATGAAGAATAGGTGATAGAAGACGTAAGAGGTGAAATCAAGAAATTTCTAGAAACAAATGAAAATAAAGACACAACATATCAAAACCTCTGGGACACTTTGAAGGCAGTATTAAGAGGAAAATTTATAGCACTGTGCTCACATAAGAAAAACAGAAAATCATCAAATAAATAACCTAGTGACACACCTCAAAGCCCTTGAAAAACAGGAACAATCTAATCCCAAAGCCATTAGAAGACAGGAAATTATTAAAATCAGAGCAGAAATTAACGAAGTAGAGAATAAAAATACAATACAGAAAATCAACAAAACCAAAAGCTGGCCAGGGGTGGTGGCGCATGCTTGTAATCCTCGCGCTTGGGAGGCAGAGACAGGAGGATTGCATGGGTTGGAAGCCAGCCATGCTGGCTTAAGAGACTCTGTTTCCAAAAAATAAAAAAGTATAAAATAGGCCTGGGAGTGTAGCCTAGAGGTAGAAGGGTTTCCAGGGACCACAGTACCACCCCCCAAAAAAAAATCTGGTTTCTCAAATAAATTAACAAGATCAACAAACCACTAGCTAACCTAATTTAAAAAAAAGAGAGAATAAACACAAATTATGAAAAGAGATGCAAAAGGAAATATTACTACTGACAGTGTAGAAATCCAGAGGATTATCAGAAACTACTTTGAAAAACTATACTCCAACAAAATGGAAAATCTGGAGGAAATTGACAACTTTCTAGATAAATACAACCTTCCTAAACTAAGTCAAGAAGATAGAGAACACTTAAACCAACCAATAACAATCAAAGAGACTGAAACAGCAATAAAGAGCCTATCATCAAAGAAAAGCCCATGACCAGATGGTTTCCCAAGTGAATTCTATAAAACCTTTATAGAAGAACTAACCCCAATACTCCTCAATCTATTTCATGAAATAGAAAAAAACAGAATTCTCCCAAATACATTCTATGAAGCCAACATCACATTAATACCAAAACCAAACAAAGACAGTTCAAGGGAGGAGAACTACAGGCCTATATTTTTGATGAATTTGATGCAAAACTGCTAAACAAAATACTAGCAACACGCATTCAAAAACACATAAAGAAAATCATACATCACGACCAGGTAGGGTTCATCTCAGGGATGTAAGGCTGGTTCCACATATGAAAATCAATCCATGTAATTCATCATAAAAACAGAACCAAAGACAAAAATCACATGATTATTTTAATAGACACTGAAAAAGCATTTGATTAAATCCAACATCCATTTATGATTAAATCACTGCAGAGAATCAGAATAGAAGGAACATATCTCAACATCATAAAGGCAATCTACAATAAACCAACAGCCAACATCATACTAAATGGGGAAAAACTTCAAGAATTCCCCCTAAAAACAGGAACAAGACAAGGATGTCCATTATCACCACTTCTCTTCAATATAATACTTGAGACTCTAGCCAGAGCAATAAGGCAAGAGAAGGAAATCAAAGGAATACAAATAGGGAAAGAAGAACTCAAACTTTCACCATCTGCTGATGACATGATACTATCTTTAGAAAACCCAAAAAACTTAACCAAAAGGCTTATAGAACTGATCAACAAATTTAGCAAAGTGTCTGGATACAAAATCAATCTTAAAAAATCAGAAGCTTTTCTGTACACCAACCATAAACCCACTGAAAAAGAAATTCAGAAAACACTTCCACTCAGGATCACCTACAAAAAAAATAAAATACTTAGGAATAAACTTAAGCAAGGAGGTAAAAGATCTCTACAAAGAAAATTATAAAACATTGAAAAAAGAAATTGAATAAGATCTTAGAAGATGGAAACATCTTCCATATTCATGGATAGGCAGAATAAATATTATCCAAATGGCCATAGTTCCAAAAGTGATCTACAGATTCAAAGCAATGCCCATTAAACTATCAAGATCATTCCTCACAGACATAGAAAAGTTAGTCCTTAACTTTATTTGGAATAACAAAAGCCCCAGAATAGCCAAAGTAGTTCTCATCAACAAAAACCATGCAGGAGGAATCACAATACCTGACTTTAAACTATACTACAAAGCCATTGTAATAAAAAAAACAACATGGTACTGGCACAAAAACAGATACATAGACCAATGGAGCAGAATAGAAGACCCAGAAACAAATTCACACACTTTCAGCCAATTGATTTTTGACAAAGGGGCCAAAAACATACACTGGAAAAAAGATAGCCTCTTCAACAAATGGTGTTGGCAAAACTGGTTAACCATATGCAGAAAATTGGAAATTAATCCCACTTTTTTTTTTTTTTTTTTGGTGGTACTGGAAGTGGAACCCAGAGGCTTTCTACCTCCGGGCTATACTCCCAGACCTATTTTATATTTTATTAGAAACAGGGTCTCACTAAGTTGCTGAAAGCCTCACTAAGTAGCTGAGGCTGGCTTCAAACCTGTGCGATCCTCCTGTCTCAGCCTCCCAAGCGCGGGGATTACAAGTGTGCACCACCATACCTGGCATAATCCCACTTTCTCACCCTGCACAACAGTCAATTCAAGATGGATCAAAGACTTGGAAATTAGACCAGAGATCTTAAGCCTCCGTGAGGAGGGCATAGGTCCTACACTGCAGCACATAGGCACAGATAAAAACTTTCTCAACAAGACCCCAAAGGCACAACAAACCAAAAGATGAATCAATGCATGGGATTGCATGAAATTGAAGAGCTTCTGTTCAGCAAAGGAAACTGTCAAGAACCTCAATTGAGAGCCAACAGAATGGGAGGTTTTTGCCACCTACCCCTCCGATAGAGGGTACCAATATCTAGAATATATAGGAAACTCAAGAAACTCAACACTAAAAAAAACAAATCATCCAATCAAAAAAAAATGGGTAAGTGAACTAAATAGACACTTCATGAATGAAGAAATTCAAATGGCCAATAAATGCATGAAAAAATGCTCAACATCACTGGCAATCAGAGAGATGCAAATCAAAACTACCCTGAGATTTCACCTCACTCCAACTAGAATGGCAATCATTCAAAACACAAACAATAACAAATGCTGGTGAGGATGTGGAAAAGTGGGAACTCTAAAACATTGTTGGTGAGATTGCAAATTAGTGCAACCACTTTGGAAAAGAGTATGGAGAAACCTCAGAAAAATGGGAACAAATCTACCATTCGACCCAGCAATACCACTTCTGGGTATCTACCCAAAAGAAAGGAAACCAAACTACCAAACTAATGCATGTGTATCTATGTTCATAGCTGCACAATTCACCATAGCCAGACTGTGGAGCCAGCCAAGATGTCCATCAACAAATGAATGGATTACAAAACTGTGGGATATGTGCACAATGGAATTTTACTCAGCCATTAAAAAAAAATACAATTGCAGTCTTTTCAGGGAAATGGATGGATCTTGAGGACATTATGCTAAGTGAGATTAGTTAGTCACAAAAAGTAAGGAATCAGATCCTTTCCCTAATATGTGTTAGCTAGGGTGAATGGGGTCATAGGAGGACCTCCAGGTGAAAAAGGAGATCCTATACAGGAGCAAATAAGGCAACCTAACTGTGGGGATGGGAGGTGGGGAGAGGGAAACGCTTTAAAGCACATGATGTACTTATTCATATCAAAGTCAACCACTAAACCAAGCATGGGAGGGAGGGATGGGGAGGGAGTGAGGTGGGATCTGGGTGGGGGCTGGCTGGGTGATGTGTGCATTTATGTCTACACAAGTTTTTTACCCCATTTTGATGTATAAATACAATGCACCAGTAAAAAAAAAAATTTAAATCTAAAAAAAAAAACAAAAAATAAAATAATAGGGCAGGGGGTGTAGCTCAGAGGTCGAATGCCCCGGGGTTCCATCCCCAGACTCACACACACACACAAAAAAAAAAAAAAGAGTACTCGTTCAAACTCTGATATTCTGTTAGTATCTATGATACCAGTATTGGATACCAATGATCAAATTCCTGCTTGAGAGTTTAATTTCCTATAGCTGAATTTTAAACAAGGACCCCTAAAGATCTTAAAACCTTCCATGTGCATCAAGAGTAATTTTCTTTCCTGTTTGTTCATTTCTATCACCATTTTAAGCATCTTTTTCTTTTATTTGAAACTTGCAACTACTGTGGTTTTAACTACATAGGTTGACATTAAGTAGGTTCATATTTCAGCCCAGTTTACTCTGCTAATTCAAAACTGAAAGGTTGCTTTCGTCAAAACTCTCAGCTTCCCTCCCTCCAAATTAGGAACCATGTCAGAACAAGGTGATGCATAGCAGCATAACACTGAGGCTGCCTCTCTTCATATTTCCATTTATTATTATATCATATTTATTGAAAGGTTTAATCAAATTTAGAAAAAAATCTTTATCACAAAGGAGAAAAGTTTATTAATGTTCTTAAAATCAAGAGATTAAAGGCTATTAAAATTTATAAAATGTTTGCTCTGTACCAAAGTTAATGAGAGCAGTTGTTAGTGAGATTAGTCATATTTGTAATATTGGTTGGAGAGTTAGTGAGATAATGTTAGCAATGCATATTTAGTTGACATGATATAATGATGCCTATTTTGCCAATATGCAAGAAATGTAAATATTTGTGTGGTTATCTACAATTGTAAAAATAAATAAAAATCACAAAACTAGAGTCTAGTTGTTTCCAAAAGGTACCAGGTAGATAAAATTTCTCTTTAATATAGAGCTTATTGTCAGAATCAGATTGCTTTAAAATTCTATCCAAAGGCATTGCCAATATATGGATTTTGACTTGGGAAAGGGTTGGGAGAGAAGGAGAATAGCATTCTTGAGGAGAGAATGAAGAATTTAAAATCTCAAAGTCAAAGGTTTGGGATGACTTCATTCATTATTTAAAAATAAATCTCTTTGAAATGAAATATTTCAATTTAAGCATTATTTAGTCCTAGTCTGACATTCTCCAGGTTCACTTTACTGGCTGCCTGTGAGCACGAATGATGCCATTACTCTTTGCCCACATTGGCTGTACTGCCCCAAGGCCTGAGAGAAATGGAAATGCCCAAAATACTAAGCACATCCCACAGGCATAGTTTTCTCCCTAAGTACATCAGTCTTGCAGAATCCACTACTTGTTCTTATGTTTTAAAATAAATTCAACAGAAGAATATTCTATCATACCTGATAGATATCATAGAAGAAAAGATAAATTTGGAGAACTAGCAGTGAATCCACTTAATTACAAACTGAAAACTCCAAAACTGAGCCAAAATAAGCCTTTTTTCTTTATAAGTTATTTATCTTAGCTATTTGTTATAGTAATAGAAAGCTGACTAATAGTACAGGTATTTCTGTTGTTTTGGTTCTGTTTGTCTTTTATAGTCCTGGGAATCAAACTCAGGACCTTGTGCATGCAAGTCAAGTACTCTACTATTGAACTACATCCCAGTATTGAACACTGTGGGATGCTCTTATTTCTTTAAGGTAAATAGGCTACTTCCAGCAAACCATATGGATAAAGTTATTTGGCTTGGTTAGTAGTATTAAAATTAATATAGCAGCCAGGTATGGAGGACACCTATAATCGCAGTACTTGGGGGACTGAGACAGAAGGATCACAAGTTTGAGGTCAGCCTCAGCAATGTGGTGAGATTTGAAGCAACCTAGCAAGACACTCTTTCAAAACAAAAAATAAAAAGAGGAGAAGAGCTTGGAGGTAGAAGATCCTTATCTCCAACCCCTAGTAACAAAAAAAGTCAATATATTGATTATTCATGCCCATAATTATCAGATAAAGATTAAGAAATAGCATCAAACATCCCTTTTCTTCTATGTTTCCTAGCTATTGAAATGCACTCCTACTAAAAGCTCTCAGGTCCCATCTCAAAATGAGCAGAGCTCAGACATTTTCACAGACGTTGGACATTCTCACAATATAATAGTCCTGATGATCCAACAGTTTCCAAGTTAGTTGACCTGTATAAGTGTGGGTGCTTTGGCTTTGACATTTTTTATTTCTGAAAACAAAGGAAGATAATTATTCTGCCCTCTCTATGCTGATATGCATCAGACCAATAAGTCTGATTTTCACAACATATTTGTTAATTTTATAGAGCAGTTTAGAGAGAGCTTTGGCTATTTCACAACGCAAATACATACAGAAATTCAGTAAGGATGGCTTGCAAAAATCAATGAAGAAAGTATAAATTCTAAGAGCACTGAAAGTCAAAGCTGACCTATTAAAAGAGTACATCAAATGAATGAACAATAAACTTCCCATAAGGCAAGCCAAAGCATATTTCATAAAGCACAAATTGTCTCTCCCAGATACTCAATGAATCATCTACTGAGCCCAGTTCTTCTCCAGTATGATTCTCACAGACTGGGTTTGCTTTTAGCCCATAATGTTCACTGGCTCTCATAGTTCATTAGGTCAACACTTATGCCATGATTGGCCAAAGGTACCTCCGAGAAGAAAGCATTTAGAGGTCTTTCCAAAAATCAGGGACGCTCCAGATGATAAAATGAAACCTTACATTGCCTTCTAAGAATTCCAAAAGTAACAACTGGGCATGGTGGCTCACACCTGCAATCTCAGTACTTGGGAGACTGAGACAGGAGGATCACAGTTCAAAGACAGTTTTAGCAATGAGGCAAGACTCTCAACAACCAGCAAAACCCTGTTTTAAAACAAAAAAATGAGACAGATTAAGGGTTGTAAGCAGAAAGTAGAATGCCCCTGTGTGCAATCCCTAGTAACAAACAAACAAAATCCAAGGTAACTAGAGAAAGTTACCCTTCTACCTTCTCTCTCCCCCCCCTCTCTTTCTGAGACAAGCACTATATGTGTGTGTACAAATATACATATATATATGTATATAGAGACAAATAGAGAGAGACAAATACATATATATATATGTATGTATATACAAAACACAAAATCCTTAACAAAATTGTCCGAGGAGTTTTCACAGCTGGCACTCAAGCTAGAGGAGGTGCTAAGAGTCAATATGATCAGGTCCAACACTCCTCCTAAGTATCAGCGGTCACAGTGCTGTCCCACCCAGATCCAGCAGAAATGCAGTTGGAGGCATGGCAAGCAGGAGAGGGCACCTTCTGTCACCCAGAAGATCAAATCTCCCTTCTCAAGAAACTAAGAAGGGCCAGGAAGATGAGGTCAATATCATAATAGGCCTCTAGAATGCATACTGTCTTCTCTCAACCTCCAGGCAGGCTCGAGACACACAGTTGTCAGCAAGCTACTCAGTCTCTCCCTGGCCTTCCCACTCTTCTTCCTCAACTTATTTTTTGTTGGAATCAGTGAAACTGGAAGAGTTGCCAACGGGTTGATTATGGTCCTGTTGCACCATAGAAGTAATTTTATGCATATAACTTATTCTGCAATTACCTCCACATGATTTCAAAGGCGTTCCCTGCTTCTGGGAGGAGGCCATCAATAAGCAGAATCATTCATTTCAATTCGAACAGTTTTAAAGACTCAGGAGAATAGTTCAGCACCATTGAAAGTACTTTTTAAAGCAGATTTTCCTTCTTTTTTATTATTTTTCAGAGAAAATACCTGGTACAGTCATGGTCTGGTTTGTTTTTACTTTATTTTTACTTTTATCTTTAAGTTGATGTTTAAAGAGACAAACAAGGAGAAGCAGTGTTTATTAAATGTGCCAGAAATTGTATATCTCTATTAGTCCTCAGATTCTAAAGCCACAATGACTTTGTTTCACTAATGAAGAAACCAAGAGACGTTTAAGTGATAGACAAACTAGTGTTTGAATTCACATGTCTCTAACTACTAAATTACTTCTCTTTTTAAGACTTCACACTGTCCTCAGCTTTTTGGAATAAAACTCAAGCTAGAGGAGTTTCTAAGAGTTAATATGATCTGTTTAATATTTCTCAGCCTACAAAAGGTTATTCAGAATTCTTGCAATAAACTGAAACTGTTTATTGCACCCTAAAATTCTTATGGAGCTTATATTCTTTGGTCCTGAGGAACCCGCGGGCATTCTACTTCCAAGTTACACCCCAAGCCCTATTTTCTGTTCTTTGTTTTGAGACAGGGTCTCACTGAGTTGCAAAGGGCCTCATTAAGTAGCTGAGGCTATCCACGAACAGTGATCCTCCAGTCTCAGACTCCCAAATGCTGGGATTACAAGCTTGTGCTACTATGCCTGGCATAATGGAGTTTATATTCTATAAGTTATTTTCCCTCATTTTATCAAACATGACTTAGATGGGGACACCCTGGTGCCCACCTAGATCTGTGAATAATGTGTTCAAAGCTTTGTTTAGCCCTGAAAGTTCTGTCATATCGGTGCTAAATCCGGACAAAAACTAGTGATCTGGGTTATAAACTAGGCACAGTGCCACACACTTGTAATTCTCACACTTGGAAGGCTAAGACAGGAAGATCAAAGGATGGAGCAAACTAGTAATCATGGTTAAATGATACTGCATTTACCAGTCTCCCCAAACTCTAGTAATTGCCCAATATCTACACCACTTTTTTTTGCCACATCTGAATGCTACTATCCTATTACTTATTTGATTTTTTAATCATTTTAACCTAAATCAGTTACTTAGTCTTGTACTAAAAAATAAATCATGAATTTAATATATTATCAATATTTTCTGATACATAGTAAAATATCTATATAACTAGTAAAATGAAAAATGTTTACCATCTAAAATCACACTTTGGACACTGGCATGGTAGCGCAGGTTTATAAACCCCGTGCTTGGGAGGTGGAGACAGGAGGATCGCGCAGGTTCGAAGCTAGCCACGCTGCTTAAGAGACTCTGTTTCCAAATAAAAAAATATATAAATTAGGTCTAGGAGTGTAGCCCAGAGGAAGAAGGGTTTCCAGGAACCCCAGTACCACCAAAAAATAAAATAAAATAAATTCACACTTTGGGAAACATGTAGAAAAATTGGTTGTGTTTTTCTACTTTTACACATTTGTGTGTGTGATTTGTTCATGGCCCAAGTTTAAACTTTCATTCATTCATTCAGTCAAAAAAACATTTATGGAGCACCAAATGTATGCTAGGCACTGTTCTGAATACTGACCACTGTGTAGAGAAAGGCTTGGGCCAGAGAGAGAAAGCGTGGAGACCAGGCATAGAACTCCTGGGTCCTTACAGTAACCCAGGAAGAGGTGAAAGACAGAATGAGGTCAGTAGTAATGGAAAAGAAAAGACAAATTTAAGAAACATTTCAGAAGTAGAATGAATCAATGGAACTTGGTCTTGACTTCAATTCACAATGTAGATTAAAGAAGGAAAGATAGAAATGGTACTAAGACCATTCAAATATTCAATGGTGCTAAATTATAATACTTTCTAGCTTCTTTAATAATCTTGAACACAGCCAGGCATGGTGGCACACACTTATAATCCCTGCGCTTGGGAGGTGGAGACAGGAGGAATGTGCAGGTTTGAAGCCAGCCGTGCTGGCTTAAGAGACCCTGTCTCCAAATAAAAATATAAAATAGGTCTAGGAGTGTAACCCGGAGGTAGAAGGGTTTCCAGGAACCCCAGTACCACCAAAATAAATAAATAAAATAATCTTGAACACAACTATGAACTCATTGGTAAGGAAGAAACTTGAGGGGAGGTAGGAATCTCACTTAAAACCAGTATTTAACATATTTATCAACCTAGAATCCAGCTGAGCTGGGAGTGGTGGAGTGCTCGAGAGAGGTTTGATAGTAAGAAGCTCCAGAGTCTAGCTATGTCCCCAGTACCACAAAAACACTTCAAGATTCTATAGGGGTTACAAACCTGTGCATAATCATCCTGGCTTAAACCCCATTAGCGGCCCCCATTTCTCTCAAGTGAGGTTCAAAACCGTCAAGTTTCCAAGGCCTGGATCATGCATTTCACCAGCTTCAATCCCTCATCTCCTCTCTGCTCTCCCACTTCGAAATGCCAGACCTTCAATGTATCAAGCCTCCCACTGCAAGACCCTCACACGTACTTCTCCTCCAGCCCAGCACACTCATCCTCCCCTCCCTGAAGGTCACTCTGTCTCCTCTTGGTCTTGCTGTGGATGTGGTCCGCATGGAGGCTTCCCCTGACCTTCATATCGAGACAGGTTTTTCTTTACATTCAAGCACAGAATACTGTACTTCTCTTTCATAAAACACAAAAACCACTGAAATTCAGTAAGCGCTTGCTTGGGAAGTACTTTTTTTTTTTTTTGTCTGTCATCCACACTCCATGAGGGCCAGCTCAGTTCACCATCCTTCCCCAAAGCCCCATAGAAAGCTTGCCATATCAAAGACACAGAAGAGTAATGATACAAAAATATTGTCTCTGTAGGAAGGGAGAAGAAGCTATGCTTATTCACTTATTATTATTTCCTAAAGGAAGCTTTGGGACATTTGGATGAAAATAGAACTAATACCACATGTCAGGCTCTGACTTCAAAATTCATTTTGATCTCAATGAAGCTCCTGAAACCCCTAAAGAATAGGCATTATCATCCCTAGACTTGTAGATGAGAATTCTGAGGTTTAGTGAAACAAAGAAAGTGTCCCATGTTAAAGTAAGAGAACCTCTATTAAGTGGCACAATAAAGGCAAAAATCCTGCCACCCCATGGCTTCCCAAGCTTGGTTATTGAACCCTCCCTGGCATGTGAAGGAAGCATCATCGCTGGCAGAGATCTCAGATAACAAGAGTTGAAGAATTTGCTAGAAGCTCTTACAGTGAGAAGAGACAGCTGGTGGTGTATCATGAAATGAGACCACCCAAATCAGCCAGTTAGGGAGTGGAACATTATAGTAATTAATGCCCATAAAATGGCGACCTTGACCCAACCCCCCCAAAAAAATTTATTCTCAAAGAACTCTGTTAAAAAGAAACGTGTATACTTTAGGTTTTCATTAAAATCAGCTATTGTTTTAACTGTGCTTTAGGTTTCTGGCAGACTTGTATCTTCTGGACACTTTCTTCTCCTTCCAGATCAATAAAGCATTGCAGTGCTTTGGACTCAACCGCGTAATTTGGCTCAAAATATTTAGTCCCCTTCCAAAGCTAGAGGAGACATAAAGATCCAGCAAGATAGAGACCTAATCCATTGATAACCAATCTGATTAGGATGCTTTCTTCCTGTGAAACTGATGGGTATTGATTCACTTACAACCAATTAGAGGCCTTTTGCTGAGAAAAATCACCCTTCTTCCGGCAGAAATAAGTCTCATGAAAGAGATGAAAACAAAAGTTGAGGAATTGGTGTCATGGTCTCCATGACAATTATAAAAATTCACTTCCGCATTCCCTGGCATTTCCCCCGGTATACAGCCTCAACTTTACCCAGCAGTTTTTCCTATACCCCACATTTCCAGTGGACACCTTGTCTTATGAAACAAATGGCAGTTTTAGCTATACATCTGTATCATGAATTTTAAGTGATCATCATTTTCTTTAAAGTGTCCCTGAGAATATGGCAGTAAGTTGTAGGATGGAGTATTAAAGTACCTGCTGTTATAATGAAGTGAATTGGTATACAGGTTAGGATCTTTAAGGAATATAAAAAGCTTTTCTTTTCCAGCACCCATACTACACTTTCATCTGCAAAAGCACACTGGGTAGTATATTTCCACTCAAACCTCCAGTGCCCCTTCTCAAAAGAAAAGGAATAATCACCTGTTTTTAGGGTGCTGGGGATGGAACCCAGAGGCATTCTACCTCTGAGCTGCCCCCCAGCCCTATTTTTTATTCTTTGTTTTGAAACAGACTCTTTCTGAGTTGCAAAGGACCTCAGTAGCTGAGGCTGTCCACGAACCATCTCTGCCTCCTGTCTCAGCCTCCCAAATGCTGGGATTGCAAGCATGTGCCACCATGCCCAGTTTATTTAAGGACTTTTTAAAAGCATTTAATATAGGAAAAATCTTCCCAATTACCTTTTTCTAAACAAATAATTATTTTTATAAAGAAGTTACTTTACCCTATGGCTACCTCAAGTAATACTGGCTCTGTTTGTCCATAAAGGATACCTAACTGAATTAATAAAAACTTTTTAATGCAAAAAAACTAACACAATTTGTTACTCTTCTGAGGGAATGCTCTCCTGGCTAAAGCATTTGATATTGCTACACATAAGTCTTTAAAGTATCACTAATACACACCCACGTGCAGTATCACTAATACACACCCACGTGCATACGCACAAGGTGAGCAAATTATTTTGCTGTGGAGATGATATTTGTCAAACTGTGGCTTAGGACAGATGTTCCAGGAGGAGCATTTCAAACAGTATACAGATCGAATGTTCTAGATGAGGGAGATGATTATGTGCTCTGGCAAACAGAGTGGCTCTGATGCTGACAGAGACACCAGAGATAATGATGCTTCCCCAGTGTCTGGAAAGACAGCGTCATGCCATGTGAGGGGGGAAAAGACTTTCCACGTGATTCTCATTTGCACTAGGTGACTCTGAGTGTTATTATGAATACATAAAAGCCACACATAGACGATTGGCTTTGATCTGTATTAGCCTAAATTTTTATGTGTATTCAACCGCATCCTCCAGATTACTTTTAGAATCTTTCCATTGGGAAAATGGAAGGCTATCTTCTTTTTTATTTTAATTTAATTTTTTTAGCGCAAGGATGTGTATCTTTTTCTGTTATAGTCCCGCTGCTGAACAGATTGCCTCGGATATCGTAATTCCTCTAACAACATTCGGTGCATGTATGAAACAATTAGACACCATCAGAACATAGAAAAGTACAAGCATCTCATGATATCTTTGTCGACAGATCCACCTAGACACTCCTGAAGTTAATCAGACACACAGAACACTGAGCGAAAGACATATCATAGGTCACTAATCCAGTCTCTTTATTTTACAGATGAAGTAATCAAGTTAGAGAAATTAAATGCGCTCCTGCAGGAGAGCTGGGATTTGAACCTTGATCTTTCCATTGAATTCTGAGTTTCTTTCCTCATGACGTTTATCCCAATCTTTCATTTACATTTGACATTGAAAGCAAGAAGCATCTCTTACCTGAGAATTGTTTATTTTTATTAATGTATGTATGTATGTACGTATTTAGTGTGTATGTGTGTGTGTTTGTGTGTGTCTGGACATTGAACCCAGAAGGGTAAGTTGCTGAGAGTCTAATTTGCTGAGGCTAGTCTCAAACCTGCAATCTTCCTATCTCAGCCTCCCAAATACTGGGCTACGGTTTCTGTTGATCAAGGTGAGCACAAATTAATTGTGTTCAATGACCAAATAGAGAAATAAAAAAATGTAGAGTTTATGATAGAAAATAAAAGCAAATATCCTCTCCAATTTTCATTTTTTGCTAAAGGGGGGGGGTGAAACACCTAATCCTGTACAAACAAATTTACCATTTTGGTTGCTTAGTTATTGGTTGATATTTATTTATTTATTTATTTATTTATTTGCAATACTGGGGACTGAACCCAGGGGCATCCTACCACCGAGCTACATACCCCTAGCCCTATTTTTAATTCTTTATTTTTTTGGAACAGTCTCACTAAGTTGTAGAGGGCTGCACTCAGTATCTGAGGCTGGCTGTGAACCTGCAATCCTCCGACTCAGCCTCCCAAGTACTGGAATTACAAGCCGCCACACCCAGCTTATTTATTTTTTCAATTTGGTTTTGACAGGCCTGCAGATCTTGTGGGTCTTGGCTTAGTTGACAGTTCTAAATGGTGTGAGACAGAATTCTTGTATCAGAGAACTACAAAAAAAAAAAAAAAACAGGTGAAACGAAGCTATTTTAGAACCATATATTTGGATCTAAGTGCTTCTCTTTCCTCTCATGATATATTTACATGTGCTTATTGTTTAAAATTGACATATGAGTGTATTATTTGCTGTGTAAAATGTATTACTTTGAAGTATATATTCATTCTGGTACAAGTCAGTCTAGCTAATTAACAAAGACATTGCTTCACATAGTCATCATTTCTGTTGTGAGATCATTTTACATACATTCTCATAGGGTTCTTCGAGAATAAAATATATTGTTAATCATAGTTACCACATTGCACAATAGATCTCTTGACCTTATTCCTCCTAACTGAAATTTTGTAACCTTTGGCCAACATCTCAACACTTGCCCCCCACTTGAAGCCCTGGCGATCATTCTTCTCTCTAATTTCATAAGATCAGCTTTTTTAGATTCCACATCTGAATGAGATCATGCAATATTATGATTTGGACCTGCTATATACCCATACATATCAGTTGTTAAAGCCATGGTCCCCAGCTAATGACACTATTAGGTCGTTGAACTTTAGGAGTTGGCGTGCAGTTGAAGAAAGGAGATCGTAGGAGGTAGGCTCTTGAGCTATGTTGGGATCCTGGCCCCTTCCTCTCTCCCTTTCTCTCTGCACCCAGCCACTCTGAGGTGAACAGCTTTCTTCTACCACATGCCACCCACCATGATGTTCCACCTCACCACTGGCTCAAAAGAAATGGAGTCACCCAACTACCTATAAAAACCACTGAAATTATAGGTCAAAATAAATGTTTCTTCTAATTGTCTCAGACATTTTATCACAGCAGTGCAAAGCAGACTAACACACGCAGCAGTTGATTTGTTTATGCCTGGCATATTTTATCACTTAGCAAAATATCTTCCAGATTCATCCATGTTGTTATTCAACAAAATTTGTTATGTATGACTGAATAGTATTCACCTGTGTGTACAAGCCACATTTTCTTTACTCATTCGCCCACTAATGGCCTTTGAAGTTGAGTCCCTGTCTTGGCTCTTGTGAATATTGCTGCAAAAAATATGGGAGTGCAGGTATCGCTTCGACATAGTGATTTTACTTCATTTGAATCAGGAAATCAAAACCACAATGAGCTGTCACCTCACACCTGTTAGAGTGGCTATTATCAAAAGACAAAAGGTAAAGTGTTGGCAAGAATATGGAAAAAAAGGAAATGTGTGCTGTTGGCAGGAAAGCAAATAGTACAACCATTATGGAAAACAATAGAAATGTTTTTCAAAAAAAAAATAAAAAATAAAGCTGCCTCCTGTTGTATTCCTTTTCCAAGAAATCACTACCTCTTTCCATTAAGAATTCCCAAGCAGAAATAATAACGTCATAGTTATTCAAGAAGAAACACTAAATTGATGAATTTTAAAAATTTATTTTAATGCTGCTAACTTACTTACAAAATACCAAAAAAATCCTCTAACTTTATCCCCCTCAATCTATTATTTTCCCTACTTATCCTCACATCCTCAGTGTATCTTAAACTATTCTAGATTAATTGACTTTGTTAAATTTTTAAACAGGCCTTGGTGTAAACTCACTCATTTTAAAAGCCTGATTTCATATATAAATAAGATGGACTATGTACATACAAAGCACACACAGACCTTTGCAAGCCTTCAAGGAGAGATGTCATGATATCTATTAATAACATACATGTTATTACGCTGTTATAACATGCATGTTGTTAGAAGTACCAAACGTTCTCTGACCACTTTATTTATATCAGTCTGCACAATCTCCTCTAACCTAATACTATCATCATTATCCGTGTAAAGATGAAGAAAACGAAGCTCAGAGAGGTTAAGAAACTTACCTGAGGTCAAACAAAACTGGGAAGTGTTGGAGCTAAGGTTTCCATGCAGGTAAAAGGCCCCAGGGTTTGTGCTGTTAAATATTAAGCATAATTCTACAGCTGAATTTGTAAATTTGTATTTTTTTAAACTTTTTAGACTGTTCCCCCCCCTTTGCCTTTCTTCACTTTACAAAGAACTTTTCTCAATTGAGAATGTTCTTAAAACCCTAATCTTGCAATCCATATTATTATTTCTATTACATTAATTATTTTTATTATTAAATAAAATAATCGGTGTACTCTAGAAAACACCAAGATTCAGATGTATCTTCCATTTCAGTGGCTCTACTTACAGGCAAATATGAAATTTCTCTACATCCCCATGTAGTTTGTGAGTTTGTGGATTACTTGAGCATGAAAGCTTTTTGTTTAAGTATCAAGGATGAATTAAATAATAAAACATGACCTGTCACATGAATTATAATATCTGAATTCATTTCTCCAACTAGTGTGTTTGTAGGCCCAAGGTTGGAAGCAATTAGGTGTGAATTATTACACCATCTTCCATGCCCTGGACAGTTTTATGGTGATTATAAAATTTTATTATTAATGGTACACTGTTTTGGAGGAGTTGTTAATTTAAACATATATATTTATATTGTTAATTAATGAATAGGACAAAATTCGTTTGGTGAAATCTTTCTAGGGACCAGAAACCACTGGGTACTGGGAAGGACCTCACTGACAGCAGGTACAGCAGGGTCAGCGGAAGCCTGACCCTGGATTGAGACAATGGGATGCCCTGGCTATCAGAGGGACACATGGTGCCGTCTAGACCAACTTGTCTAATTATTTTGCTTTAAAGATCAGTAAAAATAAGTGACTTGTCTAGGATCACATCACTAATTTGGGGCAGGACAGGGTTAACTTAGTCAAAGACACTTGAATCCTGATACCCAGTCCAAAGCCTCTTATTTTCAACAATTTAGAAATATTTGACTGAATAGCTGGGAAGGCACAGACAAAATTGTTAGACATGGAAGATAATAAAATCATAAAGATTAAAAACATGAGTTTGAGTTTAATTGGGATAATCTGAATATCAAAATATTGCTTGATTGTGTTCAAAGAGAAAAAGAATCAGAAATACATGCTGAGCTTTCTGTTGGTTGGATATGAAGAGCCTCTTAAAATGCAATAATGACATTGCATAAAAGTCCATGAGAAAAAATGCGTTTCTAAGAATGCGTTTTCTATGTGTTGGGACCACAACTGGATAAACCAGCTTGGCCCCAAAGCCCTGTAGATAGCAACTAGCTTGGGCCCAAGTAATGGTCACATACTATTTCCACCTGTGGGTCTCCTCTTGCCGTACTTTTAAACTCCTTTCCACCCCTCATTCCAAAATGCTCTCTTCCCCCTGTTCACTGAAGGATAAAGATATTTTCTTGGACAAATTCAGTCATAAAGGAGCAATTGAAAACTGATTGAATTTTTTCATAGGTTAGGCAAGAAAAAGGAGGCGCAGCCCTTGGTAACTAAGTTTGTTATCAAATCAACTGGAGATAGAATCAACCATGCAGAACTGCTGGTACTTTGAGCAGAAGTCTATCTTTCTACACAGGAAGGCTGGATTTCATTCCTGATGGAATTCTCCTGGGGGCCTTAGGCAAGTGGCTACAATGAATTCAACTTTGAGACTATAGGTGTATGTGTGTCTTTATTATTTTTTTCCTTCTTTTAGGCTCTAAATGTTTGCCAGGCAATGCCAAAACCATCATCAAATCCATCTAACTTAGTAGTGATTGACAGTACCCTCTCAGCTCAGCTCTTACCCATTTCTGATTCAGTTATTGCCTGGATCCTTCAAGCCCACTATTCCTGTCTCTTGATCAGAGACAGAGAAACAGTTTATCAGAAAAGGAATACAGCTTTTAGAAATAAACACGCTTGCACTTCAAGTTCAGTATTGTACTCTTGCTGCCAGAAATATACTCACCTGCTTGGAACAAGGCATCATCTAAATCCCTCCTTCCTGTAATACAGAGGTCTCTCACTGGTCCATTGAGATTCAACATAATGTGGGTTTTGTACCACCGGATGGTTTTACACAGTGAATTCTATGAAGATAGATAACTAGAAAATAGAGTAACTAGTTTGATTAAGCAATGCCCTAACATACATAATTCTGTAGGAGACCCAATGTTTTATAATATCTCCTCTTCTTTTATATTTTTCTTAAGAACCTAACCCTGTGCTCAATGTTGCTTTTTAATAAGGAAAAAGACTTTCTATTGAATTACATATGAGTTTCAAATCCTGAAATCCCAGTAATATGCCTTAATACTCCTAAAGATGTCTCTGTTAACTTCTTCAAATAAAACTCCAGACCATGTACAGTGATGCACCTATCATTCCAGTTCTTGGGAGGCTGAGACAGGATGATTGCAGGCTTGAGGCCAGCCTCAGCAACTTAGCAAGGCCTTAAGCCTTAGTGAGACCTGACTTCAAAATAGAAAATAATAATAATGAAATATAAATGGAGGTGTGTCTCAGAGGTAGAATGACCCTGGATTCAATCCCTAGTACGAGAGAGAGAGAGAAAGAGAGAGAGAGAGAGAGAGAGAGAGAGAGAGAGAGAGAGAGAGAGAGAGAGAAAAGAAGAAGAAGAAGAAGAAGAAGAAGAAGAAGAAGAAGAAGAAGAAGAAGAAGAAGAAGACGGAGGAGGAGGAGGAGGAGGAGGAGATCCTCTACATTCCCCAATATACAAAATTGGTAATACTACAAAACTCTTGGTTTTCATGTGTTATATTAGTAATTATCTTCATTCTTAATTTATATAAGAACCATCTCCTACTAGGTCAAATCTAGATACATTAGCTAGGTGTGGTGATACACACTTGTAATCCTAGTACTAGGGAAGATGAGACAGGAGTATCAAGGTCAGCCTTAACAACTTAGTGAGGCCCTCAAAAACTTAGTTAAACCCTGTTTCCAAATAAAAAATAAAATAGGGCTGACATTGTAACATCAGAGATAGAATGCCCCTGGGTTTAATCCCCAATATTGCAAATACACACACACACACACACACACACACACACATACACACACACACACACACACACACACACACACACACACACATATACCCCACAACTAGATACATCGCTCTAAAGAAGTGAATCTTGCTCTCTGAGTTCTAACCATTGGAACTTAGTGCTGCTCACAGGTTTCCATTTGTACCTTGACCTACAGTAACCTCTCTGCCTCTGTATTTGGTTTATTTATTGAACTTAGATGCTATGAAAAGCAAATTTCGTATGAGAGATAAAATTTACTACAGGGCAAAATGTAAATACCATAGTTAAAAATGAATTATTTAACAAGGAAAAATAATCACATCAAGCAATGGAGCAACCATTGTGTTTTAGAGTTAGGTATGAAATACACCGTATATTATCATACATTCTTGGGAAAAGGCAGACAGTGCAGGAGGGGAAGCTATGAGCCCAGGTTAGCGTCTGCGTCCCATTCACACAGCACAGCCTGCGCTGCTCTGCACTTGAAGTTAAGTACTTTAAAAGATGTTTTATTGAAACTTTTCCCCATGGAATGCATTTCAAGGAGAAAGGGGTCAACCAGAGAGAAAAAATCATATATTATAATAAAAATTCAGATCATTTCCTAAAAACACATTTCCAGAAACAATCTGACCTAATTGCAAGACTAGTTTTTCCTCGTACAGATCCTTCCTTTTACATAAAGTTTCAGTCACTAAAATGAAATCCCATCTTCCTTTCAATATATTCTTACTTGGGTAACTTAGTAAATTTGCAAGGCATTGAGGAAGGGGGAAAAATGTCAAGGAAGCATGTTTTATTTCATTAGTGGCCCTAACTACTCCACCGAGCTGCCACTGCAGCCCACATCAGACATAACTATAGTTGGAATGCCCAATATGTTGCTTGCTCTCTTTTGTTCTGGACTCCAGACCATTACTGAAAAGAAATATAAGACTCATATGCCAAAGGCTTGTTGCCAACCTGTGGCCCTGCTGGGAGTTGGGGGTACTTTGAGAGGTGATGCCTCATAGAAGAAAGGTCATAGAAAGCAAGACGGAAAATAATGACATTGGAATGCTAATCTCTCCTCCTTGTTCCTTTTTTTTTTCTCTCTCTCTTCCTCCCTCCCTCCCTCTCCCTCTCCCTCCACCTCCACCTCCCTCTCTCTCACTCTTTTTCACTCCCTTCTTGGCTAATATAAGGTGAGCAGCCTTCTCTTCTACACACTCCCACCATGATGTACTGTATGGTCACAGGCCCAAAACAGTGTTGTCAAGTAACCATAAACTGACACCTCTGAAATTGTGAGGCATAATAAACCTTTCCTCCTTTAGTTTGTTTATCTTTGACATTTTGTTACAGTGATAGAAAGCCCCGTTAACACAAGAATCATTAAACCACTGGCATATGCATGCACCTCCAAAGAGATTAAACTATCAGAATGCATGGAAGACACCAGAGCCCTGAAGAAACAAGACAGAGACCTGAACAAAGTTGGTAAGAAGAAGTGACTGAAAAAAGTCATATATGAATAGTCTGCACTAAAGGTTTAAACAGGGCCCAGAGCATCAAGTGACACTGGCTCCCAAAGAGAAAAGTAAAGTGTCTGGAAGAGGGGCTGGGAGCCAGCAGACCCATTTGTGAACATTATATTATTTGCCTGATATGGTATTGATACAGGTAGGTTTTTCCTGTTGTTTTCCTTGGGCAAAGTTACCCAATTGACAATGGTTAGATGCACAGCTGGCAGATCATTGTTTCTTGACAGAAGTAGTTTTTGTTGAAAACAAATATTCAATTTTATGCCCCAGAAAGACATATTCCAGTGGCCTCTTATGATCAAAGAGAAAAATTACTCAAGTCCTCAGTTGGAGAGCAAACCAGGTACATGTTGTGAAAATTCCCAGGAATCCTCTGGGACATCTATCGATTCAGCTTTCCTATGATGATACTCTCAACAAGAACAGAAACTCATGCCAAACTTAATGCATTTTTATGACCTGAATTGAAACAAGAGTGGCAAATGTCCCTCATTCTTTCATACTGGGTCATGACTGTAATCTCATGGCTCTGCTCAGATGTCAACCTCTTGACTGGAAGGGCAGGTAGATGATACAAGAGTTCATTCTTGTTCTATCTCCAATTTGTTCACTGTGAAGTGAAGAAGGGCGTCTCCATCATAAAATAAGGCATGCACCTTTCATTTTACATTTGACTCCTAGTGTGTGCTGCAAAGTGAATGCAGTTAACCGCCCATGCTTTAACCTCTTTGTCAAGTAATTTCCAGTGCTTTGGGTCCTGTGATATGGACACACACACACACACACACACACACACACACACTCGCACTTCAACAATAATCTTAAGCATACTCTACCACTAAATATGCTATTTGTCAGATGCAACTCCCCTGAGATGTAAAGCAAAAAGCAGCTCCAAAGCCTGGCTTAGGTGTGCCCTAATCTGAAATCTTATTCTGAACTGTTAACCAAGGAAAAATTCACCTAAATAAATTTGTTATAGATGCCAGACATAATGTTTCATCTTACTTTTCTGAGAACAAGGGATTATGTAATCTACAGAGTTGGTTAATAGTTCCTAATTTCATATAAATGGACACAAATGTATTATACTTCTTGGGGTAAAAGGCTGCAGGGCTGGGGTCCTTAACCTTTTGCCATCACAAAACCACTTTAGAGCCATGGATACATGCTCCAAAAAATATACACATATCCAGACAATATTTTGTACTTTATGAAGGTCTTTATTGGCTCCAGTAATAGCTATTCTACTACAAACTATATACTTTCCAAAGCTTATGACATCATGTTAGGTAAAATTCTGCTAATAATGGCTTATAGTTCAGTTTGAGTTATTTATCTAAGATTTCAGTATTCTAGGCATTGTTTGAAATAACAGAGAAATGGCCATTTTCTTGATATAAAAATGTTCACATAATCATGGGAACATAATTATGAATGAATGAATGAATGAATGAATGGAGGGGGTTTAGTTCATATTACTTGTTACTAAACCATTGCCTGAATATAAACATAACTATGAGAGCACAACCAATTTCCTCAAGTACTTCTTTGTGTTTCAAGTCAATGAGCTTCTTACATAGTGCTCAGGAAACTGCTAAAAAAAATTTCTTCACAGGTTCAGGTCCATATTTTCTAGAAACATTGCATATGCCCAGACTTCAGCCCAGGAACCTCCTATCACATGGTTCACACCTTTTGGGGAGCAGAGCAGGGGGAGTGACTACCCCACTGCTAGAACCAGGGACCTGAGTTTTCTATTGCTCCAACATGAAAATCTTATCAAGAAACAGAAGACAGAAATAGTGGTGTTGCTTGATGAGCAAAATGTCAGTGTATCCTGAAGATTTCTGAAAACAAAAAGCTCTCTGGGCCTCCTTCCTCCCTGGACAAAGCTCATCTCTTTGGCAGAAGGTCCTAAACTAGACTCTTTATAGCACTTCAATCTTACAGATCGAAGCCGAATTCCCTGTTGTGCTCAGTCCGGTTGGCATCAGATGGGAATTACCACCAAGTAAATTCTCCATATTGTAACCCTATTACCTCTCCCTCCTTCCATCTATCTCTTCTGTGCTGTGCATGGTTGGGCCTTATGGAAAGTTATCATTTGGATGCAAAACAATTATCCTAAAACAGTTAGCCAGAGTGGTCTGGACACACAGATTTATCTTCCCTCTCCTTCGGTGAAGAACATCTATCTTCCATGACCTCTTGATTACTGAAGCCTTCAGAATATATTCTTTGGTCTGTGACACTGCACACAGTGCCGGGATGAGCATTAAATATCAGCCTCTATGATTAATTGGAAGTTAATTAAATCTATCACTGAAACAATGGGAAGGCAATGAGCTATGTAATCATTGCGATAGTAAATGAAATGATGTACAGGTCTCTCCATCTCGCTTATTGACAATGATGGAGGGGTGGCAGGCCTGGGATGCCTGGCGAGGCTTGCTGCCTGACCTCACAGGCCGGCTCTCACTTTCCACAGTCCAGGAACAAGGCAACTAGAAGTGTGTTCTGGCCACCTCTTCGAATGACAGAGCCTTTTTTCCTAGGGCCTCTGAAGTGTCCTTTTCAAGGTTTCTCTGTCTTGAATAATCATTTGGATACGTTACAGAGATGGCTGAGGAAGCCGTGCACATTGCAGCTATTGCCATTGCCCACAGGGCTCTACTGAAGCCCTGGCTTCAAACGTCTGGATCCCTCCAAACTCAGCAAATACAATTACACGTCCCCTGAATGCTTAACACTTTTGTCTTCCTTTAAAAGTTCAGAATTTTCAATGTGCTTTCACGGGCCTGATAGCAGTTGGCCCTCATCAATCCTCAGATGATAGGAGAACTGTGAAACAGAGAAGCCGGGTAGCTTGCCCAAGTTGACAAAGCTGACTAGTGGCAGGGGCGAGCAAAGCTAATTAGAAATTACAATGGTAGAGCCATCGCAGCTAAATCCTTAGCTTTTATAGGTAAGAGAATACAGAGGTCCCAGAGGCTTGGAAGAGTAATTCTGGATCCAGATTGACATACCCCAGAATTTTATATTTTTATGAATCTAGACCACAGAGTAGTTATTCAGAGATTAGCCTGCCTTAGTCTGCTCAGGCTACCAAAACAGAATTTCACAGACTGGTGGCTTAACATAAATTTACATTCATTTATTTATTTATTTATTTATTTATTTATTTATTTATGTGTTGGGGATTGAACCCAGAGGAATTCTATTTCTGAGATATACTCCCAGCCTTATTTTATTTTATTTTATTTTATTATTGTAGTTACTATCAGGGTCTCACTAAGTTGCTAAGAGCTTTGCCAAGTTGCTAAAGCTGGGATCCCCTGTCTCAGCCTCCCAGGCACTGGTATTACAGGCATGCACCATCACATCCCCCACAAATGTATCTTCTTAGAGTTCTGGAAGCTGGAAGTTGGAGACCAGAGTGCAAGAAGCATGGCTGGATTTTTGTGAGGACTCTTTTCTGGCTGGCAGCAGGTACACCCTCACTGTGTCCTCTCAGAGTGGAACCTCCTTTTTTATTTTTTTTTATAAATCCATAGTCTATCAAATTAGCTTTTTATCCTTATGGCCTCGTTTAACTGTAATTTCCTTAATATAACCATATTTGGGGACTAGGCTTCAACATATAAATTTGGAGGGAGACACAATTTAATACATAGAATAATTTGAAAGTACAAAAAGTATAACAAATTTATTACTTGCTGAGCGTGGTCACATCACCTGCAATTCCAGTATGTGGGAAACTAAAACAGGAGGATCACATGTTCAGGGCCAGTTTCCTTAATTTAGCGAGATCTTGTTTCAAATTTTAAAAAAGAAAAGGACTGGGGATGCAGCTCAGAGGTCGAATAGCCCTGGGCTCAATCCACAGTACCACTATATATCATTCAATAAGAATTACAAATTAAGATAACCTCTTTAAATTCTAGTCAATCAGCATTTCAAGTTTCCATTTTTTCCAGATGTCATTAAGTGGACAAGCACATTTGATGCTCAGGATCGAGTTGGAAGCCTTCCTCCTTCCAGCTCCTTCAGTCTGCTCCCCCATGCAATGGGATAGGCCTTGTGTTCTGAGGGTGGGCCTCTCCTGGACAAAGTATGAGCTGGCTAACAAGAAAGAGAAGTTAGTTATCAACATTTCATGGGTCTCATCGTCTCAAGGGACCTCTAAAAAGACTGAGGCACTATTTTGTGATCAATTATAAATAAATTATTTTAATAAAGATCCCTTATCACAGTATTGATGTTTAATGTTGTTCAGTAACAAGCCAGTCAGGCAAACTTATCACTGGCAGACAGAAAAGATAACCATCCCCCAAAGGCATTTTTCTCTCTCTTCCTCTCCCCCTTCCTGGCCTACAATCAGGCCCATCTGGCCAACATCATCTAGCTAAATATCATGGGCTTTCAGGAATATCACATTGGACCTGGTTCAAGAATTTCACCCTTATGCCCAGGAGATCCCAGGCTCACGTGCACCATGATGGCTATAAGGTATGCAGACACTCAAGTCAGGGTCAGTCCAAAGGAGGTTCTGGAGAAGTAAGGGATAAACACACCTAGCCAGAGTGCCTTTGCAATTGTCCCCTTTGCTTGGTTCTTCCCCCAAGTACCTATACTGCTAGTATCCCTTCCTCCTTCAGGTCCATGATTCAATGGCCTCTGATCAAAACTAGGCTTTCTCTGGCCTATGAAAATGGTGCCTTCTCTTACCCTCTTGCTTTCTAATATCTTCCTCTATTTTTATTTTTATTTATTTATTTATTTTTGCACGTCTGAGACTGGAACCCAGGGGCATTTGACCTCCAAACTACGCCCTGTGCCCTATTTTGTTTCCTTCCTTCCTTCCTTCCTTCCTTCCTTCCTTCCTTCCTTTCTTTTTGGTGGTACCGGGGTTCCTGGAAACCCTTCTACCTCCGGGCGACACTCCCAGACACCCGGTTTTTTTATATTTTTATTTGGAAGCAGGGTCTTTTAAGCCAGCACGGCTGGCATCGAACCTGCATGATCCTCCTGCCTCTGCCTCCCAAGCGGCGATTACAAGTGTACACCACCAAGCCCGGCTTTTATTCTTTATTTTGAAACAGGGTCTCACTAAGTCACAGAGGGCCTCACTAAGTAGCTGAGGCTGTCTACAAACCACAATTCTCTTGTCTCAGACTCCCGAATTCTGGGATTCCAAGCATGCACCACCATGCCTGACTATCTTCCTCTATTTTTCTTTTTTTTTTAATTTAAAAATTAGTGCTTTATTTTATTTTAACCATACCCCTTATCCTTTCATGCATTAATTAAAACAGCATGCTCTTTTGAACCTTTGTGTGAAAATATGCAATTTTTCAGATTTTACAATGTATTCAAAGTTGTTAACATATTTATCAACTTAATGAAGTGTTATGAAAATCTATGACAGAAATATGTCATATGAGCCAGGCATGGTGGCGCACTCTAGTAATCCCCACACTTGGGAGGCGGAGACAGGAGGATCGCGCAGGTTCGAAGCCAGCCACACTGGCTTAAGTGATCCTGTTTCCAAATAAAAATATATTATAAAATAGGTCTGGGAGTGTAGCCCAGAGGAACCCCAGTACCACACACACAAAAAAAGAAATATGTTTTCACAGCATAAACAAGTAGAAATAAAAAACTGATACCACCAAAGGTGAAGCTTTACTATTTAACAATGATTTTGGAAACCTAATAATTCAACAGAAGTCATAGAAAACCTAGAATACGAATCACTACTTACAACTGTATTATTCAGTTATTTATTTTCTATGTTCTCCACTAGAACAGAACCCCATGAAGTCAGGTGTGTTGCATGTTTCTGTCGGGATCTCTGAGCTTTGCATGTCCAGCACACACTGGGTGCTTTGGTAAATCTAAACATGAATGAATGAGTAAGTGAATGAACAGATTTAAAAAGCAATTATAAGCAAATAAGTTCATCAATATTACAAGGCTAAGCCAGCTATAGAAGCAGAGGACATGAGAGAAGTATTTGCGTTTCACTAACAAGCTATATATTTCAGACTACTAACCTAACCTAACCTCCTCAGCTGTATAGATAAGAGTTGGTATCTACAATGGGTGGGGTTGGAAACACATGTTCCCTACGAGTGCTAGCATTCTATGAGGTATGGTTTCAATGTAAAGATGATGATATAACATGCTTCCAACCTGAGGAGTTCTGATTCTAATCTACCAAAAGGGGCCAGCCAGGGACAGTTAGAATAAATGTAGTATCGTGACTGACTTTTGAGTTGCAGACTTCTTAAAGTTAAAGGGCCCACTTCAAACTGCCCCAGGTTCCTCAGCACAACAGTGGCTAAAATTTGATGCTACTCTCTTTATTCTGAGTCTAATCCTGTGTTTTCCTCAGATGTTCACATTCTTGGTCTTTTATAAAACAAAACTATTGCTTCAGTATAAGTAAACCAAATAAATAAATTCAATCTAAAATCTATTTGTTAAAAAAAATGAATAGGATTAAAGAAGGGCAAGAAAACTAAACAAAAAACTTCCCTGGAAATATTTTACATGGTGAAAAGATGATAAATATGGGTAGCTTGTTTTAGCTCAAAGAATGACTTGGTCTAATATAAGAATATAATTATGTTGTTGATGTCACTTCTGATCATAATGACTTAAAGTATTATAGCCAAGAGAATGCTATTAAAATGATTGGAGAAGTTTTTGTTTACCTATTTAAGCCTATTGACTTAAAGACTCCGGGCAAATGTACAAAATACTCATTTGAATTGCAAATTGAATCCATCAGCTAAAGTTACATATTTTTTAAGTCAGATTTGGAATCCCAAGCCATTAATTCATAAATAGCCCTCTGTAGAGTATATGAATTAGCCTATCACAAAGATAATATAACATTATTGAACAACATAAAATAACTTCCTTTTATTTTCCCATAATGTCTGAGTTCCAGGTTTCCTGGCTCTCTCATAATGCCTGATGGTGCCACAGGGCAAATACGTGTGAATTGCAGTTGCAATATGAAAAGTGACTCCGGAAAAGGCGTGTTGGGGCTTTCAAGCTGATTCCCTGTCAATAGCTTCTACATCAACCCGCCTCAGTGTCTAGGTCAAACGATGCTTTTCATAGACGCCAGCACTGTCAGGTCAAGGGAAGAGCTCACTGAGATGCATGTACTCTTGTCTCTTAAATCAGCCCAGTAGCAATAATCTTCTAGGGGAAGGGTGATGGTGAAGGGAGACTGATCTGATTTTACTTCATCATCAATGTGTAGGATCTTGACTGCCTTTCACAGAAAAAATGAATCACGTGTGGATAGATTTTAAGACCGTTCTACCACATGGGAAATGAACCTTTCCAATCTGCCCAATCTCTTGTTTTCCAAAGAGTTTCAGCTGACAAAAACAGATGAAGTTAAAGAAGTTGATTTACAAGAAAGCATGACTACTTTAAAGACAGCTAGAAGGAAAATAGAGACATGTGCTTATTTCCAAGAGAAATCTTGCATCCTCAGAGTAGCAAAACAGACTTTGGCTGTCTCTGTAGTCAATTCACTTATAGAAAAATTGCCAAGCTACTTGACATTGCGTAGCCTCTGAATTAAATAAAGAGGAGAGGATTACAGTTTTCACTTTTGATCGCTTAAGTAAAACATGGTTTGTGCCTAGAGTCAGAATCCAAAATGGTTGGAACTATTAGTTTCACAATGTATTTGTTTTGCTATTTTAATCCTTTGTCTTAAGACTGGATTCTTTCGGCTAGAAGAACCAAATGAAAAGTGGAAATTTGAAATAATCAATATTCTTTATCTGTTTGATGCCAAACAATTAATGTGACTGAATATTTGATTGAGCTGACACAGCCATTTAATGTCATATTGACATAGCCATTATCCCCTATCTTGACTTAGCAATTAGGAAAATAAAGACAAGTGATGTTCAAGCTTTTGCTCAGTTATATAACATCTATGAACCCTACAATCACTTTCAGCATTCATCCTTCCCATAGGCATTCATGTTCTCAGATATTAAAAAGCAAGAGAAGGTGGATAAGAAAGATGGTAGAGAAGCCAGCCAGGTCTGAGTTCAGATACTGGCTCTGACACTAGTTAGGTATATACCCTTGGGCAAGCCTCCATCTTTTTGTCTTTAATATAGGCTACTAGAGCATCACATGGTGTTATGAAGAATACATGAGATAATGTGTATAATGTATGTAGCATGGCACTGGGGACAAAATGAATGCTCAAGAAATAACTATTAATTAATTAAAGATCTACAATGACAAAATCAAGGCCAAAGATAACATATTCCAGTATTAATCAATAAGTTTGTGTTTAGGTTTAGGAAAGAGAAATAATGGTCAGAGAACTTCACGTTGCATACAGGAGAGATTCTCATAAACATTTCTATTTTTATGAAAAAAAAGAATGTGTGTCAGTAAAATTTCCCTTTTGTGAAAATATCACAATGTTTCCTCGGCCTGCCACACTTCAATCTCAGTCAGGAAAAATTTTAAATTTCCAATTATGGCAAATATTAGAGAGATGAATCTTGTTTTCAGGAAAGTTAAATAAGAGATAAAAATTAATTCACAAGGGTCTCTTGTCCCAAAACTGAACAGTGCTTCTAGATCCTGCTTTCAGGGTGATATCAGAATATTGTCTGTAACACTGGAACAACTCTAAGCTCATGAGGTAAGTAGTTCTTTTTGATGTTGCTTTATTATCTTTTAAAATTAATTTTATTTTTATTAACATATAATACTTATACACATTTATGAAATATGGCATGCTGTTTAATTCATGTATACATTGAGATGACCAACTCATGTATGTAATGTATACATATTCATCACTTAAACTTTTATCATCTCTTTCTGGTTAATATACTCAAAATCTCTCACCCTGCTGTGTGCCACTGAACATCAGAACTTACTCCTCTTATCTAACACTGTACCAGCTCGCCGACCTTTCTCCATCCCTGGCCCTCACTCTATTCTTTCTTTTCTTCTTTTGTTTTTCTTTGCAAGTGTGATCAGAAAATTTCTCCAATGTTCCCAAGCATCACTTTCAAGATGCTCCAGAAATATGCTACCTCACAGTGGACCTGCTGGCTTTTCTCCATTTACATCCGCAGCCATGGCAGGCGGTGTGCCAACACGCTCAGTGGCGGGCTGCGAGAGCAAGGGCATGGCTGGAAGCACTCTCGGCAACTTCCTTCCCACAAATATTTTCTGAAATGCTTAGAGTCAACAGACAGAAGATTTGACCTAACAAACCACTTGTTTGATGGGGCGATGTATTTGAAAGTCTTAACCCTCTCTGCTTCTCAAATGCACCACTCAATCTATAAATAATACACTGTGATGAGACACAAGGTTAGGATCAGGAATACCTAGGCTCAAATACTGGCTCAGACTACTCTCTAGCTATGCTAGATGTGGACGTGATCTCTCTCTCTCTCTCTCTCTCTCTCTCTCTCTCTCTCTCTCTCTCTCTCTCTCTCTCTCCTTCTCTCCCTCTCTCCCTCTTTCTCTCTTTCTCTCTATCTGCCTCTCTCTCTTTCTCCCACTTTTCTAAGATAATACAGTGCTTAGCAGAGTGAATAATTACAGAAAATATTGAAGAAATATTTGTTCCTGCTACCATTCTACTACTATTATTCTATTTTAAAAGAAAAACAAATAAGAAAACTTACCTGGCTCATGCACAAGGATAGTGTCAAGAAACTTTTATATGGCTTAGAATCTTCTTCAGAGTGGTCTTGCTTACAAAGGTGCTTGCCTTAGAGATAGTATTCAGAGACTAGCCTAAGGAAGAACCAGAGATTTACTCTCAAATACATCTTTATAGCTTCATCACCATAATGCCTAGGCATTGGTGTGGACAACATCATTTCATCATAAACGAGAAGGTCATACTATTGAACTGTAATCCATTCATTGATTTATGGTCCCAGGTTCCTCCATGGATTTTCACAAATGCCTGTGACGTTTTCTAGTGCTGGACTTTGCATTTGGATCTGTGATTTAGATGACAGATGTGTGAAATCATATGTAGCCAGACAAATCCCTGGTGATAACACATTTGAGGGGACACGCGCATTGATGGATTAAGGCCCAATCAACCAGATCAGCTAATCTGAGCCCTTTTCAGTGACATTGGCCCTGATGCTTTAAAGGGACACCCCCAAATAAATGACTTTCCAGAAATAATACTTTCTGTTCTGCATCTCACCCTATGGTACTTCCCTTTCCACAATAAGCCATTGGAGAAACCCTGCCTCTTTCTGGAGAATAGATTATTATGGCTGGGACCAACATTTGCCTTAATTGACTGGTTATCTTTACTTTTAAAATGTCACATTTTGTTTGTTTACAAGATTATTCACATAGTCTATTTGACTGGCAATAACTATTTTTAAAAGACTGATGATGTAGAAGCTGCAAAGCCAAGAATTTGATAATGACTTCTTAAGTGCTAAAGGATGCATTTCAAAGAACCCAGCAGGTCACAGTCAGAGGGTGAAGGCTTCTCCTTGAGAGACCCTCAAACCCTGCCCAAGAGTGAACTTGTTGATGCCATGAATGGGTTTACTGTCAAAATAGATTTCTTCACATATTATTTTTATAAGGAAATAAGAAGAAAGAAAGAAATTGCCCTTTGGTATAGAAGTAAAGGAATGTAACTGAAGACAAAGAGATATACTGAAAGAAAAAGCAAAGTGGCAAGGTTTTGAACTCTTCCACAAGAATCTCTCTAATGCTACACAGCTCTTGCACCTCCTAGGATTGCTCCCATTTAATTTCAGAAAAGGCAGCTTTGAATACTTTACTATTCTGTCATTTCTCTGAGCCTTCTTTATGTTTTTGTTTGCAAGACCAACCTTGGACAACTTTTTATTTTCCATCTTTGATTGAAGTCTATCCAAAATAGCTGCAAGTCTGTGTTGCATTCTTTGCATAATAGAGAAATTATTTTTCAGTAAGGATCTAATGTTATTCACTGTGTATTAGAAGCTTGAGAAGCAAAGAAGTAAGTGTATATGTTTATATCTTTGATTTTTTTTTAATTTTTGTGTTGGTATGTTGTAGTCATACATCTTAATGGGGTACAAGATGGCGGAGGCATACATGCACACATCACCCAATTAGCCCTTACCCAATTTCCACCCCATTTCCTCCCCCTCTCTCCTCCTCATGTTTGGCTTAATGATTGACTTTGATATGTTTGTTAATGTACATCAAGTGCCTTAGAGAATTTCTTTCTCCCCCCCTCCCATCCCCTCGGGTCACCTTATTTGCTCATCTATAGTATCTCCTTTGTCTAAGGTTCCTACTATGACCTATTTTCTCCCTAGCTTCCGCATATTAGTAAGAGCTTTTATCTTGTTCTTGCCTTTTTTTCTTACCTGGTACTTTAATCAACTTTCCGTCCATGTAAAAAAATACCCACAATAAACAACTTACAAGGAAGGAAAGTTCATGTTGGCTTTTGATTTCAAAAGTTTCAGTCCACAGTGTCTGGGCTCTGCTGTTTTCTGGGCCTGTGGTGAGGTAGTACTTCATGGCGGGATTGTAGCTGGAAAGCAAAGAGAGTGAGAGGAAAGGGCTGGAGTCTCAATATCCCCTCCAAAGGCACCCCCATCACCTAACTTTCTTCTATGAGGGCCCACTTGCTAAAGGGTCTACCACCTCCTGATGATGCATTTAGCATATGGATATTGGGGAAAATTTCAGATCCAAACCATGACAGCTGGCTTTCTTTTCTGCCTCAAAAACCTCTGGATGCTATTATCCTTTAAACCATCTTAAACTTGACACTTATTTTTTTATTTTTTTGTGGTACTGAGGCTGGAACCCAGGGGCTTTTCTACCTCCGGGCTATATCCCAGACCTATTTTTTATACTTTACTTGGAAACAAGGTCTTACTAAGTTGCTGAGAGTCTCACTAAGTACCTGAGGCTGGCTTCGAACCTGTGCGATTTTCCTGTCTCCGCCTCCCAAGTGCTGGGATTGCAAGCATGCGCCACCTCACCCGGCGACACTTTTTTAATGCAGTACTCTTGTGGCTCACCAATCTAAACTCCCCTTAAAAACAGATCTGCCTTGTAGAGAATTATTCTTTTTGCTGAATACCATCACAGCCAGCTTTTAGAAGAATATTTTAAAGAGCAGAACCCAACCTTAATAGCTACATTGTACCACATTTCCCTCATCCCATTTTTGGCACCAAAACCAAAAAACAGACAATAGTGTAGGTAGGAAACTGAATGCTGGCTCATGTACCCAAGAGCAGCATAAAGTAAACTAAATAGGAATTGGGCAAGGGCCAGAAAACACAGGGCTCTCTGGCCCAGTACCCTTTGTCAACTTTGCTTTTTTTTTTTTTTTTTTTTTTTTTGGTGGTCCAAGACTGGCTTCGAACCTGCGCCATCCTCCTGTCTCCGCCTCTCAAGCGCAGGGATTGCAAGCATGCGCCACCACGCCCAGCTTCAACTTTGCTTTTTACTGGCAGAAAACTTTGAAAACTTTGAGTTTACATGAAAGCAATCGATGTCCATATTCTAATAATAAAACAAAAAGAAGAAGAAAAAATACTGACCAGGAGCAAGAACAAAAATGCCGAATAAAAGGTAAAATTGGCAAATCTAGTTGCATTGCTTCAGATTTCTAGTTTTTGAAACCAGTATTATATAACCCAGGGGTTTGCAAAATAGATCCTAAAGCCAATCTAGTCTGCCCCTTCCACAGCCATTGGTTTGCTTATTATCTATAGCTGCTTTTGTTCTACAATCCCAGAACTGAGTTGCTATGGCAGAGAAATACAAAGCACAAAGCCAAGGTATTTACAGTCTGGCCCTTTACAGAAAGATTTTTTTTCAACCTCTTATTTAATAATCAGAGAAGAATTCATAGTATTTAAAAGTGAGATTACAGCCAGGTGTAGTGACACACACCTGAAATTCTGGTACTCAGGAAGCTGAGACAGGAGGATTGCAGATTTGAGGGCAGCCTCAGCAAGTAATAATTAATAATAATAATAATAATAATAGGCTGGGGGTATAGCTTGGAGGTAGAATGACTGAGTTTGATCCCCAGTATCAAAATATAAAAATAAAAATAAATATAGTATACTTATACATCAAGTATACTTGCAATTCTTTAATAATTTCATAATAAAACTCACCTACCTACATTTTATAAAGGAAAGAATGTCTGTGTATGTGTGTAAACATGTGCATTTTTTGTATGTGTGTGTACACGCATACAAATTTTGGGGTGCCCTAAAATGTTGTAAATCACACTTGCTGTAAGAGCTTCCAGAATAATCAGAGGTCTAACATATGCAGAGAGTCACTTAAGATATAATAATGAACAACCCAATTTGAAACCAAGAGATAGAAGGTAGAGGGTCCCCGTTATATCCGTTTGGGTGAGTTATTTTAGCCTCCATGTCCTTGCCTTTATAATGAGAACCCCGATCTCTCCCTCCTCCTTGAGATTGTGTAAATCAAATGAAATCACCTGTGGGTGAATCCTTTGTTATGCCATAAATTTAAAATTGTAGTCATCATGCAGTGCCTGAATGCTTTAATATAGATGGTATTCTGAGCAAGGATACCAGAGTCAACTGATGCGCATGGTTGCAAGTCCCCCCACCCAGGGCCATGAGTTCTGTAGTTTGCATCAAAGCACCATTGCCAAGAATGCATCGGTGAGGATTAAGAAGTTTTGAGACCAAGGATCAACACAGGAGGTGCTCTGGGCCAGGTCCACACCTGGAGTCATTCCAAAAAGATCTTCATAGAAGTCTGCCATTTTCTTCGTCCTATCATTTGTGGTTCATCTCTTGGCATTTCCGTACCTGACATTTCCCATTTCCTTCCTCAGCTATCTGTTCATACCTGTCTCTCTCTCTCTCTCTCTCTCTCTCTCTCTCTCTCTCTCTCTCTCTCTCTCTCTCATTCTGCCAGCTCTTTTCATCCTCACCCCAGTCCCCTTTGATCCTTTCCTCATTTCTAATTCTGAAGGCCCTTTGAGAAAGGGGGAGGGGAGGAAAACAAAAGGTTAATTTTCTCCAGCCTGCCCAGGCCGACTTAATGTAACAGAAGGCAGCAAATTGTATTGATTTAGTGACATGCAACTGTCCAGAAAGAGCTATTTATACATTATTCAGGACAAACACTGTCATAATGGACAAACAGCAGCAGCATCTGGGATGTTAATGTCTACAAATAAGATTATTCTTTGAAAGGATTAGGATGAAGCATTTTGTGTAATTAGATTTCTCCGTTTCAGGAATGAATTGCCTTTTAGCAGTAAAAGCTGTCACTGAGGGAGCCATTAGCTCCTTATAACTGAATTAAATGCATAATTAGTGACATGATCGCATTAGGATTTGTTTCATTTTTAACTCGTCTGAGGGGGAGGGGCGGAGGGAGAGTTGGGGAAGGGAGGCGGTGCCATTTCCAGGTCACTGAGGCCCTTCCTCAGCTGGGATGGGCCTCAGCTGGCGGGCTGAAGTTGGTAAAAGTCAGGCGTGTGTGAATCAGAGCCCCGGCTTCGCCACGGCGACGGCCGGGCTATTCATCACTGGGTGGTGGGTGACAGTGACTGATGGGCTGGGCCCGGGCCTGGCACTTCACCAGTGCAAGAATCATACGAGCCAGGGAGCAGAATGACAGCTGGAGCGCTATGTCAAGTGGTGGAGAGACCAGAGCTATTAATAATGTGTGCCACATGATCTTGGCCACGAGAAAACAATGATTTAGACATTGGTGAGAATAAAGATTTTACATTTAGTCCGAGGTTGACTCTTCTCCTTGGCACTTGTAGAATAAATCGCTGTGCAATCAGCATGTATGAAAATCAGGCAATGCATATATTAGAACCCAGCCCCTGAGGGCTGGAGGGGGGATGAGAAGGGATCTTTAAGTCCCCCTGATGGCTCTACGTGCTGTTAATACTGTCCTCCTGGTGTTTCTGCAAATGTCTGGAGGTAGCAGGAGAAAAGAAGTCAAGAGTGAGTGATTTCCTATGCACTAGCTCACTTGCTCACTCGCACTTTCCCGTTGGACTCATTTTCCTGTCTGCTCCCCTTTCCCTTCCCAGGCCACAGAGATGTCAGGAGAGGAAGGAAGAGGTATGAGATGTTGTCTTTACCCTCAAGAGGCTTACCAGAATCCAGAGGGAGCCTGGACACCAAGCATGTGCTGTTGGGATACATTGAGGTTTTCTTTACTCTAAGGGACCTTTCATCTTGTTTCTTGTTAGGTGGAACAGGATGGAACCGTCTCACAAAGAAAGCCAGGCAAGCGTGCCTCTAGTCCAATTGCTGCATGTTTAAGCAAGACCTGTAGAGCCCTGGGGGCTGGCACCCTAGGCAATCATGACTTGTCTGGCTTTTGGAGAAGGAACCTCCTACCACCTTGGCCTGAACAATCTAATAGTATGGGAACTGGCTGTTGATGGACACAAGAGTCTCGAGGGTATGGTTTCTGCCTATCACTCAGAAACTTCTCTGATGATTAAAGGAATGAAGGGCAAGTAAGATACCTTACTCCAACATTCATCCCTTCTTCTTCACTACTGGAGCCTACAAATAATTCATTTAGAGATTAATGATGACCAGGGCTACTGTCCTGGGATCACCTTTTGATGAAGCACAGTTTATAGTCAGGAAATAAATTATAATCTAACAATTATAGATTATAGATAGATACCCTTGCAGTCTTAAAATCTTAGGATTCTATGATCAAGATGTGTTGATACAGAAAGATGGTAAGTCATGATGGACAAAGTCATGAGAAAACAACGTCACTGGTAATAACCATGATGATTTAGTAAGATGTTCTTCTTGCCCTCCTAAGAGATGGCTTAGGTGCTACTAAACTCTTGTTAACCTTTGTTGTACCATAATCAAACTATATCAAATCTTCTAACAATGGCTCAGCAAAATTCAACAATCAAGAACATAGAATTATTATTTCTTAAAGTTGCCATTTGTATGAAACTCAAACTTAAAACAGACTTTTATGCATTGCTTGAGAAAATAGAGGACTTTCATAATGTTATGCCAGGAAAATGTATGTAAAAATTCACATATAACCTTTATATATTGGTGAGCATTAAGATTTCCTGTTCTTTGAGGCAAATATTGACCTTGACTTCACCTCGGTCAATATTTACCTCTCAGGTCAATAGATCTTGATGTTCACCTCAACAGAAGTCAATATCTACTTATTATCTCATTTCTATCTGTCAGGTACCAGTGTGTAATCAGTAATGTGAATTTTCTTCCCTTATGCATTTCTTGAGGTTAAGATGGGATTAATTTGGGACCTTATGCTTTCCATTTGTTAATACCTTCTCCCCACAGGAGTTAATAGCAGTTTCATGCAGAATATTAACTATGTACTTTTCATTTTCTCCCATTGCTTCCACTCATCCCAATTGAGGTAGCAAGTGGGTAGCAGAAAATGATGTAAAATGAAAAAACATCATTCATTTGTTCATCGGTTATTTATTTTTTGCCATAAATCTGGCACCAGGCTACACTCTGGGGCTAGAGTAGAGATATAGGCAGACATGGGATCTGCCCTCAGGAAGCTTCCTATCAAACCTAATGCTTCACAAATTTCATTTTTTCTGCATACTTTTTCAGGGTATATGTTTTTAAGCATAAAGACTTCAAAACCAAAGATCTGTAGATATGCAGCAAGGAGCAGAAGTGCTAAAACTCCCATAGATGGTATTAATGCAAGGCCAAGCTAAGGGACACTGGCCTAAACTTGTAGACCTCTCAAATAATAATCACTTAGGAGATTTTAAAAATGAAAGCTTCTAGATTCCACCTTAATTTTTATCCAAGAAAGAATCAAATGAACTTCCTGGGAATCTTTCATCAGTGCCATGATAAGCCAGCCTCCCAATCCATCAGGTTTGTTTTGTTTTTGTTTTTGTTTCTGTCGTGTGCTGTTGGGAATTGAACCGGAGGGTGCTCTCTCTACCACCAGCCTTTTTATTTATTTATTTATTTATTTATTTATTTATTTATTTATTTATTTATTTTTAAGTAGGGTCTTACTAAGTTGCCCAGGCTGGCCTCCAACCCACAATCCTCCTGCCTCAGCCTTGGCTCCTAAGTGCTACGACGACAGGTGTGCATCATTGTACTCAGCTTCCACCCAGATTTAATGTTTGGTTTTTCATTACTGCTCCATGACCTGGTCATTCTCTTTAGGATTTGATTTGAACTTTTCCTTTTTCATTATCTTTATGTAGAAAAATTACTCAAAGAGGTTTTGCACCTATGCAGAGTAACAAGAATCTAACCATAAACTGCAAGTAGTACATTAGAGAATAAGATATGCTGTGTCATTTAAACGAAGAAATGTCTTCTGAGGATTGATAAGGAACTTAAGATGAATTACAACATTTTTAATGTGTGGCCATTGACTCCTGGAACAGCTTTTGTAACTTCTGGATAAATTTAGCTCTTAATCTCTGTCTTAATTTGTATAGTTTCAGTGACATATCTGTTTATAAAACAGCTCAAGCCGGGCATGGTTACACACACTTGTAATCCCAGCATTTGGAAGGCTGAGGTCAGAGGATCGCAGTTTACGGACAGCCTCAGATACTCAAATACTTAGTGCAGCCCTCTAAACTGAGTGAGGCCCAGTTTCAAAATAAAGAATAAAAAATGGGGCAGGGGTATAGCTTGGAGGTCAAATGCCCCTGGGTTCCATCCCCAACCTGCAAAAAAAAAAAAAAAAAAAAAAAAAAAAAAAAAAAAAAAGCTCAAACTATAAGTTTGGGGTGAAAAACAATGACTGTAGACTTTCTATGTACACAGTTGTAATGAAGCCCCTTAAACATGGAGCAGTGATTCTCTGTACACAGTTTTACCCTGCTAGGTAGATGCATCCTTAGAGTGACGGGGCTGGACCATGATGGATACTTACACTGCTTTACAGGTATATCTGGGAACAGCACAATTTGGGGGAAGAACAAAGATTTATTATTCCAGAATACTTGGACTAATAATTTACACATTACTATGTCACCTCAAACAAGTTATTTGACCTTTGAACCTCAATTTCTTCATCAGTACAGTGGGAATTTTATAACAACAAACCCGATGTTTTGTTGTTAAGATTAACTGGGATACCTTAAATTAATCCTTTAAGAGTTAGATGGAGAAAAGGAACTTTATTGATTTTATTTTCCTCCCCACTGCCCATCACGACTACCATAAATATACAGTGATCACAATGATAGTAGTATTTGATATATACTTTAGTGTATTACACTTATATTCACACACACAGTCACACATATAGACATACACAAATGTCTTTTCTAAATAGGGACTCAAAAATTGGATGTGATGAAAATGGTAGTGATAATGATGACAATGATAAAAAAAAAGAGAGAGAGAAGAAAAAGAAGTATGAGCGCAAAGAAGCACTACAACAATTGGATCACAGTTTACAACTGGCAGAATATATTCATACGTGAGAATACCCATGTCAACCTCAATGCCCTGTCTTGGGAAGGGGAGGTGGAAAAGAGAAGGAGCCGAGGAGAAGCCTGCCAAGTGCTGTGTGCATTTATGTCACTATCACCAATGCACCAATAAAAGTATATTTTAAAAAAAGAATAGGTTCATCTCTTGGATCAAATGACTAAAAAGGGATCCTATTGGATGATCGCTGGAATATTATTAAAAAAAAAAACAGAACTCAAACTCTTGAGAATTTTTTACTTCTTCAGTTTTAAAAACTGAGATCTGTATTTTTCTGGATAAAGAATTGTTTTTAAAAACTTAAATTTCTCAAGAACAATCTAAAAATGATTTCTCAAGTGGCAAGACTCCGAATGGCCAATTTTTGAACAGCAACCAATTGAAGAGATCTCAAGTTTTTCAACTCATATTTCCTAAAGAGGGATTAACATAGAATTGCCATTTCTTTTTATTTGTTTATTTGTTTATCTATTTTGGTACTGGAGATTGATAAGAGCATTTGACCTTTGATCTATACCCCCATACCTTTTTGTTATATTTTCTGTTTTGAAACAGGGTCTAAGTTGCTGAGAGTCTCAATAAATTGCTAAGGCTGGCCTGGAACCTGCTATCTTCCTCTCTCAGCCTCACAAGCACTGGAATAATAGGCATGCACCATCAGGCCTAGCTATAAATGTCATTCCTGTGAATGATATTTAGGTTCTTTTTTATATTTTTATTGGTTTATTGTACTTATAAATCATAATAAGGTATGGAGTGATAGAAATATACATGCACATAACACTTGTTTTCATCCAAATCTCACCCCACTCCTTCCTCTTCTCCATACGTGACATTGAGATTAGTATTGATAACCTTGTATATGTATATGATATTATTTAAACTGTCACACTCTTTATGTCCCTATTCCCCCTCCTTCCCTAAAAACCCCTCCCTCATTCCACTGGAGCCTCAACTCCTTTATCTGAATCTCTTATTACCCAATTTCTCTCTAGGCCCATTTTTAAACATCACAGTATCCCTTAGACTTTACAGAAATAGTCTGCTGTGTATGTAGATTCACATACACATCTTCGTTTTGTGTTCAATATTCTACTTCAAACCAAATTCTGCCAGGATCCTCCCTAAAGCCCACAACCTGGAGCTGTCTCTTCCATGCCCCGAGAAGGCACTTTCTTTTCACAAACTCGCAACACCTGAAGCAGTTGAGACGCCGACAAAATTTATTTCAGCCTCACAGGCCGCTCGTGGCTTAGCTAGATGGCTTTCATTCAGGGAAGGGTCCGCTATTAAGGCGTTTCTGTAAACTGACTGCTCTCCCTTCCCGGCCTGGTTCATTTACCTGTAGAGATAAATAACAGTCACCATAGAATTTCTCAGCAGCTTTTCACTGTCTTATTACTTTATTTTCTACTCAAGATGTACAATATAGAATTCGGTCAAAAGAAAAACAGCTTCCAGTAGCAATGATACTCATTTCCAATAGATCTGTTCAGCGTGACACAGTTAAAATGGTGATCATTTCAGTTTTAAACTGACTGTGACGAAAATCAATAGATCTCTTTCACCTCTGAAAAACTGGGTTCAGATCTGAATTTGCTCTCAAGTGAAATCAATTTGGTGGCCTCTTAACCCAGTGTCTGGGAACCACTGGTCCCCATCATACAATCACCCTGTTGCTGTTACTCAGCCTGGTTGCCTTTACTCTAGAGAGACACAGGATCATAGGTGAGAGAAAGAAGGCAGGATGCGGTTGAGAAGGGAAGTTGGCTCAAGGGGAATCTGACAGCAACCAGCCCGAAGACACTGCCAGTCTAGAGTTGTTCTGCAGGTGGAGCGTCTTAATAAGGGAAGAGAGGAAAGGACAATAGAATCCAGAGCTTGACATCAGGAATCAAATCGTTACAGGGAGCACTCCCTTTTCATGGCTAATTCTGGGTATATTGCCCATTTCCTTTCTTTATTGAAATTAAAATAAAATTTAAATTTACATAGAAATTAATACTAAATTTTTTTAATTTTTATTGGTGCATTGTAGTCTTGCATCTTAATGAGGTACAAGATGGTAGAGGCATACATGCACACTTCACTCATTTAGCCCTGCCCCAATTCCCACCCCATTCTCTCCCCCTTCCCTCTTTCTCATGTTTGGCTTACTGATTGACTTAGATATATTATGAATGAAATTCCCTAAAACTAGATATTGAACTGCAAAAATTTCCAAGGCCTATCCATGGTATTTGAAATGTTAACTCCTAAATGACCAAAAACCTAAAACATACTCAAAAAACCTAATTTTAACTAGTTCCTCACATAACAAAAACATCTGACTTTGTTTTTTGTTACTAATATACTGAGTATTTTTCTGCCAGGCATGGTGGTGCATACTTGTTCAGGAGGCAGACACCAGAGGATCGTGGTTCCCAGACAGCCTCAGGTACTTAGTGAGGCCCTTCGCAACTCAGTTAGACCCTGTTTCAAAAATAAAAAAGAGACTAAAAAATAGGGCTAGGGATGTAGCTTTGAGGTGGAATGCCCCTAGGTTCCATCCTTGATCCTACCAATGAATAAATAAACAAATAGACTAAAATATAGGACTGGGGATATAGCTTGGAGGTATAATGCCCCTGGGTTCCATCCCTAGTACCACAAAAAAGAGACAGAGGTAGTTCTTTTGACAACATTATAAACCACTATTATTTATAGTGTTTTATAATTTATAGAATTTTGAGCAATAAATATTTTCACTTGGGACATTTTTGTGATACTTTGTGAACCCAGGGGCATTCTCCCTCTGAATTACACCCTCAGAACATTATTTTTTTTTGTCCTGGATATTGAAGCTAGGAGAATTCTACCTCTGAGTTATACCCCCAGCCTTGTTTGTTCATTTATTTATTTATTCATTCATTCTTTAGACAAGGTCTCACTTAGTTGTTAAGCATCTTGCTACATTGCTAAAGCTATCCTCAAACCTGTGACCCTTCTGTCTCAGTCTCCCAAGCACTGGGATTACAGGTATGCACTATCAGCCCTGGCCCTTTTTACTCTTTCAATCTTACTTGTCCCTCAGGCTTCACCAGGAGGGAACTTCTTTCATTACCTCAGATTCAATAAAAGGACATTCTTGAGACAGAGCTTTGGAACACACTGGTCCCTGTCACTCCTCATCCTTCCCCACTTCTATATCATTACCTAACAGTGCCTATTTCTGTCTTTTTATCTTCTTTTAAATGTATAATTTAATAATTTTTAGTAACTTTCTAGAATTGTTCGACTATTACCAAAACCATTGTCAGAACATGTTGATCGTTCCAAAATGATCATTGAACCAACTTGTATCCTGATTTCTACTCCCAGCACCAGGCAACCCCATAATCTGCTTTGTTTGCCTTTTCCGGGCGTTTCATGCAAACAGAATCATACAACAAGTACTCTTCATATCCGACCTCTTCCATTCACATAATATTTTTGAAGTTTATCTATGTTGTGGTATTTATCAATGGTTGGTTCTTTTTATTGCTAAATAAAATATCCACTGTATCAACCATCTTTGCTATACATCTCTCAGTTTTTGAACACTTGGATTGTTTCCAAATGGGCTACTCTAAATAATGCTACCAGGACTGCTCATGGAAGAGACTTTGTGAGGCTAAATGTTCTTTATTTCACTTGAGTAGATATCTGGAATGCTTAGTCTGGATTGTCAATTGGACTATATCATGAAATGACTAAGGTTATGTGTCTTTGGTGTATTGATGAGATGGTTAGTTTATGTAATGGTAGACTGAAGGAGAAGTCCTGCTTGAATGTAGGCAGCACAGTTCTTGACAGGTGCAGGACCTGGATAAAAGAAGGAGAAAGTCTCATGAATGCATATGTGGTTCTTCCTAAAGAAAGCTCATCTGCTCTAGTCTGAGATATTGGACTTCAGCTCTTTAAACTGGACTTTCACCATCATTTCTCTGGAAAGTTCCCTGGCCTTTCTATCTTTGCAAGGGATTTAGTTAGTGGCCACTCTGATTCTGAAACTCCAGCTCTTGACCACTCGACCAGCTATGGTTCCTTCGGCTTTCCATGTGCAGTCCATCACTTAGGACTACACTGCTTTGGACTGTTGACTATATATATGCTCCGAGTTCTGTTGCTCTAGTGAACCCTGACCAATATAAAATCTAAGATTAGAATTATGGTCTCTATAAAAAGTTTATGTTTTACTTTTGAAGAAACCACCTGACTTTTTCTAAGGAGCTCTACCATTATTAATTCCCACCAATGGTGGATGAAGGCTCTAGTTTCTCCACCTTCTTACCAACACATGGTATTGTCTCTCTTTTTGACCATGGTCATTCTTGTCTTATTTTTTGCAGTACTGGGAAGTGAACCCAGAGCCTAATACTTTTTTTCATATTAGGTTCTACCACTGAGCCACACTCTAGCTCTTGGCTATGGTCATTCTAATGGGTAGCATTTTCCAGGATAGGCTACATGATTGTCCATAATACAGATCTCAAAGATTATAAGGATGGAATGATTAAAATCACACAAAATATGTTCTCTGACTATCATCATCCCTCATGAATATGGCCACAAAAATCCTTAGATTGTGCTTAAATACCTTGTGCAAATAAGGTTTTACTCTTCGCTACTGAAGCTATGTGTGGGATATATATTCAAAGTTCAGGAAATTTAAAAATCTGTTCTGCTTTAGCCGGAGATGGCAGTATACACCTATAATCCCAGTACTTGGGTGGCTGAGTCAGGAGGATCGCAGGTTCGAGGCCAGATTCAGCAACTTAGTAAGGCCTTCAGAAACTTAGTGAAACCCTGTTCCCAAGTAAAAAATAAAACAAGCCGGTGGTATGGCTTGGAGGTAGAATGTCTCTGAGTTCAATCTTCACTACTACAATAAATAAATGAAAGAAAGAAAGAAAATGAAAAGAAAAAATCTGTCCTGTTTTTGCTTTTGGCAGGTCTTCTCATGTCTTTTCTGCCCATGTTCTGTGCCCTCACATTCATTGAGGGACAAGTATCTAGTTAGACTCTTTCCAGTATCTTTTGAGCATGTCTGTAGCTTTTTTAGCTGTGCTTCTTTCCAAACCTCCAAGGAGTTGTGGGCGCTTATCCAGGCCCACAATGGCTACTCCATTTCCCTGGATCTCCTGGTTAAATTTTTACCAATTCTGCCAATCTATTGCTTGTCCTGTCTGCATAATCTCAAACCAGCTGTGAAGCTGGTCTCTAATTGTTTGCCACTGAGATTTCTACCCTTTACACCAATTCCCCTGGGCACGCACCTATTCCAAAGGTTCCAAATCAAGTCAGCCCCTAAAGCCCTAAAGTAGTTGTTACAGCTTGCTCCATCTGTGCCAACAGAGCTAAAGGACCAAAATGTCACAAATCCCTACCGTTACTTGAGATTCCATGATTTTTCTTGAATAAATATTTCTAAATTTGTTTTATGACTTTGGTCAATTTTCAGAAACCTTAAAGCTTTGTTAGTTTTATCACGGAGTTTTGAGGAGAAAACTTAGATAGTTCCTCATTCTGCTCAGAAATTTCCTTCCAAATTTTTCATTTTCATCCTTTATCCAATACCACTACCTTTAGATATCACTTCCTAAGCCTGAGTTAACTTTCTTTTTAATGTAACATCTTGTGCTTTAATTTTAAAAGATTTTTAAAGCCGGGCGTGGTGGCGCACGCTTGTAATCCCAGCATTTGGGAGGCTGAGACTGGACAGCCTCAGCTACTTAGTGAGGCCCTCTGCAACTCAGCGAGACCCTGTTTCAAAATAAAGAATAAAAATTGGGCAGGGGGAGTAGCTCAGAGGTCAAATGCCTCTGGGTTCCATTCCCAATCCCGCAAAAAAAATAAAAAAGATTTTTCACATTCTCACAAGTAACTTCTTTTTTGTTTTTGTTTTTGTTTGTTTTGTTTGCAGTAGTGGGGATGGAATCCATAGGCATTCTATCTAATTTTTATTCTTTATTTTGAAACAGGGTCTCACTAAGTTGCAAAAGACCTCACTAAGTAGCTGAGGCTGGCCGCAAACCATAATCCTCCTGTCTCAGCCTCCCAAATGCTGTGATTACAAGCGTGAGCCATCATGCCTGGCAGTAACTTCTTACTTATCTGATTTCCTTACTAGGCTATATGTTCATAGAGGACAGGGTGTATGTCTTTTCTGTTCACTACTATATATTAATAGCTAGTATAGCATTTGACACATATTAGATGTGCAGTGAAAATAGTAGATTTCGTTTAATTAACTGAATAGAATTTAAGTCCATAGAGTTATTTATCCAGCAAAGCAATTGTGATTGCCAACATAAAGACAGAACTGAGATCATTTAGCCATGACCTTTGACTCATGTCAATTATACAAAATATCAAGTGTACGTCAATGAATGTTGTCATTGCGGGAGAAGGATCTATTCTGAAAACTTAAACAATACACTTTATTTTCTTCTTTTTCTTTGTGGTCCTGGGAGTGGAACCCAGGGGCTTTTCTACCTCTGAGATATACTCCCAGACCTATTTTATATTTTATTTGGAAACAGGATCTCACTAAGTTGCTGAAAGCCTCACTAAGTAACTGAGGCTGGCTTCGAACCTGCATGATCCTCCTGTCTCAGCCTCCCCAGAGCGGGGATTACAAGTGTGCACCACCACATCCGGCTCTACAATACACTTTATTTTCTACTTAGTGAGGCCCTCTTAGAAGGGTCTCGTGGATCAATGCCCCATGGCAAGAGAACTTGTGGTTACCACCACTTGATTTATGAAATATGGTATCATTAACTTATTTTGGCTGAGATGTGTTAACATACCCCTAACGCTTAGGAAGCCAGGGTTAATGGTAGATCTTAATATACAAAAATACCACCCTAAGTTGTGTAAATACCCAGTTCAGCATATTTCATAATGATGGGGAATTGGATCTGTCAAAGATTCTTAGCCTTTCATTTCATTTTTAGCTATAAAAGAAAAGGAAGATGCCAAAGTCATCCTTATTTTAAAACCTCTCAAAAGATACTCTTTTCATATACTATCAGAATGAGACGGGGCCAGAGGCAGAAAAGGACAGACTCTGTCAGATACTCTGTGGATATATATAGGGAGGGCTTAGTGGATGCTGTTTGAGAATTTATTGCGCACTTTAAGCTTTATGGCATCGATTGTCAAAGTGTGCTCCATGGATCCCCGTAGAAGTACCTCAAGTACTGTAGTTAAGAATCAGGGGAACCAAGTAACAGGTTTCTGACCCCTCATATCTTTTACTCTCACTGTCTCTCCCGTGTTTACATGTTAAGTTTATCATATTTTAGTGGATCCATGACAAAAAAGGAAGCTACTGATTTGGTATTATGTGAGATAATCACAGTCACTTGATCTATTGTTAAAAATACCCTTCTCACTAAACTATTGTGTCAAATAAAATAATGTACTTGAAAATTCTTTGTTGTCTTAGTCCATTTAGGCTGCTAAAACAGAATGCTACAAACTGGGTATAAATAAATAACGGAAATTTATTTCTCATGCCTCTGGAGCCTGGGAAGTCCAAGAGCAAGGCACCAGCAGATTTGGTGACTGGAGAAAGTCCACTTTCTGGTTCATAGATGCTACTTTCTCTCTGTGTCCTTACATGGTGGAATGGAATAGCTAGTTTCCTGGGGTCTTTTTTTATAAAGCCACTCACCTCAATCATGAGAGTGTCACTCTTATAATCACCTCCAAAAGGTCCCTCTTCCTAATATTATCACATATGGAATAGAATCTCAACATATGAATTAGGGGTGGAGGACATAAGCATCCAGTTCATTAAATTTGCAAACTTTAAAGTACTCATAAAGTTAGACATTATACAGAGTTGTTTTAGAAACCCATGGCCAGTGATAGGCTAATATAAGAAATGGATTTATGGCATATACATTTCAAGGTCTTTGCCATTCATCTTTACATTTTCTTTACAAATTGCTGTTGTTGTTGTGTTGTTATTGTTGTTGTTGTTGTTGTTGTTGTTGTTGGAAGTATTCATAGAATCCACTGAAGCCAGTTTATTATTGGTTCAGAGACCAACTGACTTCGCCCCTTAAGCCTCTTAGTTTCTTGCCTCCAGGGACAAAGCTCTGTAGCCTAAGATATTATCACAAACACCCCCCTCCCCGCCATGTAAAACAGAAAGTGCTGAAGGTCTTTAATTAAAATGTCTCGATTCCATTCTGCCTTTCACAATGCAGTGGTACACATTATGGAGGGCGATATCCTGTTTAAATCTGGTTTTATCTCACTCCCCAGTGCCTTAAGAAAAATAAGCATCCCTGATTTTCATTATTCTGTTAATAAAGAATGGTCTCTTAATTTCCTATTGTTGTGTACAAGATTTAGTGCTTACCCTTTAATTTCAGTGTCAGAATGTGAACTGTAATTAATTTTCATAAAATGGAAAGCAATAAAGTCAGATATATTAAATGCTTGCAGTAGAGAATGAGATTGTATAATTTACAGTGAGGGGTGGTGGGAAAGAAGCAGCCTACACATTAAACGAGTGGTAACTCATCTTGGCTTCAGCTTCAGAGATTCTGTAAGTGGTCAACAAAAATGTTCAAACAAAACCCCCAAACCTATGGGGGATTTGGAACCTTCTCAAGAAAGTCCATCAAACTTAGTGTCACCTCTTCCCATTCCAACATTTGGATGTTTTTATTAACATTAATTAACAATAATAAAATGCATGGGCCTAAATTACCATATAATGAATCACCTAAAACCTTCCCTAGGCATTATTTGCAACAAACTATAGATAATAGGCCATAATTCTCTATCAACCATAAAATTAGTCAGCTGCCTACTGATTAAAAATGCAGGTTCCCTTCATTTTACCCGCAGAATGTCCATAGAGAGTGTATGTTTAAACCCATGGAATCTTTATATGGTGGTTATTTATAAGTTTTAGACTATGAGCTAGAAGAAAGCTATATACATAATTATATATAAAACTTTTTATATAAAAAGTATACTGAGCTTAGAGTCATTACACTTTCTTTATTGTTTTACTTGGTTCAAGACATGCTCCCTGGGGAATGGTACTCTGGAAGTGGTCATTAGTGGTTTCCCAGCTAAATGGAAGCTAATCCTAGAAATTAGTGGTAGAAGCTTTACAGTACACAAAGCTCTTTCACACATATTATCTCGCTGTAAGTCATAGCGTCCCTAAGAAGAGGACAGAGCAAACTCTGATACCTTGTGTTTCGAGTGACCTAAGTTCATAGCATAGCAAATGCCTGAGCCAGAAATTGAATCTTAAGAAATTGAGCCTCTAAATTCAGTCCTGGGACCAACACAGATAACAGCAGCTGATAAGACCAAGAAAGAATCTGTTAATTGATTTGGCCATATTCACAGTACTCACTGAAGTATGTTCACAAATATAGGAAGAAGATAGAGTTTCCAGGCATTCAAACAGGTCCAAGTTCAGCAACCTTGGGCATCATTTCAGAATAAGGAAAACCATTCAGGCAAGGAAAAAATAATGATTGTGATCATTTTCAACCTAATAGATTTTATACCAGAGCCTGGAGACAGATAGGTCTGTGCAGCATGACACTCAAACTATGTAGACCTGAGCTCTAGGTTAAGTTCATTTAGGTAATGAACATTTTACCTACTCCATAGAAAGGGGTACATGTGGGACATGTTCCCATTCCACTGTTAGGCATTAGAATAGAGGTGATTAGTCAACTGACAATTATGCTGGAGATGGTAAAGGATCTCAACTTGCCACAATGAAATGTTATAAATATTAATGCCCATAATTCCAGTACTTGGGAGACTGACAAGGAGATTGCAGCTTCAAGACCAGCCTCAGCAAATCAGAGAGAATTTCAGCAATTTCATGAGACCTTGTATCAAGACAAAACAAAAATAGAACTGTGGGTATAGCTCAAAGGTAAAATGGTTCTAGGATCAAACCCCAGTACCACAAAAATAGATAAATAGGTGAATACACACACACACACACACACACACACACACACACACACACACACAGAAAAAATGGTGTACTTGTGAAGGAAACCACCTAAGAGAAAATTAAATCATACTGTAAAATATTTTTGCAGTGCTAGGGATTGAATTCAAGGGCATTCTACCTCTGAGCTATACCCCCAGCCCTATTTTTGTTCTTTATTTTAAAACAGGGTCTCACTAAGTTGCAGAGGGCCTCACTAAGTAGCTAAGGCTGGCCATGAACCTGCGACCCTTCTGTCTCAGCCTCCCAAGTACTAGGATTACAAGCATGTGCCACCACACCCGGCTTCATACTGTGAAGTTCAAATTTCAATTCACTTCTGTGAGGTGAGTTTATAAGAAATAGTTTTCTTTTTTACACTGTACTTCTATAGCACCTGATCATTTCCATAATGAACAGGTATAACATATCTTTTAAAAAATCTTAAACATAAAGATGATATTTGAGTGAAAACCTAAATTATATTCTCTATAACTTATCGTCAGAAATATGTTCATCAGATTGACAATGTTGCTGAGATTATGGGTCCATCATGGTCAGGATTCTAGTCTCAGCTGATAATTTTTTTCCAGGAAGCCATCCCCAAGCTGCGCAGCCCATCCCCAACCCTTCTAAATTAGTTTCTGTATATTCTCTCTGTCTCCTGTTTCTTTCTTCATAGCATGTCTCATGGCTTATGGTTATGCTTTTATGAGTGCATCATAGTGTCACACATCATAATGTACTTCACAGTGATAGTAACATACATGCCCACAGCACTCAGTGGGCCTCATGGCCTGTAACTACACTTTTACATGGAAGACTATTGCCAAACCAACCTAAACCCAAGCAGGAGGAGTCTTAAACTGGATCTCTGGCTTTCAAGAACCAAATACATTTGCAAATGCCAAAATGTATATTTTTTTCTTATCATTTATCAGGTTCTGCTAACCAAACTGAGCCATGCAGGCCAGAGAACAGAGGCCCGGGAGAGTGTGAGTCAGGAAGAGGACAATTGCAGCCTCCGTCCTGGAAGAGGATTGAGGGGTGGCTTCTTCATGAAGTTGTTAGCCTCATATCTCCAGAGCAGGCAGGATTTCCAGGTGGCCACACTCCCTCTCTCTTACCTCCTCTGACAGAGAAATCTGTAATGAGAACTGGCTGGGGAAAGGTAAGGAAGAAGGCAGAAGTGGGACCAAAGGAATGGAGCATCCCTATCCCAGTTTCCTGAGCACCAGGGCAATGCGCAATCCTAGGGCAATTTCGGGTGTTCATTCACACAGGGCTTCTAGGCCCATCTCCCCCGCTTCTGTCTGGCCCTGTGCCATTGGGTCACAGGACTGAGCTAGGACAGAGCAGGGATCCTTTAGCCTCCAGATTACAGGGGTGAGCCCAAGACATGAGCTTTGTAGCTCTGAATGGGAACAAGAACTGAGCCAAGGTGAAGCTTAAATAGTCATTTTTAAATCCTCAAAGATGTGATGTGTAACTTGCATTGGTACACTTGCTCCATGCCCCACTGTCGTCCTGGTTAATGAATGTATTCCAAAGTGAAAAATCGTATGCATTTTATCTCACACCCTAACCGCCCATCCTACCCCTCAAATACAAACAAAAAATGTAGAATAAACAAATGGCCAAAACAAAGTTCTGACACACAGTATAGCCATGTGCCTCTCAACGCACATGTTTTATTTGTTTTATTTTTTGCCTTTTTTAGTTTTTTTATTAATTTTTTCATTTATATGTGGAACATATTGAAAATTGTATACATTTAGACTGTGCTTGGTGCCCTCTCCCCCCGCCTTTGCCCTTCCCCCTCCCAACAGTGAGTGTCCAGGTTAACCATGCTATCTATATTCATACTATTATACATATTTGGATGTAGCTCCTCCATTAATCAGCCTCAGCCTTCTTCCTCTCCTATCCTTCCATCCTACGTTTGCTGAGATTTCCCCTCCATTATCTGGAGTCCCTCTGGTATCCCCAGTGCTCTCTAATTTGGGCATATTAGAGAAAACATGTCCCTTCTCTTTCTGTGCTTGGCTGATCTCACTTAACATAATGTTCTCCAGATCTTTCGATCTTCTTGCAAATGGCATGATTTTATTCTTTTTTATAGCTGAATAGAATTCCATTGTGTGTATTTCCCATAATTTTGCAATCCATTTACATATTTTTAAAGGGAATATCTGTATAAAAATGGAGAGTAGGCTGGGTGTGGTGGTGCACGTTTGTAATTCCCGCACTTGGGAGGCTGAGACAGGAGGATTGCACAGATTTGAGGCCAGCCTCAGCTACTTAGTGAGGCTCTCAGCAACTTAGTTAGACCCAGTTTCCAAATATAAAAATAGGTCTGGGGGTATAGCCTAGAGGTAGAAAGCCCCTGGGTTCCATCCCAGTACCAAAAAAAAAAAGGGGGGAGAGTAAGATATCATTTTGTTTCAGGCAGACACACAGGGCTAGCAGTCTTTGACAGTAATAATATATGTCAATGCAAATTAATGATCTTTACTTTACCACCAACATAGCCCAAGGAGTTTTCTATTAGAAACTCATATCAATAACTTTTTGTTGGTGCATTACAATCATACATCATGATGAAGTTCAGAGTGATAGAGGCAATAATTTTTAATGAGGTAAAGAATTAAAAAATACAGTAACAAAAAGATACTAGGCCCCACCCATCACCCCAAGAAATAATCCCAACCTCCACCTCCACGCTTTGGTTCACTTTGACTTTATTCTATGCAGTTTCGAAGTTCATCTTCTTTTTAAGTGGATAAAACATAGGCCTAGGAAAATGGAATAAAATTATTTGTAGATTAGTCAGTCACAAAAAGTAAAAAACCGGATGCTTTCCCTAATATGTGGAAGCAAGGGAGAAAAAGGGTCATGAGAGGCACTCTAAACGAAGAAGGAGAAACCACAGATGAGCAAATACAGCGACCTAACCAAGAGAAATGGGAAATTCCCTAATGTACATGCTGTACATTCACAAACATGTCAAAGCCAACACTAAGCCAGAGGAAGGAAGGAAGGGGGAGGGAATGGGGCGGGAATTGGGGAAGGGCTAAAAGAGTGATGTGTGCATGTATGCCTTGACCATCTTATAGCCCATTAAGATGTACAGCCACAATGCAACAATTAAAATAATATCTGAAATCGTTTATAAAAAACTATTGTTTGTTTAAGTGAAAAGACATGGTTAAATGTTTAAAAGCAAACATATTGCAATGTGCATAGAACCTATCATTGCAACTGGTAATTCCTATAGTTTAGGTTACAGATATAATTTACTAACTGTCCTAATCAGCACCCAGCACCATGCAGGGCTCTTCGTAACTGTGAAACACAAACGATCTTTTCCATTGGCCAACAGCCGACCTAAGAGAAGCCCTTTTCTTGTGCATTGCTCTGTGTCAATGGACAAATGAATGTCTCAGAAAGCTCAGCAGTCTTTTATTAATGGAAGTTTTCTTTCCATAAACTTCTAGTTTGAACCTATACCGTATTTCCTGTATAGAGGCTTGTGGACAGACGAAAGAAAAAGTATTCACAATGCATAATATGGGAAAGACATATGTGAGTTTATCAGTGGAAAGAAAATGTTAAGGTCAGCTACTTATTTATCATCTTTAATTTTTAACTTAAACCATTGGAAAATATTTAAGACTATCATAACAAATATGGCTAGAGCAAGGGAAACCTATAGCAAAATAAAATGGAAAATGTCGAGTCTGGCTCAGACTTAGTTATTCTATATTAGTTTGTAGTTTACAGAGGGCCTTAACATCATCATCTCATACTTGCTAAGGTCATATACTGTCCTGTTAAATGATGACAAAACTAACTTGCCCTTTAGTCTATTAGTTGCCTACCCATCCTCTTTTTCTTTCTTCCTAAAAGAACCAATTTTGTCCACACCTCTGCTGTCCACTGTGCCATCTTACATATTATAAAGGACTGGCCCATTCCCAGCCATGCACGGTTCTAATTAAGACAATCCAATTCTGGTGATCACTTTCCTCTGGCCAATGGCTGACTTAGATGCTATTCTGTGCTGAGATTCTAGCCAATGGGCATGAGGATACGCTCACAGCTTGGGAGGCTGAAAGGCCACAGGGCACAGCCCAGGTTCTCTGGCAAAGTCTGCCTCTCAGCACTGTCACTTCATAGCTCATTGTGTGTGGCGATAGTAAAAACAAGTGATTACATTTTAAACCAGGAAAGAGAGAGACTGAGATTCCACCACCCCAGAGACTTCCCAGAAGACCCATTTCTTAAAGGTTCCACCACCTCCCCTTCACACATGAAATTTTTGAGAAATACATTGGAACCACGTACCACCCACAGCAGCCAGGTTGGTGCCTGATGGAACACCTACCTATGAATTTGGTTTTGGCATTTCAACCACTAAAAACCTTTATTCTAAACCTTTTGAAGTCATCCTTGAAAGAATAATCAAATATAAAATGCACTTTTCTGTTAATGCTTTGTTGGTAAAAGAGATAGTAAAAGAACACATTTTCAAACCTCTTAAATAATTTTGCAAACCTCTTCAACAGACATGAGTAGCTGGGACTAGCACATAAAATTATTAGTCCTCATCATCTGGGGCTCACACATTTGGCAAGATACATAAAGATTTGGTCACCTTGTATGTCACCAAGGCCCTCTTAAGATTTGTTGTTTGTTTTTTTGTTTGTTTGTTTTTGTTTTTTTGGTTTTTTTGGTGTGTGTGTGTGTGGTACTGGGGTTCCTGGAAGCCCTTCTACCTCTGGGCTACACTCCCAGACCTTTTTTTTTTTTTTTTGTCTGTTTATTTGGAAATAGGGTCTATTAAGCCAGTGCGGCTGGCTTCGAACCTGTGCAATCCTCCTGTCTCCGCCTCCCAAGTGCAGGGATTATAAGCGTTCACCAACACGCCCGGCAAGATCTGTTTTTTAATTGAAACATTGCTATGATTTTATATGCTTTGTGGGATTTTTTTTTACATAAATACCTAATAAATACGTTTCAACAAATACATTCTTATTTGCACACCATACAGAACCAAGCAGCATGATAAAATGATTACAAGTATCACTTTGAAGTTAAAATCCAAGCACTGCCACATATTAAAAGACTAGACATTTCTTAGATTCTCTAAGCTCCTACTTTACATTTAAAATGGGGTTAAGAAAAGAAACTTCATGGAGTAAGTGGAAGGATTGAATGGTCACAGCACTTGATCAGTTAAAGCTAAGTGATTATTAGCCCAGGCCTTTGACATTGCATGTTCCCCATAAGTGGCCATGGCAATTCTGTTATTACCATTGTTACTGTTGTTGTTATTTGGGAATAACATATAGGGATGCGCAAAATATTGCAACAAAAGGTCCCAGGATTCTTATCCCTTGTGTGGACCTCCCCATTAGTTATGTTCTTTTGTGATATCTGACTAGAAACACAGTCAAAGGCAAAGTGAAAAAATACAGCATTTCCCAAGATAGATTGAGATCTTTAAGGGCCAGCCTCTGTCCTGTGACTCTTCAGTCCCAAGTGTTTGCACATGGAAGAGATTAACTTAATGTTTTTGATAATTGAAAAATTAAGCTACTTAATTTTCAAGTTAAAAACATTCAATATGCCGGGCGTGGTGGCACACGCTTATCATCTCCACGCTTGGGAGGCGGAGACAGGAGGATCGCGTAGGTTCGAAGCCAGCTGTGCTGGCTTAAGAGACCCTGTTTCCAAATAAAAATATAAAATAGGTCTGGGAGTGTAGACCGGAGGTAGAAGGGCTTCCAGGAACCCCAGTACCACCAAAAAAAAAAAAAAATTTAATATACCTAAAAATCTATTAAATGAAAAACTGATCATGTAAAGTGAAAGGAAGTAAATTGTTTTTAAAATACTTATATATAGGATATATTTCAATAGATGGCTTAGAAACAAATTATTAAAGTTTATTATTAACAGGTAATGAGAAGTTTGTTGTTTTCTTTACAATCTCCCAAGACTGTTCTCTCCAATCTTTTCAAAGTGGCCTTTGTCTTCTGAATGGCCCTTGACTGCCAGCCACGCCCTGCCTCCTGGAGGCCTGGGGCCAGAGCTGCTGGAGTCACAGGCTCCCAGCCCTGGAGCGCCAGTCCTCTGGATGGGGCAAACACTGGTCCACATAAGGCCTTTGCTAAGTGGGGAATAAAGTGGTTGAAAATGGGAAATAAAATGCTGCTTCATGAACATTATCTGGTAGAGGAAGGAAAGAGGTTAGCAGAAGGTTGTGCTCCCATTTTATACACCAGCATCTTGCAAAAAAGAAGAAGGAGGAGAAGGGGAAGAGGAAGAGGAGGAGGAGGAGGAGGAGGAGGAGGAGGAGGAGGAGGAGGAGGAGGAGGAAGAAGAAGAAGAAGAAGAAGAAGAAGAAGAAGAAGAAGAAGAAGAAGAAGGAGAAGAAGGAGAAGAAGGAGAAGAAGAAGAAGAGCTCTCCACCAACAATTCAACCCAGTTCCTTCTTAGTGCCCATGGATATATCCCAAAGAGTGACTTTTTGGGGTATATTTCAGGATGGAAACCGAGCCCTGGATTCCTCACCTGGCTAATCCTTGGCTATTACATGTGTGTTCTATGCTTAGGGAAAACCCTTCTTTACTAAGCAGAACACCAGTTTTTCTTCTGCAGGTGCTATTTCATCTCAGAAAACACACACTCACCTTCTGCAGAATCCCTGCAAGACCTATATGCTGGAAGTGAGCGCACACACTTCTAAACCTCAGCCCCAACCTGTCCTCCTCACAGTGTCAAGACAGATCACAGCGCTGAACGCTGCTGGAGGCCAACACAAGACGGCCAAGGGACAAGCCGGGCACAGTGGTGCCCACCTGTAATTCCAGTACTTGGGAGGCTCAGACAGGAGGATCACAAATTCGAGACTTGCCTATACAACTTAGACTCTGTGTTAAAGTAAAAATAAAGCCAGGCGTGGTGGTGCACGCTTGTAATCCCCGAGCTTGGGAGGCGGAGACAGGAGGATCTCACTGGTTCAGAGCCAGCCTCGCTGGCTTAAGAGACCCTGTTTCCAAATAAAAAAGTATAAAATAGGTTTAGGAGTGTAGCCCGAAGGTAGAAGGGCTTCCAGGAACCCCAGTACCACCAAAAATAAAAATAAAAAATAAAAATAAAGTAAAAATAAAAACTTAAAAGGGCTGGAGACATAGCTCAAGGGTAGAATACCCCTGGGTTCAATCCCAAGTACCAAAAAGGGAAAGGAAGAGGGAAAGGCAAAGAAAAAAGAAAAAGAAAAAGGTCAAGGTACCGGCACTGCTTGTCAATAGCTTCAGAATCCATTGGACAGTGCAAAGTCCTCTCTATGACATGTAAAATTTCAGCAGGCCCGGTTGCTGAATCTGAGATTACAGTTCCTACTTAGGCCATTTACTTGCCCCTGGGTGTTTAAAAAGTGTTTGGAAACATCAAGTCCACTCTGAGAATGCAGGCTGAGAGACACGCCCATCCCCCTTGGTCCTTTACTTGATGGACAGCTCTTCAACAGACTTTTGGCTCCCAGGGCTGGCGACCAGAGGTGAGGAGAGGGGGAGGGGCCTGGGCTCTTCAGGAGGCAACTTCTAGCCCCCATGCATTCTTTCTTCAAAATTTCAGGAACCCTCAAACTGAAGCCAGCCCAGTGCCCCCCCCAGATAAAACCAGTCGCCTCTGACATCCTGGCGGCACTTAACCTGCTGGATCGCCTTTCTCCAGACACCTGCCCAAGCAGCAGTCTAAACAAACAGGGATTCTCCACTGCGCAAAAGTTGGCTTCTTTCACTGGGTCTCCCATCTGTTAAAAAGCCATTGTCTGAGAAAGTGTTCAGCTAGCTGGGGAGCGGGAGCGATTGCATACTGAACTGCCCCCTTTTCCCCATAAAAAGTCCTCTTTAGCATTTTCTTTTCTCCCTCGTTTTCATTGCCTGATTTATTCATTGGTTTCACCTCTTCTCCCCTCCCCCTTGGATCGGGAGGAGAGCCTCCTTGTCTTGGGTTTCTCAGGGGTCATGTCTTTTCAGTCACCGGGACAATACCCGCTGCTGGCATCTGCTTCCAGATCCAATCAGCCATATTGTGAACACATCCTGCCAGAGAATTGTTCCTGCTTTTGCTCGGCTTTGTTGCCAATTTCATGCCATGTATCGCTTCATGTTTTGTGCTTCATGAAGCTGTCACGGGCATAAAAGTGGTCTGACCAGGGTCGTAGTAAAAGGGGTGGGAATGAAACAGCCACCAAAATGTTGAGCAGGCCACCCACAGTACACACACACACACACACACACACACACACACACACACTCAGTCTCCACACTCATGCCCAGCCCACACACACTCACATACAGCCGGTACACACCCATCGTCCCACACACAGAAACACAGTATGCACAAAATGTAACCCATGCACACTCCCAATTCACACACATATTATACAGTCCCACACACACACGCGTGCACACACATACATAAACATACACGAGCACACAAATAATTCTCAAATACAACATGGACACAAACTCACAGGCATCTGGGCCCCTTTCACATTTTCATTTCTTTCCCCAAGATTTAGTTAAAACCCTAGTAAGATAGTTTATGTTTCTCCTGAGGGGAAAACAGATTTACAAGGACTTATAAAGTCAGATTCCCTCCATAATGACAAGAAATATATTAAGTGGAGGAAGTGAAAGTTTTTTAAAAATTCAGTTTTTCCAACCTCTGGTGTTTCTAGCTACATATGGAATAAAACCTTTTGGTGCTCTGTCTTAAAAAACATACTAGAGAGTATTTTACAAGGCAAATTAAACTATTTGAAATTAAAAGAACAACATTACAGGAAGCATATGAGTCAATTCTCCTTTTTTTGAGACATTAACCTTTCACAAAGAACAACAATGTCTAAACAGTGGGAACGTTTCAACAAAAACATGAATATTAACATAAATATTAAAACATAAATTAAAAAACAAATATTAAATGTGTCAACAAAAACATAAACATTAACCTTTTGTTTAATAAGAAGGTACCTGGGGATTCCCTTCTTTCTGAGTTATCATTCTTGGGTGCAAGAAAATTAGAACTTATGAAGAGGCTTTTTGTAAACCATGGATCGGCTTGGGGAGCACAAAGGACTAAATTCCATTGAAAAGCATTTCTGAAGCAGCCTTCAGGAAGAGGGGCTCTGGAGGCACTGGCCCCACCACCCATCACACGGGCCCGCTAGCCAGCCTGATGGGAGTTGCATGCTCCTTCATGTCAAGAGTGAAGGGAAAAAAGGGAAGGAAATGCACGGTGAAAATTCAAAATCCCTACTGCGTGGATTCCTCTGGTTTCCTCATTTTATTTCTCTATCGTGTCCCTGCTTGTTATTTAAAAGAAAATACTAGAGATTCCGAATAGAACAGACTTCTACAAACAACATATTAAATGTTTGTTGTTTTATCTATACTTTTATTTCCATGTTTTTCTTCCAACACCATGAGTAGTAGGTCACCTGGCGTTTTCAAGGGGAGCACATTTTAGTTGTTATTGGCTGGTTGGTGAATGCCAAAGAGGTGGGCCACACCGACATAGGGAGATAATGGCCACCTACAAAGCAAGAAAAAATGTTAGAATAAACCTACCTTGTTAACACCTTGACCAGATGTTATTATTTATTTATGATTTATTTATTTATTTATTTATTTATTTATTTTATTTTTGGTACCGGGGATTGAACACAGGGTGTTCTTCCACTGATCTGCATTCCCAGGACTTCTTGGTTTTATTTTGAGATATGTTCTTGCTAAGTTCCCCAAGCTGGCCTTGAACTTGTGATCCTCCAGCCTCCACCTCCGGAGCAGCTGGGATTACAGGTGAGCATCACTACACTCCGCAAAACTTCGATCGTAAACTTCCAACCTCCAGAACCGTGGGAAATACATTGCCATTGTTGAAACCTCCAGCCTGTGGTATTTTAATATGGCAGCCCAAGCTAAGACATACCCTGCGCTGCACTGAAAGCTTGGAGAGAGAGAAAGGACAAAACACACGAGCCCTGCATGCCACTGTCAAAACTGGGGCATTTCTTCACAGACTGCCCTGGGACAGGAAGGACTAAGGTTGGGATTGAACATGATCCTTACCAACTTCCCTACAAACACTTACCTCCTCTGAGTGGTTTTTACACCTGAAAAGGAATTCATTAGATTAGGGCTTTGTAGGAAACAGCATGTTACTGCCAAAAAGTAACATAAAAAAATCAGGCATATGAAGGCGCATTCAAAGAAACTTTGGGAAGTTGTACCCACCTACCCAGAAGTTCCCATTCGACCTCAGCATCCCCTAAGCAGTGGTTGAGCACCTACTGTATGTCGGCTGCTAGACCGAGTTCTAATGTGCACAGATAAGTCAGTGCAGCGTCTGCTCTCAGAGAGACTTGAATCTGCTAAAGGAGACAGGCACTTACATTGGGATTCATAATTCAACACATGCTGTAAGATGGAAATTGTTCTACAAAAGTAGAGTGGAGAGTGAGTCACTCACTTCCCTGGGAAAAGCACTTTCCTTCTGCAAAAGCAGAAGGGATGAAAGGTCTTGGCATGCTGAGTGGTGTGTGGGGGTGTGTGTGCAACTGAGTTGAAATACAAGGTGCCGATAACTTAAAATGAAAGTATTAGGGAGTATTAGGGAGGGGTGCCGAGGGATAAAGCAGATGAGGAACTGCTCCAGGAAGTTCTTTCCATGGCACACAGAAGTGGAGACTGAAAGGAGGCCATGCAAGGGCACATCTATAATCCTAGTATTTTGGGGAGGCTGAAACAGGAGGCCCACGGGTTTGAGGCCAGCCTCAGCAACTTATCATGAGACCCCTGTTTCAAAATAAAAAATATAAAAATGTTGGGGGTATAGCTCCAAAGTAGAATGTTCATGGGTTCAACCTCCAGTACCAAGAAAAGAGAAAAAGAAGGAAATACAAAATAAAGCAATACAAGAAGACTTTTCTGATATCAGTTCAGAGATCAAAGACTACCCGCAATGCTCAATTTCTTAACCTAGACCCCCAGCACACCAGCACTTGACTTTTCTCCTGACTTCATTATTTCTAACTTTTTCAAGAGCCTTTTGAAATTCTAAATGCATCCGATATAACCACAGTCCAAAACGCACTCCCTCCTTTTTATTTTTCTTCTGTTGTTGTTTCATGAATTTTTCTTTCTTTTCTAACCCTATACTTTTTATTTATGTTTGAGAAGGACATCGAGCCAGCAGGGCTCATAAGAAGGCCGGAGCCAGCTTTGTGCTGTGTGTGAGCGTGTATGTGTGTGTTAAACAATTTCACGGACATCTGTCATGCACAGTTAACTTTGCATTGCTGCATTTTAAGTGGTGGGCCCAGGCTTAGCCGGCAGTGATAAAGTAGCTGGCAGGTTTGAAAAAGCCACAGGATAACAGAGCATGAATCATAAAACACACTACTGTGTAGCAATATCCAAGTTCATTCAGTGCAATGGAACCATGCAGAGGCCCTTTATCCCCAGCTAATTATGTGGAAACTGCTAAGACAATAAAGCATCTGGTGGTCTTTCTTCCCCATTTCAATTTTTCTCAATATTGTGACAGGGGAAAGTATTGTGCCTTTCCCAGGGTAGTTGCAGTGAAGAGGAGTAAAAGCAAGGGTCAGGGAAGAGCAAATAGATGAATTTATAACTTTCTTTTTATTTATTCCTTCCCCATTGTTTCTCTGGAAGTCTTCCTTCAAGGCTGTATTTTGGGATCACTATTCTCATTGCATCCCGATTGAATCCCCCTTTTTTCCCCTTTAAAAAAAAATACCACCCAAACTGCCAGATCTTCTATGATTTCCTTTGCTGATGGGACATTCTCCCCCATGGGCACCCAGGAATATAGGTGTACAAGTTCTCCAAACTCAGGTTAAAGGAAGGGTGTGTGCTTCCAGAATGAAGCCTAGTACGTGCTTTCCTTTCTGGAGAGGGTCCTGAGAATGGTCACTGTGATCAAGGCTTCTCCCGGAGAGGATTTCCCGTAATTGCCTCGCACATGGTTCTTTCTGCCGTTCTCTTGAAAACACACGCAAATGCATGTGCTGCACTCCTGGGGCTTTGATGAAAGCCCCTTTATAGCTACGCACTGTGCGGTGAGCCAGAGTCTGATGAGGTGACTAATTGGTACCACTAGCTTAAAAAGCTAATAAGTTAATTAGATTAACTTTGTTCATGTTTGCACAGGGCTTTGAAGAGGAAAACACCGCAGGAGCCCTAAGCTCAGGAGCCCTAAGCTTCTCTGAATCGAGATCATCATCGGAGGACGCACTGCTCCACTGGATAAAAGCTTGCCCAGGAACTCCGTAAGTCTATCCTGATTAGATTCTATTTTGTGTTGTTCTCTTATGTAAGTCCTCCGCCACCTCCCAGCTTTTTTTTCAAAAGCAAATTAAAGTGACATAATATGCCTTCAGTATCTCCCAGTGTAACATTTTGAGTCATAAATCTAAATTCCATTTAAACCCATTACAGAACGTTTTTACTTTCTCACTTCCTCCGGGTATGGTTGATTCCGGGTCCTTTGAATGCTAGCTTAAGAATCAAGCCAGATTCTTTTCTATCCAAAGATAAAAATAACTTCAAGATTACCTGAGTAGTGTTGACATTCTCTTCTGACTGCTTAGTCTTTCCCCCCCTTAAAAATGCAGTGAGGCTCAGAGTTATGGTCTAATTGCTGTTGTGGAATTTTAGCATAAAGTAAATTTTGTATGCATTTTCGGCACCCACTTTATTTAAGCTACCATCTGTCTGTCTGTCTGTCTATCTGCCTCACATGTTCAACAAACCTCGAGCAAGGCACTCAAGTAGTGCCCAGGAGATAGGAGGATGTGGAGACAAAGTCCAGCCCTAGAGGAACTTAGGTTGGGGGTGTGGGGCATGGATTAAGCCCCTGAGAACAGAACAAGGAGAGAAAGGACTGATGGAGAGGACGCAGAGAAGGTTCCGAGGATGAGAAAGATTTCAAATTGAACCTGAAGGAGTTTGGGCAAGTGGAGAGATGGAGGGAAGGACATGCTCTGTGTGGAAGAGACTGCAGCAACAGAGGTGCTGGCAAAAGAGAGGGCACGCGGTGAATCCAATCAACACGCATTAGTCCAGTGAGGCTGAGGCTGGAAAGGAAGGGTGGGCTCAGAGCACCGCGAGCTTTCTCAGGTGTTTGGTTGGAGGTTTTGTTGTTTGTTTGAGCAGGGATGCAACAAGAAAAAAATCAGGCAAGGAAGGACAACAGGACAATCAGCAAAGGCATTTTGAATTTGTCCTTTAACGGGCAATAAAGGTCCAAACCAAAGAGGTGGTGAAAGGTGATAAGATTGGAAGGGAAGAAAAATACACATCACGTTCCTGAGCTAAGTGAGAATGAACAATAAAGGGCGGATTACAACTGAGTTGCAGAGCATCCTCACAGAAAGTGGCTTTTTATTCATGGAGTTCCTTTTCTTCTGGGAAGTAGTAAAAGTGTTTGCGGAGGACTTTCATGACTTGCTTCCTTTTTTCTCAATAATGAATAGATATCAATTGTAAAAGATTTTAAATTTTATCTACCAACATTAAGAAGCATTTAGCTCACCAAGCACTGTGTGCATACATGTTTCTATCACTCTAAATTTGATTATAAAGCACCAATAAAAGTATATTAAAAATAAAAATTAAAAAGACAAAACAGTAGCATTTCTAAGGAAAAAATTAAAAAAGTAATCGATACAGTGGTTGTTATGCCAAAACCAAAAAAAAAAATATGTTGAGGTTCAGGATGATGGTTGGTAGAAGAGAAGAGTGTGCCCTGGAGTTACGGTGAGACTGCTTAAGCCTTTATTTCAACTTTACAAGATAATAAAGCATAATCCAAAAAAAGTTGCTTAACTTTTCTGACCCTCAGTTTTCTCATCTATACAGTTGGGATTCTTACTTGGGATAAAGGAGAAAGCTTGTACAAAATGTCATGGGATAGACAATAATTGTCACTCTTCCACTCCCTTACCACCTGCTATGTCAAAATCTAGAAGAGTCCTTGGAAGAAGTCACAGGGAGACACTATTGTGGTGCAATTTCTCATCATTTATTCAACTGGTTTTAGGAAGCCAGGCTGCCCAGGCAAGAGAGTGTTCATCAGCTTCCTAGTTTATAGGCATATTGCATCTTCACCTCTAGAAGTCTCCTTTCCTTCTTCTCTTCAGCTGTCCAACATAGATGTTCTCTGTCTCATGTTCAATTAGAGAAAAGTTAAAAAGATATCTTTGCCTGTAAGGTTTCTGCGTTCATTTCCTAGGGTACCATAACAAAGTACCTCAAACTTGGTGGCTTGAAACGACACTAATGTATTCTCTCATGGTTCTTGAGGCCAGAAGTCCACAATCAAAGTCTGTTAAGTCATGTTCCCTCAGAAGGCTCTAGGGGAAACCCTTTTCTTTCCTCTCCCAGTTTCTGTTTGCTCCTGGGTTCTTTGGCTTGTGTGAGTGCGGGCCTAGTCCCTTTATATGGTCTTGTTCTCTGTGTCTCTGTGTGCCCTTTCTTTTCTTTTATAAGGACATTTTCTTTGGCTTTAGGGCCCGATATAATCCAATTATCTCAGGCTTTATTCTAATTACTTCTTCAAAGACTAGGTTTCATTCTGATGTTCTGGGTGGATATGAATTTGGTGGGTGGGGGAGAGAGTAGATACTCTACAACCCATTACAGTAAAACCAAATTCATTTCTCTGTCAGCTGAGAGGCCCAAAAATAATTGACATCCCTGGAGCAATGAGTGCTAGGGCCCATATCTTGGTTTCTAATTCTATTCTCCATTTTAAGAAACTAGGGCTTCTTGGAGAAATAGCTAATTCTAGAACTGGAATGCAAGCAGCAACTGTGGCCCAATATAGAACACTTGGAATAACAAAATAAACACAGTGGCATTGAATTATAACCCAGAGTATAACACAAATATCTGTGAATCCATACCAATATAAATAAATGATTGAATAAATTAATAAATGGGAGAGAAGAGACAAATTTCCATTATAGAATCCCAAATAATTTATAGAGATACTTCCATCTCAAGGAAAGAAAGCATAATATTCATTCTCTAGGCATGGGCTATGCAGGATGGCTTCTTTCCAAATTTACAATATGGAGAGAAGGCAGAGTAGCTTTCCAGTGGAGAAAACTAACAAACTCTGTATCAGCCGGGTGACTAAGGCCAATGTCAAGAGTCATAAATCACACTGATGGCATAATACTCTGGATACAGTGTGACCAAAATGGCACTTTACCTCTGTGGTCATCCTCCCAATAACCCATCATCCAAGTTTTATCATAAGAAAAACATCAGACAAATTCCAGTAGTGAGGCATCCTACAAATGACTTGAGTAGTGCCCTTTAAAACTCTTTAGGTCATCAAAAACAAGGAAAATCCGAGAAAGGCTACAGCCCACAGAAGCCTTGCATACATGGTGAATAATATTTTTCAATTTTTCTACTCAATTTTCAATATTTCTACAAGTTTCAACATTTTCAAGTTTTCTGTGAGTTCATAACTATCTTAAAAATAAAACCCATTTAAAAATATGGCACTGGGAAAATATTGGGCTTATTCTACAATGAAATTGTGTGTGTGTGTGTGTGTGTGTGTGTGTGTGTGTGTGTGTGTGTTACTGGAGGTTGACCCAGGGGCACTCTGTCTCTGAGCTATACTCCCAGCCCGCCCCCACCCCTTTCTTTTAAAATAAGATCTTGCAGCCAGGCATAGTGGTGCACGCTTGTAATCCCAGCATTTGGGAGGCTAAGACTGGAGGATCGTAGTTCATGGACAGCCTTAGCTACTTAGTGAGGTCCTCGTCCTCTGCAACTTAGTGAGACCCTGTTTCAAAATAAAGAATAAAAAATTGGGCAGGGGGTGTAACTAGGAGGTCAAATGCCTCTGGGTTCCATCCCCAGACCCGCGAAAGAAAGAAAGAAAGAAAGAAAGAAAGAAAGAAAGAAAGAAAGAAAGAAAGAAAGAAAGAAAGAAAGAAAGAAAGAAAGGAAGGAAGAAAGAAAGAAAAGGAAGGAAGAAAGAAAGAAAGAAAGAAAGAAAGAAAGAAAGAAAGAAAGAAAGAAAGAAAGAAAGAAAGAAAGGAAAGATAGGGTCTTTCTAGGTTCCTGAGAATCTTGCTACATTGCTGAGGCTGGTCTTGAACCTGCAATTCTTCTCTTTCAGCCTCCCAAGTATTGGAATGACAGGCATGTACCACCATCCCCAGTTCAATGAAATAAGTTTAAAGAAAGCTAATAGCTGAGGTGCAGTTCCATGATAGAGCACTTGTTTAGCATGCATGAGGCTATAGGTTCAACCCCCATCACTATGTAAAAATAAAAATAAAGCTGGGCATGGTGGTGCATGTTTGTAATCTAAGTACTCGAGATGCTGAGCAGGAGGGTCACAAGTTGGAGGACAGCCTCAGCTAGTAGCGAGACTCTCATCAACCTAGTGAGACTTGGTTTCAAAATAAAAATAAAATAGGGGTGAAGGTGTAGCTCAGAGGTAGCATGACCCTGAATTCAATCCCCAGTATCACAAAAACTAAAAATAAATAAATAATTTTTTTTGCAGTACTGAGGATTAAACCCAAAGGGGCATTCTACCTCCAGGCTACACCCCCAGCCCTAATTTTTATTCTTTATTTTGAAACAGGGTCTCACTGAGTTGCAAAGGGCCTTACTAAGTAGGTGAGGCTGTCCTCAAACCGCAATCCTTCTGTCTCAGCCTCTCAAATGCTGGAATTACAAACATGCGCCACCACGCCCAGCTAAATACATTTTTTTTTTTTTTTTGTGCAGGTCTTGCGTGGAACTCAGGGGCTTTCGACCTCTGAGCTACACCCCCTGTCCTATTTTTTATTCTTTATTTTGAAACCGGGTCTCACTGAGTTTCAGAGAGCCTCACTAAGTAGCTAAGGCTGTCTGCGAACTGCAATCCTCTGGTCTCAGCCTCCCGAATGCTGGGATTACAAGTGTGCACCACCACACCCAGCTTAAATACAAATTTTAAAAATAAAAAAGCTGAACCAGGCGTGGTGGCACACTCTTGTAATCCCTGAGCTTGGGAGACAGACAGGAGGATCACTCAGGTTCAAAGCCAGTCTCTCTGGCTGAAGAGACCCTGTTTCCAAATAAAATATAAAAAATAGGTCTGGGAGTGTAGCCCTGAGGTAGAAGGGTTCTGTCCCCAATACCACCAATAAAACGTTGAGAGCAGGAATTTTTTTCTTTGCGTACTTTTATTATTAGTGTGATCTAAAAGCTTAGTGCACATCATGGCATGTCAGAGGCACTTTATAAATATTTGTTGAAAGAAGTTAAACATAAATAAGCAAAAACCTTTGAAGGAAATTTAGAAGTTTAAAGCTTTCTGTTGTTTTCTGGCTTTCTATTTTCTCGGCTTTTTTTTTTTTTTCCTTAGAGAAAGATGTTTTTAGTATTTTGAAACTTGCTGGGTTCAGTTTATGAATTAATGACTTTGATGAACATTTCTTGGTTTGTAGACAATCTCTCCCACCCCCTTGCACTCAGACATTAAGTTCAGGAGAGGCGCTTCCTGTCCAAGCCAACCACTCGGGGACATGGGACCTCAACTCCAGCCATGAGGCCAAAGAGCTGATGAGTGGGTAGGACAGCAGATGTTCACAAATCACTATAAGTCACTGGATACAATTTTTTATCTTTTCACTGTTGGTAGCCTCTGTTATACTTAACAATGTTCTGTTTAAAATATCAGTCACTTTGCTGGTATGTTTAGAAATGAATAAAGCCTTATAGTCCTATTTTTTAATCAACTTTGTTAAAACTTCGGGTGAAAGGGAGGCTGTGACTTTCAAGGTTCAATTCTTCCAGCTGAGTAAACTCATCCTTTTGACAGACTGAGGAAGTTAAACATAAGCATCTGAAAAAGAAAGAATAGAAGGTGAACGATACTGAAATGAAGAAAGCCCAGAGCAGGGGACTCCACAGTACTTCTTGATTGTCAGAAGGTGAGGTGTTTGGATCACGGGCAGCCATGGAGTAAGAAACCCCTCCCCACACTACAGAAGACAGAACGGTAAAAAGAGTGGCCATCGACTGTCTAACAGTTGTGATTTCTATAAATTAAAAGAAGATCAAAGAATCTTGAAATGTTAAAAAGCACTTAATCGTTTACTTGTTGACAGATGAGGAACAAGTCCAGACATGATAAGTAACTTTCCTGATATTCTTCGTTGGCAGCAAAGGAAGCAGGTGTATCAGAAGGAAAAACTATCTCTTAGGTTCATTTCCATCTCAGAGTGTCACAATTTGCTAATGGATACTTATTAAGCATCGATATAACAGATGCATACATACTCTCTTTGCAAGTCTGCTTCTCCTGTGCTAAATTAGTCTTACACCTCACCAATATGCATTATCAAATACTAAGAATACACATGAGTATGTGTAAGTAAATACACGAACACAGATATGAATAAATAGGCAGAAAAGAAAGCAGCTCACTGCCTCTACTATTTTACAATCCTCTACGCTTGGCTTCCAGTCAGTGCCACCATTCTTCACTTTCTGAGGTCATTACCAGCCTCCTAGGTAACAAATCTACTAGGCTTTTCTTCATCCACATTCTTCTTGACTCTTCTAGTGCATTCGGTTTTTGTTGTTATTTGTCTGTTTTTCCTTTTTTTTTTTTTTTTTTTTTTTAGCTCTTGGCTCATAGTCATCATGACACTACATCTTCAAGGTTCTTTCCTACTTCACCTTGGGTCTTTCTCATTCTCCATCCTCCTCTGCTAGTCCTTTCCCCCCCATTCTTTAAATGTTAGACTTCCATCCTTGGCACGTTCAAAATCCTTCCACAACAGTGTCTTCGCTGCCTAACTGACCTTCCAAACAGCAGCCAGCTTCGAATCTACAGCTGACATGCAGCGCCATTCTTCCTTTCTTCCTTCACTAACGAAAACTGTATTTCTCTCAAGACTCAATGGAAACATAAGATGGCTAGTCTTCTTTATTGAAATTTCATACCCTGCTTTGTATCCCAGCAGCATAGATATTTGTTATCTGCTATTGGAACACCAAGAGGGCTGTCTGTAATATTGTTTAAATGAAGGTTTCCAGAAGCATTCTGTCTGCTTTGAAGTTCTGCTTTTCCAAGATTATGTCAATTTCTTGATTTGTAAAATGGGAATAATAATAGAACTGATCTCTTGTGGTGTAGTGTAGATTAAATGTTAACATATATACACATATCATATGTGTGTGTGTGTGTGTGTGTGTATGTGTGTGTAATATCAACCAGTACTTAGGATATACTTATTTTTCAAAATATGCTAACTATAGTTAACGTGGTGGCACACACTTGTAATCCCAGTACTTAGGAGGCTGAGACAGGAGGATCACAGATTCACAGCCAACCTTAGCAACGTAGTGAGGCACTTGGCAATCTAATGAGACCCTATTTCAAAATAAAAAATAAAAATTAAACTAGAGATGTAGCTAAATGGTAGAATGCCTCTGGGTTCAATACCCAGTACCACAAAAAAATGCTAATTGTAAGAATTCTTGTAGCATGTTATCATACTAAATTGAAATTATTTGGTGTCTAACTCTGTCACTGGAATATGAGAACCTAAAGGATGAGAAAAGTCCTTTCAAAATTTTCTTCTAGAATCTTACCGTGAGGCACGTAACAGGTGTGTAAACTTAGTCGATAAAGTGTAGTTCTTAGAATTAATGGAGAATGAAAACAAGTGATACTAATTTGGAAGTATATTTCAGTTTCTCTGCCCCAGCAGAAGTGTGAAGCAGCTATAATAAAGACTGCAACTACTAAAACATCTAAAAAACACTTCAGCTGCCTAGTGAGCTTCTCAAATCTACAAATGCTGCAATCAGGACATCAGATAAATACTGGCTCGCTTGAAACACAGAGGATAATAGAAGTGAGAACTACAAAAGTAATTCAGACCAACAAAAAAGAACCATTTGGGAATGTAAAATATCCAGAATTTTGTATAAATAAAATTTAACAAGGATATATTTTACAACTCTCATGAACTTTCATATACTGTGTTTTTCTTTCTGCTGTCTCTTATCTCTTCCTACTTTTCTTTATAATTAATTAACACGTATGTAATACCTTCTAGATTGTTATTCTCTTAGGGGACATACCATTTCTCCTCCTCCTCCTCCTCCTCCTCCTCCTCCTGCTCCTCCTCCTCCTCCTCCTCCTCCTCCTCCTCCTTCTCCTTCTCTTTCTTCCTCCTCCTCCTCTTTCTCCTCCTTTTTCTTCCTCCTCCTCTCTTTTTCTCTCTCTCCACATAACTCAGTGCCTAGCAACCACTTAATGTTTACTTACCAACTAAATGAAAGAAAATATGAAGAAAAATATAAATAGAACAGAAAGGGGCATATGAGTATCAATTTGCTGGTGAAATCTGAAGAATCTAGTAAATTTGAAATTGGCTAGAGTAAGAAGAGGGAACAACCTTAAATGGCCAATAATTCTGATCTTGTTGATTAGGTGAAGCTAGCAGTTTTTTATAGGAACTAGATGTCATTTAAAGGCATTGGTTTAAGAAGTAAGACAATAGATACTGTTCAAACTTGCTTCCAGGAGGAATTTGGTGAAATAGCCATATGGAATAATCCAGTTTTTGGCTGATTGGATAATCTGAGAGCCCAGGGGAATAATGCAACTATATCTTCCACAAAAAGCAACTACAGATGAAGGAAGAATTGGTATCATGAGTGTCACAGAGCTAGCCAAAGAGAGAAAGAAGTCCCTTTCTTTTTTTCTTTCTTTCTTTCTTTTTTTTTTTTTTTTTTTTTTTTTTGCAGTACTGGAGATTGAACCCAGGAGCATTGTACCTCCAAGCTACACCCCCAGCCCTATTTTTTAGTCTTTTTATTTTGAAACAGCATCTCACTGAGTTGCGAAGGACCTTGCTAAGTAGCTGAGGCTGTCCATGAACCACGATCCCCCGCCCACCTCCCAAATGTTGGGATTACAAGCGTGCACCATCACGCCCAGCATAAAGGAATTTCTTGAAGGAGCACAACAGTCAGTCATGTGAAATGAACCAACAGTAGAAGATGAGAAAAGATGATACATAAAAAACTTTCTACCTTGTAGAGAGCAAGTTTAGGAGTTTTGTGAAGACACTGTAACCATTGTGAAAGACAGAGGCATCCAGATGCCTTAAAATAATGAAGACTGTGGGCATGGACTGCTTTCACAAGAAACACCAACCAAAGAATACAAACTGAGCATCTGTTTGTGCTATGACTGAGTTAACAAGTAAAGTGATCAAATGAATGGACCCAGTCAGGTGCAAGTGTATTGGAGCCATGAGACAGAAAAGACTCGTATGAACTCCAAATATCTGACCTAGAAGGGACATTCTAGATAGCATGGAGTTCAACCTTCCACTGTTAGTTGGAGGGAAGTCACAGTGGTTCAGTACCTCGTTCACTCAGCAAGTTAGCATGGGGATAAATTCAGATGAAGTTCTCTGACCCCCTCCCCAGTTAGGGGCCCTTTCACTAGACGGCCTCTGCAATGTGAACACTGTGCTTGGAAAATAAGAAACAAAATGGAAAGGAACAGTTTGCACCTGTTCATGTTCCGTCCCCGTTACTTCTTCTTAGCCAATCTATCATCTCTTACGAAAATACAGTATTCATCCTTTCTCAATTGGTCTGTCATAAACTGTTGCTTTCCATGGAAAGGTGGCTTCCCAATGTTTCCATGGTTACTGGGCAAAGTCCTCACTTGTTTTCCTATGAAATTGAAATGAATACACAAGGGGCCAAATTCACACATGTGAAGAGAGAAGTTAGCAAGAGCAGCATGGGTGGGGAAACAGCTCTTCCTCTTATTTTCACACTGGCAGAGTCTACGTAGCCAACGTGGGCTAAAAGGAAGGACTGAGTGATGATCTGGCAAACCGAAGAAATGTAAATACCAATACCACAATTTGGGCTTCAAAAAAAAAAAAAAAACCAGAAAATAGAGCCTTACCTTTGCCAAATTCTCTCATCCTGTATAAAAACTGTTCCAGGGACCTAGGTGACATTGCCAAGCTGACAGAAAATTTTGTAAGGCCTCTGTCCAATCGCAGAGTGGACTCCATTTCCTGGCCTTAGTTTCCCCATGGCACTGAAAGGGTATTTAAGAAGGAGCACTCCCTACTCCCTCCACACACCTACTAGGGGACCCTCAATCTGACACATTAGTAATGCAATTTCTGGGGTCCGCCTGATGGAGACTCACTGGCAAAGGGTCCACGTTATGTGGTGATAGGTGATTTAGCAAAACACAGCTACCTCACGCACTGGCTTCAGTTACTGACTGGCCTCAGCCAGCTCGAATAGAAGAAGGCATTTCTCATCACCAAGACACTTCATGCTTTCCTCGGATGGCCTTTTCTAAGGATCTAAGTCCAGATTTTTAAATTAAAATGGAAGAATGAGCATGAGGGATATACATATGCAAGGCCATAGGTTCGATCCCAGCACTGCAAAATAAATACATAAATAAGTACATAAAATAAAAATAGAAATACATAAATGGAAGAATTTAGTATTTCTTCCATCTAAAAAGGACCTGACATATCAGCCATTGTGGTTTCTTTGCTCCATGGTCATGTCACTGAGTAAATTATCATTATTAAGTCCTTTACGTGGGCCTGGAGGGAAGTTGGAAGCTCAGAATCATTTATTTTAAATACTTACTTTCTTAGGCCTTCCTAGACCCTGGTCTACCTGCCCTTACTGGATACATGACAATTCTGTCAAACTCATCCCACCTTCACCCACCTTCAGCATGACTAAATCCAGGAATAACATTTTATAGGACTGCTAACAGTCATATCAGTAAATTAAATCCAAGTATTCCTTCTTTTGCCTCCCTGCAAAAATAAATAATAACAAGAGTAGAGCCCAGCTAGGAAATTCTGCCTCTTCTCAACCCTTGTCAGGCTAATAATGTATTCAGCAGCCACCTAGTCAGCAATGCAAAACGGTCTCTTGGTTCAAGGCTCTGACACATTAGAATATAATTTGGCTGGAGCTTCCCTTTCTATTATGGAGAACAAATGCATTTTTGAATGACTTGAAGGAGAGGTCGTGCTATTACTTATGATGGGTAAACTCAAAGAGGGTCAGAGAAGATACATAGTTCAGATAAAGCCCCTGGAAAGTACATACACTCTCTCAAATCTAATCCCATTTTTTAGGTCTCTCTCTTCACTTTCAGGGCAAGGAACTTGGCTGCCATCTGGGTCTATTTTCAACTCGTGAGATTTCAGAAGACTGCTGAATCTCGTGTCTGCTCTCCCCCGCCCCAGTTACTCCATCTGTGAAGTAAGGAAAATGCCAGGTTATAGGCTACACTGAAGAGTTGTTGTTTTTTGCTGCTGTTACTAATGGCGGTTGTTTATTTCTCCAAAGAGTGGAGTCCGGTCAAAATCCAAGCATCTTGAGATAACTGGGCGGCAGTGGGTTTCTTTTTTATGCATACTGTGTTGAAAAGAAGCCAGTGTGCTTTTACTTTGTCATCTTTCAGTCCCTCCTCTTGTCTGTTTTATATAAAGATTCAAGTCAACAAGAGAACCAATTTAAGTTCTTTACTGAGGAGCTCAAGTTCCAACTTCTCACAACCAATTAAGCAGTATATTTAGAGAAAGGGCAAATATGCCTTCGCTGTTCTTAACCAAACCCTACAAAGGAAATTGCTTAGCACTGCATTCTATTTGCAGTCTACCCTTTCCTAATTAAACTAGGTAAAAGGAAGACTGAGAAAATTGTATAATTACATGGAAAATCAATCTCCCTTATTTTGACAGGCTTTAAATACTTGTAAGAAATCTTGACTGCAAGTCAACTTTTCTTCTGCGGTGTCCACATACTTGTGTGCATGTGTTCTAGGTCTAGTCAGCTTCCAAATCCAGCTCATAGCAACCCTTGCTGGCGTATATTGGCAGAGACCTCGCGATACTCTGAGAGGGCCAGCCGTGTCCAGCCCTCTCTATGAACAGTCTTATAGTCCTTGGAGCAAGGATTGGCTCTTACATCTCTCAGCCTGCACCAAGTTTTGCTTTTTTTTTTTTTTTTTTACTGGAGAAACAGTCACAGACCATCAGCTGTGCAAATACACAAATACAAAACCATCACCCATTTCATTAGGAATTAGTCCCCGCTACGATACAGCAGCTCTTTCACCTTCGAGACAAGGAATGAATGCTGTAATTGTAGATCAGGCTCCTGGGTGAGGCCTTTCCTGGGCAACAAACGGAGTCTGCCTTCGGTTCAGGAAGCCACGGGGCCAGTGGTGCCCCCAGCAAGTTCTGGACCCTGCACAGAAACGACAGATGCCAATTCTTAGCCTACCTTCTCTTACCCCCTTGGCTGTCTTTCTTTCACAACATTGAGGACTCACATTACATAGCAAATTGAAGACTTAGGTGGAGACAAGATCACTACTCACTTCCAAATATCCAGTACATGGATACCAGGCCACAGCAATCAGATTATCCCTGTGTACCTTCTTCATGGCTAATGTTTGCACATTCAGTTTGCAGACCATCAACTTTCTAAAGAGAATTTTGTATGCTCTCTGATTTTTTAGTGACAGTCAAGTATTACATCTGTAATTAGAGAAAGAAAGAATCGAATGCTCTGGTATTTTTTTTTTATCTTATATGACTTTCCCTCCAGGCTTGGGCATGTATAAAGAGATAAAATAAGGGCAAAATTAAAAACCTGAATCTCAGCTGGGCGTGGTGGTGCACACTTATAATCCCAGCATTCGAGAGACTGGGACCAGAGGATTACAGTTTGTGGACAGCTTCAGCTACTTAGTGAGGTCCCTTGGAACTCAGTGAGACCCTGTTTCAAAATAAAGAATAAAAAATAGGGCTGGGAATGTAGCTCGGTGGTAGAATGCCCCTGGGTTCCATCCCCAGTACCCCACCCCCCCCAACAAAAAACAAAAAACAAAAAATAAAAACCTGAATCTCTTATATAGATACATAAAATATCTTTGGAAAGGTCTAAAAACCCCTGTAATAGTAATTGCCACTAGGAAGAGAAATGTATGCTGGGGAAAAGGATATCATTAAAACATTCACTGGCAGTGGCGATGGTGGAGGAGAGGAAGAAAAGGCAGAGGGGCCAAGTCATTTTAAAAGAGATGCCATTTTGTTATACATGGAAAGCAAAGAAACACCTCTCATTTCGGACACAGACAAAGCTTCCTTGTTTTCATTTTTATTAAGTCCATCTCCACTGAGATGGCTATTAGGAAAGAAAGATCCTAATAGTGCAGAATGCAGATTTTTAATGTCGTATTGGCCTAGTTTATTTTCTCCTTCTCTCGGACAGTCTGTAAACTCTTTCTCTGTTGGACACGGCCATTAAGAAAGACACCAGGCCCCACATTTAGGCTGCTGGGTAACCAAGTGTCATTTGTTCTTCTTTCATTCTTTTCACTAGCCTTTTAAGTACACATTTGTTTGCATAACTTTCTCAGTCCTTCTTAGGGTTTCCATTCATTTATCAATCTTTACTTTCCTCTCTCATAGCATGTAACGAGTACTTACTATGTTCCCCTTTTCATTTACTGAGTGTGCATTAAATGCCATAAACCTAAGCACTTCATACACCGTATCTCGGTCTTAAGAAGTACCAGACAAACTATCATTATTCCATTTTGCAAATGGGAAAGTCAAATATGAGAGACGGTAACTTGTCCAGTATCACATGGCTGATGCAGATCAACCCACGAGAAATCCACATGTTCAGATTATAAAAATGCTATTCTTACCTTACCCCTTAATATTTGTAATTGTTTCATTTTTAATTTCTATTTGTTATCTAATGCCCTCATATTATTTCCCTTTTCCTCTTTTTCTCAATATTACTGTTCCCCCCCTGCTCTTATCATCACATGTTTTCTTTCCTTTGGTCCAAGATATGAGTAGGGAATTAACTTAGACGTCTTCCTTTTCTGCTGTATCATCCTACGGCATCCAATAGTAGAAATGATTATGGAAAATGGTTCTTGTCCCCTCAAAAATCAGTGATCTATTATTAAATATCTTTATAAGGTGCTAAGAAGAGAGGGATCACATTTGACTACATATTAATGTCTAGCTAGTGTTGGTAAGTTAATATAATACGTACTTTTCCCATTAAATGTAACTTACATTTAGAGAAATTCAAACAGTCCTCTCATGAACAAATATTTCTATTTTGAGTTCCAAAATGGCAAACTGAAACTATACTTAAATGCATAAAACAACCAACCATGGAGTTACTCTTTTTCTGTTGATACACTATCTTTCTGAGAGCGCTGTTCTTGTTATCATCATGGTCTTCATGATTATCACCATTAGCATCATTAACCAACCAATGGAGGAGAAGGGCAACTTGGAGGAAGGCTATCAAGTTTCCAGAGATAAAACCTTTATGTAAATAGTGCCCCTACCTTTCCACCCTACTACAAATATGCGTAAAGACATAGATACAAACTGGCCAATCTCCTGGGCTTAGAAAGCCTTGCCAGCAATGACTGGGTTGTGTGACATCATTGAGTCTCAGATCACATGTGATAAGAAGTCCCTGCCCGACGACATCTATAATCAGAACCTCCTCCAGGCCTCTCCCCCTGCCAGCCGCTTTCCCAGAGGCAAGCCGGTGGTGTGTGAGCACGGACCACTGCAAGGCTGGCCTGTGTGGTTAATGCATTCATTAAACAGGGAGGCTGGGGACGGGTTCCTATGTTTCTCATTATTTAAAAGAACAAGTTAATCTCCCCTTTGGGGAGCAGCAGGGGAACCAAAAGCCACACCATCCCTCTTAAATAGTTCTTTGCCCCGTCCTCCCTTGTTGACAGGTCTGCTTTCATAATTTTATTATAGTGGCTTTGGAGCAAATTTTAGAGGGATAGAGTTAGTTGATGGGAGGGTGGGAATGAGTAGGAAGGAGAGCCTGGGAGAAGGCTGGGGGGGAGAGGGGAGAAATCAAGCCTTCCGATGTATGGCTGGCGGGTCTTTTATCAGATATATCTCCTTTCCCTTTCGAGTGCCTATCATATCGCACAAACTGCTCCTGAAGAGCCCTCCATTTACCCTCGCCCCTAATTAAATGTGCACTTCATTAATGTAAATTGGGGGTTTTAATGCTCTTGTTGAAATTCTGAAGAAAGTGCTATGGCCTTGCGAAATGCTTAAGCATCATTGCAAATTAGATTAGGGACCAAGAAAGGCAGTAAAATTAGAATGATAATGGCTGATGTGGCTTCCTGACAGGCATGACTATTCAGGGATCAATGGAATGGAGAACCGTTTCCCGAGCCCAAAGTGAAAGGCAGGGACAAACGTCAGCCTACAGATGTGGCTTTTGGAAGCACTTTCAATTAGTTTAATTTGGTAAATGGTGGGGGTTTAGAGGCTGAGAGCCAGTCATACAAGACAAGAATACATTGAAATGTTTTTCAACTTTTAACAGAAAATAGGATTGGCTTCAGATTTGCATTTCTCGAACAAGAAGATGGAGTGGGGTGGGGTGGGGTGGGTGGTTGCAGGGAAAGTTTCCAAAGTGTTTTTACCAACTCTGCTTTTGAAAATGGAAATGACTTGTATAAGCTTGGACTGAAACCTTCCAAAGAGTGGGAAAGGAGAAAGCAAAGCCACCCCTTCGGTTCTCAGGGAGGCCTTAAATCCTGAGCACATCAAGAGCCCGATGGGCGCAGAAACGTGTCCGGCGCCGCGGGGGGCGGGCGGGCAAGGGGAGCGGGCGGTGAAATACGCTGGAGCCCATCCATCATTTCTCACGGTAAATAGATTTTTCGCCCTTACAAAAATAAATGTTATTTCTCAGCTACGGGCACCTTTCCTGTTCCTTGCTTTCAAAAAAAAAAAAAACTTTTTAATAAAATCCGATAAAAGTTTATTATCTGAATCCCATAACAAGTAATGTATTTTTAAAATTCAGCATAAAAATAAATTCCATATGACCTGTGAGACTTTTAAAATCACATATTAAAGGCATCACCAAAAAAAAAAAAAAAAAAAAGGAATACTCCTCGTCCTGCAAACGTGCGCAGGAGCCTGGAGCGCGGAGCTGTAGCTGTTCCTGACCCGAGCGCTCTTGCACACACCGGCACGCCGTCGGGCTGCTTCCGAGCCAGGGTCTCCTCTCCTTAGTCCTAAGTGTGACTTTTTTTTTTTTTTTTTTTTTTTTGGCTAACTCCTCTCCGCCCGAGACCACGGATGTCTTCACTGGAAAATAAACTGGCACTAAACTGGTGCCCGAGGACGTTTACAGGCAGGACGGCTTCTCGCACAAAGACCTCCTTCAGTCGTGCATATTTTGACTAAAGGTCCCTCCTTGTGTTCCCATAAACGCTGTCAAGCTCCACTTGGACCTCCTCCCCGAAGGCGGCTGCATCTTTCCTGAGTGAAGAGGAAGGAGATGATGCGTCAGAAACGACGGTAAATAGGACCAAATCCCCAGGGGCCCCCAAAGCGCGCGCCGACCTCGTGAACCCGCCAGTGATTCACCCCCCAACCCACACGGCCCTCTTACTTACCCACCGCCAAACGCTGTTAATGAGCTCTCCTCTCGCTCCCCCCTAATATACCGAGGCAGCAAGTTGTGGAGATAGACAACACCAGTCCTGAAAGGAGAGGGTCCCTAGAGTGACAGCCACAAGCCATGGAAACAAGCCAGGGCAAAGGTAAGCTCTGGGAATCCCTTGTTTGCCTGTTAATAATTTGGTGGCATCGCGGGGATGCTAGCAGATCATGGGTGTCACCCACAGCAAGCCCACAGTGTACGGGCTTCAACAGGCTTCATTTCATAAAGGCCCTTATCTCCCACAAAACACCCAGAAGGGAAGAAGGGGGGGGGTCCAAGTAAATTATTTCAGTGGAGTCAATAAAAATAATAACAGTGAAATCTAATATTTGTATAGTATTTTGCTATTTTCCAAGAACAGGATTTCAATAATTCATTTGATCTACAGCAGTATCTTCAGAAGGAAATGAACCGTTCTATTTTCTAAATCAAGAAAACAACGGGGCTTGTAATCCCCATACTCAGGAGGCTGAGACAGGAGGATCACAGGTTTGCAGCCATTCTCAACTACTTAGTGAGGCCCTCTGCAACTAAACGACACCCTGTTTCAACATAAAGAATAAAAATATAGGGCTGGGGGCATAGCTGGAAGGTAGAATGCCCCCCTGGGTTCAATCCCCAGGAAGGAAGGAAGGAAGGAAGGAAGGAAGGAAGGAAGGAAGGAAGGAAGGAAGGGAAAGGAAAGAGAAAGAAAGAAAGAAAGGCACCCAGTTATTTACCCAAAGGTAATAAGCTGTACAGGAGGATTAAAATAAAGGTCTTCTTTTCTTACAGTTGTAGTATAATTGCAAAACTGACGAATGATTGTTATGGAAAAACTTAGTAATGCAAAAATATAGAAAAAGAAAATAAAGTGCCTAACAACAATGACTGGAAATAGTTGGAAAACATCCTATTTTTCTTTGTATATAGAGAATATACATAATAATAGTAGCATAATAAGAGTTAACACATTCTGAGTCCTTGTCTGGGATATTATTTACATTGACTCCTCAGAGCAATCCTGTCAGGTAGATGTGGCTTAAAGGAAAGTGAGGTGTAGAAAGGTTAATAACAGTTAAATTCAAACAACTAGAACTATTCTTTACAAAAATATAACAGTGATCACATAAGAAGTTGTGCTTTTTCACACAATGATACGTGGTAAACATCTTTCCATGAATTTACCTCATCCTATTCATGAATATATATATATACATATATATACATATATACACATATATATACATATATACATATATACACATATATATACATATATACATATATACACATATATACATATATACACATATATATACATATACACATATATATACATATATACACATATATACATATGTATATATTTCATGTCTGTAAGTACTATAATTTACAAATCCCCTATTGAAAGACTTACTACTTTGTGTGGGTTGGCAGGAGATTAGGGACTGAACCCGGGGCATTCTACCTCTCAGTCACACCCACAGCCCTATGTGAAACAGGTTCCTGCTAAATTGCTGAGGGTCTCAGTAAGTTGCTGAGGCTAGACTCAACCCCTCTATCCTCCTGTCTCAGCCTCCCAAGTACCAGAATTACAGGCGTAATTACACCACTACGCCCAGCTGACTGTTAACACTTTGAATTTCTCTTTTGTAAACGTATCTATGATGAAAATCATGAGCAAACTTCCTTTCACATTTAGCTGGTAATCTCCTTCGCGCTAACTCTGGGTATAAGACATAAGCGAAACTCCGGTGTTCTGGTTGACACCTTCATCGCTTGCCTCGCCCTGCCGCCTGGGTAATGGGCATCATAGAAACTCAGTACCTGATGAGCTGGAAGCTTTCAGATTTTTCACAGACAGTTGGAAAAACATGTTCCCAATTTGTGATCATGGCTTCAAGTAAACCCTTATCTAGGATATTTCTTCCTCTCTGGATTCTCAGAGAATTGCCTGCAACCAGAGTCCAGGTCCCCAAACAGAAGTGACATGACAGGGCTATAAGATGAGACAGAAGTAGTTCCTTCCTTCCTATCATCCCACAAGCATTTGATTGGCTGTTAAGGGAACAAACCCAGTAAGTCAGACTCTGCTCTACAGAGAGAAGCACACAGGCATGTGGGAGAGACCGAAAAGAGGTCCTCAGAAAAGTGTGATTCCTGCTGGGCTACAAGTAGTCACATGATTTTTACATCACCAGCAAAACTGCACTCGCTCAGACTGGTGAGCTGGTGCTGGGGAGATCCTGTGGGCCCCGCTGGAGTGGCTTGGACAGAGGGTGCATAAAAGGGGGCTGCCACAGGCCTCGGTTCTCCTCAGGAAGCCCCTCCAAAGAGCTGCCATGCTGGACCTCCAGCCTCTCCTCCTCGCCATTTCTGCCAAAGGGTGAATGACTACTTTCCCACCTACCAACTTCACTATCTTTTTTTTTTTTTTAGGTACTGGGGATGGAACCCAGGGGCATTCTACCTCTGAGTTACACCCCCAGCCCTATTTTTTATTCTTTATTTTGAAACAGGGTCTCACTGAGTTGCAAACGGCCTAAGTAGCAGCTGAGGCTGTCCGTGAACCACGATTCTCCTGTTTCAACTTTCCTTTTCTTTTTTTCTTTTTCTTTTTTTTTTTTTTTTTTGCGCATCTGGAGATGGAACCCAGAGGCATTCAACCTCCGAGCTACACCCCTTTATATTCTTTATTTTGAAACAGGGTTTCACTAAATTATAGAGGGCCTCACTAAGTAGCTGAGGCTGTCTGCGAAACGCTATCCTCCAGTCTCCACCTCCTGAATGCTGGGATTACAAACCTGCACCACCGTGCACCGCCACACCCAGCCTTCACTGTCCCTTTTTATTTTTAACTAGACTACCATTTCTTTTAAAATCTAACTAGTCTATTTCTTCAGCCCCTGGTACTAGAGATTGAACTCAGGGATATTCTACCTCTGAGCTATACCCCCAGCCCTATTTTATTTTGAAACAGGACCTTGAACTTGTGATAGTCCTGTCTCAGCCTCCCAAGTACTGGGATTACAGGTTTGCACCACCACGCCCAGCCAACTATCCTTTTTTTTTGTTTTTACAAATCCTGTCTTGCCCAGCCTATTTTATATAGGTCATTATTCAACTCTCTTCAGATTAACTAGTTTGGGTGTGAGATCTGTTCACTGCTTGGACCCTGACTGCCTTAGCATACATACCCATAAAAGAGAGAACATGATTCTAGAGCCCAGACAGCCCTCCCTGCCCTCACTCTCACTCCAAAGCCCATCCAAGGAGGCAGGAGCAAGACCCTTAGCTCCAGGAGGAACCCACAGCACTTGGAACTGGCTCCTTTCTACTGTTGGCACAGTCATCTCAACGGGCCATTTCTCTTCTGGCACCAGTTAGAAATGTTCAATTCCATTTCACTTTAATTTGCAATAAATGTGCCTAATTTTATTTTTAATTTCCTAAATAGATTGATTTGGCAAAGCCACTTCACCAGCTCAAAGGTTAAGCTCCTGATTGAAAATGCTAATATCGAATTCATTTTCTCAAATGCTGATTCTCTAATTTTGTGAAGTTACTCAGTTTTAGATAAAAAAAAAAACACAGAGAACTATAGAGATGGGGGATTCATTCAACATAAACCTGGTAGGCCCAACAAGGCCAAAAGTCTTGCCCAACAAGACATAGCTTGCCAACAGCACCCTCCCACTACCACCAGAACCTAGAATTCCTGAATCAAGACAACTGTTGCTTGCCCTGGGGAAGTGCTGTCTCCTAAGAATGGTTCTTCCTATTTTTGAGATTCTTCCTCTTTTGACAGATATGGCATCCATTTCAGTCAGTATAATAAATAAATAAAACAAAAGAGTATCACAAGGAACCAGTCATAATGGTTAATTCCTGGGAGAAAAAACAAGTGACACGAGAAGGGGGTGAGAAGGAGAATTATGTTTCCTGGGTTAATTTGTAACTTGTACCATTGATTACATTTGAGTTTATTACCTATTTGGAAAATAAATCAGTTTATTTCGAGTGTAGGGAGAACAGGTATCATTTGAATCCTGTGTAACAAAGAGCTGCTGATCAGCTACGGTGTGCTATGAAACATCCCAGGCACCGGCAAGAGCTTCCAGACTTCAAAGAGCTGGTTGTCCTGTGAAGAAGACAGAAACTATGGAAGTAATGATAATCCATCGAGGAATGTGGGAAGTACCCCCGAACAAAGGGTCACTGCAAGCTGGACGTGGTGGCGCATGCTTGTAATCCCAGCATTTGGGAGGCTGAGACCTGGAGGATCGCGGTTCGCGGACAGCCTCAGCTACTTAGTGAGGCCCTCTGCAACTCAGTGAGACCCGGTTTCAAAATAAAGAATAAAAAAAATAGGGCAGGGGGTGTAGCTTGGAGGTTGAATGCCCCTGGGTTCCATCTCCAGACCCGCAAAAAAAAAAAAAAAAAAAAAAAGGTCATTGCAGAATAGAGAAGGAAGGATGGATGGTTATGTTCACTTGGGGTATCTGAATTGCCATTAGCAGGTGGTTAGAATTGGGGAAGGATGTGCCAGGTGGAGGGAATTGTCCCAGCCAGGGCCTGAGAGAGGAAATTCAGGAGGACACAAACAGCTTGCTACTATTGGCACTAGCCCTCAGTTCATTCCAACACCCAGCCTTGAGGATGCCCTATACCTTTCACGCAAGTCTATGGGAGTATGACTTCTTTAGATTTTAAAAGGACTTTTCAGGCAAGCTATTTCCTTGAACTTCACAATAACATAGCCCAACTATAGAGTTGAAGGAGCCAGCTAAGAGAGCACAACAGAGTCAAATCGGGTGTTAAAGGTAGCTATCATTTTACAGATGAGAGAACTGAAGCTCACGGGGAATATGGGACGTTTAGTTAGGAACAGAGCCAGAGAATTCTGAGGTCTGCTTCACACAAACAGGGAACAAAGCCAAACCTCTCTTCAGGTCAAATGTCGATTCTATCAAGATGGAATAATTTAGAGAGCACGATAAATTGCCTATATGCAGAAATTAAATGTATAAAAGTCACATGTCAATATGCTTACCATCGCCAAAAAATGTATTGGGAAAAAATGCTTGTATGATTATATTAGCATTCTCAAATTGTTGATATTTGTTTGTTATCATATACCTACCATTATTCACCTGCCTCTCTCCACCTCTAGTGTGCTCATGCCCCTGAGTCGGGATGTAGCCAACTCCAACAAAGGACCAATCAGAGGAATGCTGTGGTACCGCACTATCTACCATTCACCCAGAGGATACTTTGATAGAAGAGGCTAGGAAATGCTTGGAGGCATTGTTTTTTAAAAGAGAAAATGAAATAGCTCTTAGATTTTAGAAGAAAATTGATGCCATGTAACTGTAAAGATCTGGGACAGATGTGGCTTCTATACACAGCATGCAACATGTAAAACAGATGGAGAGCCTGGCGTGGTGGCGCACGCTTGTGATCCCGGCATTTGGGAGGCTGAGACAGGAGGATCTGGGTTCGCAGCCAGCCTCAGGTACTTAGTGAGGCCCTCTGCAACTCATTGAGACCCTGTTTCAAAATGAAGAAAAAATAAGGCTGGAGGTATAGCTCGAAGGTAGAATGTCCCTGAGTTCCATCCCCAGTACTTAAAAAAAAAAAAATACAGATGGATAAGAAAGGCACATGGCCATTTAGTCTTGAGCTTCCTGTATGTAATACAGAGTAATTTCATCCTTCACCCCTCTTAGCTCCCCACTAAATGTGAGCCAACTTTCCCCAGCCAGCCCTGCACACACATACCCTCTGCACCTCTCGCCTTTTTGCAAAGCGCCCCCACGTCCCAGCTGGACCTGAATGATTAGGTGTGGCCCTATGGCTCACTCTCACTTATTCAGCTGTTAAAGCAGCTTAAACCCTCATAAGAACATTAACATTTGGGTGCCAATAACAGATTGACCTTTATTCATAAAGTGCAAATAGTTGGAAGTTGAACAGATTGGTTGCCAGCGATTGCCTTTTATGTGCAGTTTAAGGCTTTGATTTCTCTCCCCTTTCTTCCTTTAATCTGACATCGCTGGCTTGAATAGGGTTTGCAGTCTAAGTAAACAGGGCCAGGGGAGGCCTCTGCCTTTGTAGCACAGTTTGCTTGCGCAGAGAGAAGGAGACGAGAGCGTGACTTTAAAAGATTTGCCTTCGGAATTAAACACAATATAAGAATGGATTGGAAACCCCAAAACTGAATGGAGCTGTTGGAAGAGCTCCGGACTGAGCTCGCACAGAGTCTTTTGCATTCGGAACTATTTATCCAAAATCGGTCGTGTAGATGGTAAATGAGAATGTAAGGATTTATATTAACTCTCTGGAAAGTTTACTCTATGCCATACACAAAAGGGAAACTCAGAAACCCACCGAGCCTCTGGAGTTGAAATGGGACCACACTGCAGGGCTTTGTTACCCTCTCTCAGCCAACTGTGAGCATTTTGATGCCTGATGACCGGGGTTGTGGAGGGTGGTTGAAGCCTTTTAAACAAGTGTCTCTGTAAAGTATTCCAAAGAAGTATCTCTGAGGCATAGGCTTTTTAAGATACTCTCCAACAGAGCATTCAAATCGAGGGGGTTTTCCCCCTGATTTATCTTGACAGTACTTTCCTTTCCTCAACACAGCCTATGCTTGCTGACAAATGTAGAGTCTTCCTAGCATTTTCATAGATAGCATGCCTACACGGAGGCTTCCCAGCAATCAGCTGTGCCCGGTTAGACATGCCCAGGCCTTAGGGAGTCAACCGAGCTAACACAGGAAATGGGCAGCAATTTTATATGTGTCTTTTTTTAAAAAAAGGCAATTTTATATGAAGTGCCTTTAAAAAACAACTCTTCAATTTCTGTATTTAGTAGTACAGGGCTATTTCTTCTTGATGCGGACAATTAGCATTGTACTATACATTAACAACTTTAGCTTTAGAAGTAAGCAGATTTAAGTTTGCATCTCAGACCTTTGGTTTATTAGCTGTGCCACTTAGTCAAGGAACTTGTCTCAAAACTGTGTTTCCCCCTCTGTGTTGTCTGGGTGACCCTCAGCGCCAATCTTGGAGCGGTGAGCTTAGTTATGGTCATTGTATTGATTTTTAGTTTTAGATCGTGTTACTGTCACAGGTCTATATGTGACAAAAAGGACAGACGGTGTTTTGCAATGGGCTCGTCCCACGGTTACTCTCAAAATGTAGAACTGCTATGATTGTTGTCACTTAGTTCATACTTTCTTGCGCGTGGATGGTTTTACTATCTCCAACTGCGTGACAATTGTCTTGTAGCAAAAAAACAAATTCCCTCTCCCCTTTTGTACTCCTGATGCTCTGAGCACAGTACTGAATGAAGGGTGGATGAGTAACAAATTGCTTGTTGGTTCACTCTTCTTACTGGGAACTACTTCCTCCAAAGGTAAAAACATAGACATCGTCGCTCATTCTTTTCTAACCCATCACTGAACAGTTCTATCTTCTTTTAAAAATTAACTCTCCTACTCTCTACCCAACCTGTCAGTAGGCCAATCCAAATCTACAGTCGCCTTCCAGTGAAGACCCCACAGGCACTGCATCCTTACCTGCCCCAGCTTCTCCCAGTCAGTCTACAAATTGATGCTGCCAGAGCTCCCAAACTCGTTCCATGTCTCCACAGCTCAGTGGTCTTTCCCTCTTCCTCTTCAGACCTTCCTTAAGTGACACAGGACAGTGCATAGGTGGAAAGACTATCCAAATGCTTAGGGTTGGGATTTGTCCTGAACTCAAAACATCGTAAGGAAAACAGGGCCTTACCACATTTGCTAAATAGTTAACCCTCTTGCTAGGGTTAGCCTGGCTTTGGCCCATGAGAGGGACAGTTTCAGAGGCTATGGATGGATCAAAGCTGCTACCAGCCAGGGAGGAAAAGCCCTTCATACCTCCTCAGCTATGATCAGTGCTGCCACAGCATACTCAACAACCACAAAAGTCTTTTCTCTAAAATTTCAAGTTATTGATATCCCGCTTCTCCCCTTCCTCCTCTTTTTCCTGGTCTTCCCTTCCTCCTCTTCTTTTTCTTCTCCTCCTCTTCCGCCTCCTCCTCCTCCTCCTCCCCCTTCTCTTTCTCCTCCTCCTTCTCCTTCATGCTGGAGAACAAACCCAGCACCTTGTGCATGCTAAGCAAGCAGTCTACAATAGAGCCACACTCTCACCCTCAGTGTCAAATTTGAGAACAATAACAATAACTTTAGAACTTTGTCTTGGGATTCCAGAACAAACTGCAGCGAACAAAAGAAAAGTTAAAAGTTACAGGAGAATACTAACACGCATGAAAATAGTTATGCTGAAAACAAAACATAAGGAAGAGGAGATAGAAATGTTATATTTCAGATGCTCAGGACAATTCCCTACCTTTCGAGTCCTTGGAGTTATTCCAAAGAAGAAAAAAAAAAAAAAAAGCCAGGGACATTGAAAGCATCCTTTTGCCCAGGTCTAGGGCCCTCCCGTTCTCAAACCCACAACTCACCCCAACCAAGGGAGAGCAGAGCGTTTATCCTCAGTAGCAACTCATTTCTATGTAATTGTTTTTTCTCACAGCTTTTCCTTCCGTAATCAGAGATGGTCATGCCAACTACTTCTTAAGCCAAGTCATTTAAATGAGGGAAAGATTTCAAAAAGATTATGGATGGGATTTTAAATGTCTACTGAAATACACACAGAAAAGTCTTCATTGTAAAGGAGGAAATGCTTTAAAAAGCATCTTTAAATAAATCCTCAATAACAGAGAGTTGGCAGGCCTGGGGATGCTACCCAGCCATCCCTGGGAGAGTGGGCCTTTTATGGATCTGAATCTGAATGTTAGTACTGACAGGAGCCCCTAGTCTACAGTATCGAACAGTACTTGTGAAAGTCTCATTAATGAGTAGCTGATGATGTAAAAAAGGAACAAATTTTGTTTCAGCTTAATGCTGACCTTCATTTTCATTCCATTTGTTTTGTAAAAACTTGGAAATTGTGCGGCAATCCGCAAACAGTAGAGTGTTTGAAATCCAGGCAGGTTGCTTTAATGTCTTCTCTCTTTGCTGAATGCAGAGCTATAGGGTAAACCTAAAATATTTCTGGAGAAAGAACAGATAGAAGAAAATTGAGGTTTTTTGAACATTTAGGGAAATTTTGGCATGGAACAGATAGAAAAATAATGAAAGGTTTTGGTTTGCATTTTCTACAATGAACAGATCATGGCAAAACTTGGAGGATGGCAAAAATAAGTTAATGCCATAAACCCAAAAGCACTTAATGCACTTATAAAACCTTAAGTAACCTGGGAATCACTGCCCAGTATTGGGTAGATGTTTAGAAATATTTTGTTGAATAAATGAATGAATGAATGAATGAATGAGTAGATTCTCTTGCTGTCAATCAAAAATGTAACACTCATCTAAATTCATTTAAGCAGTGAGTTAGTAGACAACTGCTGCTGAACAATGTGGAACAATTATTTGTTACATCAGTCCTTGGCCATCCAGCAGCAAGTAAGTTTTCAGTGGCTTTAAAGGATTAAGCCAGAAGGGATACAGGGACAAATATTTGTGTGTGTGTGTGTGTGTGTGTGTGTGTGTGGTACTGAGGGTGGAACCCAGGGGCTTTTCTACTTCCGGGCTACACTCTCAGACCTATTTTATACTTTATTTGGAAACAGGGTCTCACTAAGTTGCTGAGAGCCTCACTAAGTAGCTGAGGCTGGCTTCGAACCTGTGCAATCTTCCTGTCTTAGCCTCCCAAGCGCTGGAATTACAAGTGTGTGCCACCACACCCGGCCCTATACAGGGCAATTTAAACAGGGAGTTGCCTGCTGTGTGTGTGTGTGTGTGTGTGTGTGTGTGTGTGTGTGTGTATTAATTACTGGGGATTGAACCCAGGGATATTCTACCTTTGAGCTACACCCCCAACACTATTTTATTTTTTGTTTTAAAACAGGGTTTCACTAAGTTGCTGAGGCTGGCTTCGAACCAGCTGCCTACTTTGACATTACTGCGACTTTTGAGAGTACAAAGCCCATCATAGGAGGTTCTCAGATAACAGATCAGCAGGGGACAAATTCATTGAAGCTACTTTGAGGCAATGGATGCAGGAGACATTGCCATCAACTTTATGAACACAATGATTTTAATAAAGTCCAGAGTAGTGGTTCTTTCTTTCCTACTGGTTAATCACTGTGAAAAGACATCTTTCAGCCTCACATTAAGCAGATCCCATCTTTACAGATGGAGTAAGACTCCATGTGTTGAAGGATGTCTTCACCACATGGTATCTGAATGATCTTCAGAACTGAAAGTTAAGTCCTTTGAAGGCCAAGTCGAAGTTTCCTGTTATGTTCAGCGACCTCTCCACTCCTCTCGTCCATACACACACACACACACACACACACACACACACACACACACACATACACACACACACGTGCCTCTCTGACTTTGTACTGAATGGCTGAATGAGCGCATGTTATCCTGAATACTAATTAAGCATGGGGTTCTCATAGTCAGGCGGTGAGTCTGGGAAGAAATGAGCTAAGCAAACATAAGATGATCTTTATACTCTCTTGAAGACCTTAGATCTATAACTCAGAAGTGCCAGATGAGGGGATTAAAGGTGCTCAGGACCCTGTGGTGGTAAGCACACAGCTCAGCTCTCTTGGGTCTATGGTGTCTCATATTCTCTGTGGGAGGGAAGAACCAACTCTTCATCATCACCTTCTGGGAACTGGAAGTTGCCACCTTTATTTACCTCTCATTCCAAGGACATTCCTTGTCTGCCGTAGTAATGGATCCAGATTACTCCAAGGGATCTCGGAACCGATTACTCCTCTTCCCAATTGCCTTTCAGCCTTACATGCAAAAACAAATAAAAGCAAAGAGCTTCATTGAGAAATTTAAGAAGAAAATATCTTTTTCTACTGCCTGGCTCAGTTCAAAAAGTTAGAGACTCATTTGCATAAATAAGTAAGTATCACTAAGAAAAGTGATAGAAGTCGATCAATCATTCACACTCTAGTGCTAATTACTAAAGTCCAGTTGCTTTTCTCCCTTATATCTATCTGAAACTTCTTCAGGAAATATTTTATTGATGAGCTATGAGTGCATGTGCAAAGCTATGTTCAATAAACAGTATCTATGTATGAAGATTATATGGCACCTAAACACAATAGTTCAACCAAAACTCTATTTTCTAGAGCAATAGAAAACTGTAAATGATAAAAAACAAATGCATATGATGTGTTTATAGCGTCTCTCTCTCTCTCTCTCTCTCTCTCTCTCTCTCTCTCTCTCTTTCTTGTTGTTGGTGGTACTGGGGTTCCTGGAACCCCTTCTACCTCTGGGCTACACTCCCAGCCCTATTTTTATATTTTTATTTGGAAACAGGTCTCTTAAACCAGAGAAGCTGGCTTTGAACCTGCGCGATCCTCCTGTCTCCACCTCCCAAGCGCAGGGATTACAAACATGAGCCACCACGCCAGGCTGATACAATCCCCTTTTAAAATTCATGAACTAGAAGGCAATAAACCAAAGGAGAAGAAGGCAGCAGCATCAGGCTGTTCAGGGCAGGGAGTGTGCACCTGAAGATGTCCACTTCTGTTGTGTCCCCTTGTGATGAGATAGGGCCCATCATGAGCTCACCAGGGGCAGGAGCCACATCAAGCATCTGAAAGGTAATCATAAAAGTCAGCAACTGTCCATCCATTGCTCTGTGAAGCAGTGCATTCCCTACCATTTACGTTTTCCAGTATGGAAACTGAGAGGTAAAGTAATTTCCCCAATGCTTCAGCTGCTAAATGGCAGAGCAAACATTTTTTTTCACCCAAGTAGCCTGATCCCAGGGTCTGGAATATTAACGTTACACTATCCCCCCCCCCAAAAAAAAAAACCCAACTCTATCTTATGAAGATATTAAGGAAGCTGGATACATTTTTCCTAGGCAACCTAAGACATGGAGGTGCAGGGCAGTATTGTGTTTGAAAAAGGAAAGATGTAGTTGGAAAATTGAAGCCAAAGAGTAGAAGTTAATGACAGAGTTCAACTCTGAACTTTCTAAATACAGGTATGTTTGTTAGTTAGGAAGCGTTTAGTTTCCACCATAAAAGCCCAATTCAAAATATCTTAATCAAAAAAGAAAAAGCTGGGCAAGGTGGTACATGTATGTAATCCCAATTTAGGGATTACACAGAGGATCGCAGGTTCAAGGCCAGCCTCAGCAACTTATTGAAGCCCTCTGCAAACCATTAAGACCCTGTTTTCAAATAAAAAATAAAATAAGGCTGGGAATGTAACTCAGAGGTACAATGCAACTGGATTCACCCCCAATATCACAGGGGAAAAATTTTTTACAAAAGGAAAAAAATTTCCAGGCAACTGTAAATTATGAAAGTAAATCGGTATGGCTAGATCCAAGTGTTGAAATGAAGACATCATCAACCAATCTCTTAAAACCTCTCTCTTCTCTATCTATCTATCTATCTATCTATCTATCTATCTATCTATCTATCTATCTCTATCTCTCTCTCTCTCTCTCTCGTCTCAGTAAGTTGTCCAGGCTGGCCGCAAACTAGCAATTCTCCTGCCCCAGTCTCCTGAGTCTCTGGCATCACAGACATGCACCACCACACTCAGCTCTTTTTCTTCATCTCTTGACTCAGCTACCCCATCTGTTGATATTGGTCTCAGAGTCTCCCTTCTTAAGCAGAAATGTCACCAGTAATTTCAGGCTTACACAATCCCCATTGCTATCAGTACCTCTGCAAAGCCACAGAAATTAGAAGTAAATTTTGAGCCAGGTGTGGTGGTGCACGCTTATAATCCCAGCATTTGGGAGACTGAGACAGGAGGATCGTGGTTCACAGACAACCTCGACTACTACTTAGTGAGGCCCTTTGCAACTCAGTGAGACCCTGTTTCAAATAGAGAATGAAAAAATAGAGCTGGGGGTATAGCTCAGAGGTAGAATGCCCACGTTCCATCCCTAGTATAAAAAAAAAAGAAGTAAATTTTGTCTGTGGAAATGAGGTAGAGAAGTCTGAGAGGACTTAACAGAGGAGGTGACATTTATTTGCACATCATCAAGTGTAGGAACTTCTCAGGCAAAGAAGGATAGGGTGGGACAGGGTTTTCTGTACGTAAGAGACTATTCTGTATCACTTGAGCATCTTGGAGCATGGAGAGGAACAGAGAGAACAAAAGACAGCTGCCCAATTCACTGAAAGCCATTTTGCCAAATGACCATTATACAGAATAATATATAAAAAGCATCAATTTTCCAAAAGGTCAATTCATAATTATCAAATTTATGCTCATTTACACAAATAAAAAAAACCTTTTTGACTCTTTTATATAAAGTTTATAACAATCTGTACTGGATTCATGGCCTTGTTCGATCAGCTTTTAGTTTGTCTTTGAAGCAGCATTTTAAAGAATATTCATTTTATTAGAACCTATAATCCAATGGAGGTAAACTCTACTTAAAATATTTTATACTCAGGAAAATATATTTTAGCCACTGATCAAATATCAAAGTTTCACATGGGAATTTATCAGTTTCTTCTGTTTCTTTCAACCTTTCCTCAATCTTCCTGAAAATTCCACCACACGTCTTGCTGAATCTTATTAGCCCACATCTCTAATCCCAGCTACTCTGGAGGCTGAGACAGAAGAATCACAAATTCAAGGCCAGCCTGGGAAATTTAGTGAGACCCTGTCTCAAAATAAAATTTTTTAAATTTATTTTTATTGGTGCATTGTAATCATATACCACATTGGAATACAAGACTTGAGAGGATATACAAGCACACATCATCCAATTAGCCCTCATCCAGTCCCCATCCCATTCCCTCCTCCTCCCTTGATCCCATGCTTCTTTGGTGATTAACTTTGATACATTTGTTTATGTACCTCCTGAGTTTTAAAGAGGCTCCATCCTCCCCTATTCCATACCCTCTGATTGGTCACCTTAATTGCTTTACTAGAGCGCCCTTTCTATAACTCGACCTCTTCCTGTTGCCCCTTTCTTCCTAGTTATTGCTGATTAGGGGAAGCATCTGGTTTTTATTTTCTGGAATATTTCTCTGTGCATGCCGCGTTGTAAGTACCAATCCCACTCTTGACGGCCCCAGTAGTGGCCTGACTACCCGGTGGACTGATCCAGACCTCGCTGGCTCAAGCAGTGGCCTTGCCTCATGGGAGGCCCCGATTCTTGCCTCGCTGGCCCCCACACTGGCATAACCCCTTGGCTGGCTCTGATCCTGACCTGAAAATAAAAAATTTTAAATGGTCTGGGAATGTGGATCATTGTTAATAACTTGTCAAGCATGTACACAGTACTGGGTTTAATCCCCAATACAGAAGAAGGAGGAGGAGGAGAAGAAGGAGGAGGAGGAGGAGGAGGAGGTCGTCTCATTGGGGGAGGTTTTTAACCCTCTCATCAGAGCTTGGAGCTATCACACATTGGAATCACATGTTGGACTTGTGCTGCTCAGTGTGATGACCATGAGCCACATGTGACCCTCTAATTTTAATTAAATTTAAGTACAATCAAATAAATGTAACATTTCAGTTCCTCAGTCACACTAGCCACATTCCAGGAGATCAGCAGGCACTCATGGACAGCGGCATTTGATGGGAAGCACAGAGAACAGGTCTGTCATCTCGTGAAGTTCCCTGGAATAGTGTCTTTAGCAGCCCAGTGACTCCTGTGCCTGCCTTTCTCTAGGATAATGCCTTTGACTACTTCTGCACGATGCCTCACAGCAACTAAAGAGCCAGGCTTCACCTCTGCCTCTGGTTTTGAAGCCCCAGAGCCTACTTCCTCAGAAAGGAGTTTAGAAAGCAAACTTAGAGTTATAATTCATTCATTTTCTAGCTCTATGGCAGGATGAGTTGTTCTAGTATTTTAAGGTCCCCTGTGCAAATTTTTTTATGAAATGACTTGCCTTGACCTATACAAATAAATGTTGTCCTTTTTCTGTAATGTTCTGTTTCCTCAATCTCCACTGTCCTTCAGAGCGAGTGGGAGGGCGAATGGGAGAGAGAGATAGAGAGGGAAAGGGAGAGGGAGAGGAAAGAGAGAGAGAGAGAGAGAGAGAGAGAGAGAGAGAGAGAGAGAGAGAGCGCAAACTCCTTACTGAAAATATTAATTCCACTAAAAGCATCAAAAGGGCTTTTTTCCCCTTAGAATGAAAGAAAAAAATACAGCTGCATGGCAAAATAGAAGGCTTGAATGGGCATTTCAAGTCCTACCTGTCACAATCCATTAGTCAATTGCCTAAGGAAATCCCTTGACAAGTGTAAGTGGTGTTTTTATGTTAGAGAGCTTCATAATGTTGCCCACAAGAAGAAATTTCTCCACAAAAGCTCCTTCTGTTTAATAAAGTGATTTGTTCCAGTAACAGTGATAATAAAATTGCTGAATTGAAACAGGATTGTTCTATGAAGACCTGAATCCAATTTGCTGGACTAGTATGATTATGCTTTTATCTCTGTGTTTACTCATTTGTAGAATTGCTACCAGTCTTTTGATACACAATTAATAGGATTAATGGTTTTCAGGACCAGCAGGGAGCAGAACCTGGCTTTATGTGGCACAGTAGCTGTACCTTGACTTGTTTAGGCCGGTGCACCTTGCTGGTTTGTGCTACAGAACGGTAGGCTGATTACTCTTCCTGTCTTTTAAGATGAAAATTTCCTCTTTCCAGTGAAAATTATTTTGCATAATTCTGTGTTCATTTAGATCCTCCCTTCTATTAGTTCCTCTAGCAGTTGATGGTAGAACCTAGTAATCCAGAAAAAAATAGAGAAAGACTGAAATAACAGCAATAATTTTCTAAAATTTAATTTTTAGAGTGAGCTGTCTTCCCTATCCAATCCCATCGAAATAATCCTCATCATCATTATTAGGACTTTAACTGCAGAATGAAAAGTCTGACAGGTCATTCGTCCCCTAGAAATTTCTGAAGGCTTGGCATACTCACAGTTATATTACTCTGTGATAGTTTACATATGTTTTTAGTTTTTTTTTTTTCTAGTTGGTTCTTCCTTAGGGATGATGCCATTGGAAACCCTCAAAAGGAATTAGTATAGCTATATGGTACATAATATAAGATTTATTAAACACATGCCTCATTATTTTGTGTCAAGTGTTCGGTTTTACTGTTTGTTTTGCTTTTTGTTGTTGTTTTTAATAAATCAAGAAACTAGTAAAAAATATCTCAACTAGTCATGACATGAACCACTGTCTTTATAGGCTAATAGATTAAACTTGAAGACTAGAGGTCTAGAGTTTTGAGTGGACACCAGTATTGTTGCCTGGATTCTTAGAAAAGGGAGCCTAAAGCAAGTTTTTATGTTAATATTTTATTGGAGGAACCTTGGGGAAGTAAGAGTGAGAGGGGAAACTGAGTCTCCGCAGGGAAAGGGGAAGGCATAAATGAAGTGGTATGCTACCAGGTTAACGTGTTACTGGTTGGTCGCTCAGTCATGCTGCATACTACAGAGAGGCTGCCGGGAATGTTATTGTTCAGATTTATTTATGCCCTCCCTAAAAAAGCTCATATGTTAAACCATACATGGAGGCTCGGAGGCAGGGCATGGCTGGTGACATGTCCCTGGGACTGTGGCCTTGGGGACGGTATCTGTCCCTCATTCCCCCCCTTGCTTTCTGTTCCCCACAACTTTGAAGTGAATGGTGCTCCTCCTCCACCAGGCCTGTGGCCACAATTTCTGCTTTGGAGCTGACTAACCATGAACTAAAAAACCAAGAGCCATTAGCCTTTCTTGCTTCTGTTTGTCAGGTATTTTGGCCACAGCAACAAAAAATAACTGACCAAAACAGGGAAAGGCTACATCTTACCACAGTCTGTCACAGGAAAGAAGGGCGAGCACATAGCCACAGGCTCTTTTCTGTCTCCTGTCTTTCATTGGCCAAAGGTCCTTCACTGGGGCAGGGGGCATACATAGTCAGCATGCTTGGGGCCCTGGGTTGGATCCTAACACTGTAAAATCTACAACAACAAAGTTCCTTCTTTGAAGTGTTGACTAGATTTTCCAGGTGTATTTTCTGCTCCCTCGGGGTAGCCACTGGGGAAGTCTAAGAGTCCTCATAGGTCTGGTTGGGCCAGAATCTAGTACTTTTCTGCTACATTTCTCTGACTCGATGAGGACCATGTTGGAGCCTGACCCTCCTCAGGATGGCTAGACTGACCACAGCCCTGAGAAAATGAGGCTGTGGTGATGAGCACTTTACCTTCATGGGAACAGTGGAAGCTGTCACTGGAGTCATGTCTGGGAAGCAGTGGAAATGGCTAAGGACTGAGGGGAGGGTCAGGCAGATGGCTATGCTGATCTGCAGTGATGTATAAACCAAGTCAAGTACTACTGGCTAATTGGATGTGCTCTGAAGAGCTCTATTTTCCTCAGAATTTTCTTAAGTGTAAAAATTATCAAAGTATGTGTTGGATCTTCCAATATGGCAACTTCTGAACAATGCTCTATATCAAAAGGAGTATTTATGTCACTGCAGCTAGGCTTGCCTGCTGTCACTTGAAATATGTGATTCATGTAGTGAAGACACCCTCCCAAGATAAAAAGAGATAACTGAGTTATTCATCTGTGACCTTGAAGCCTTGAATGTGGTAGAAAGAATTCTTCATTGTCCCTGTGGAGATCAGTATGGAGATTCCTCTTAGTCTTTTAAGACTAAGAATGTAAAACACCCCATGACTCAGCTCTACCGCTCCTTGGTATCATCCCAAAAGAATTAAAGTTAGAATACTATAATGATTCGTGTATATCCATGTTTATAGTATCACAATTCACAGCAGCCAAATTATGAAACCAGCCTAGGTATCTGTTGACAGATGGATAAAAAAAAAAATATGGTATATACACACAATGGAATTTTATTCAGCCGTAAAGAAGAACAAAAGTATGTTATTTGCAAGAGAGTGGGTGGAAGTAGGGAATATTATGCCTAAGTGAGGTCAGCCAGGCTCAGAAAGTCACGAATTATATGCTTTCTCTCATGTGGAAGCTAGAACAAAAATAGGCAACAAAAGGGACTTTAGTCAGAAGAGCAACCAGTAAATAGCCAAAGGGGTTTGGGGAAGGGAAGCAGGGATGGGAAAAATGAGCACTGGGGAAGAAAACGGCTCAAATCACACTGTGTCCATATATGAAGGTATCACTACCAGTCTCACTAATGTGTATGGGGAGGGAGGAAGGTGTGAGCAGGGTGGGCCATGGAGAGAAGACACCAAGTGCTGTGTGCATGTACTGGTAGGTCACTTTGAATCTCGCTATGGCGTATAATTACAATGCACTAATAAAAATATTTTTTAAATACAAAAAAGAGAAAGTATTGGTTGAATAAAGGAGAGAGTGAAAGGTTGGTCAGTTAATACAAGACTTCAACTTTGCTAGCCACTCCCTCATCTCCCTCCCTCTTCTTACTACTGTCTAGATTTACTGCATATGAATAAGATAATATAATTTTGCCTTAAAAAAAAAACATAAAAAGTGGTGCATTCTTGAAAACCTAACAACTTGGGAGACTGAGGCAGGAGGATGCAAGTTCAATGCCAGCCTGGGCAACTTAGCAAGACCTTGCTTCAAAATAAAAAGTAAAATTTAGGGCTGGGTATGTAGCTCAGTGGTAGAAGGCCAATGGGTTTAAACCCCAGAACTAAACACACACACACACACACACACACACACACACACACACACACACAATATTCCAGGTTCTACCTGTAGCATTTCCATTTTCACATTTTAGTGGAGATATTGTCAAATATTTTCCACTGAGTTCATGTTCCTTCCCTCGTCCCTCAGCAGCTTTGTCTTTAATTGCCACATCTTGAATAATAATTTTGGTGTGGTGACTTTTTTGTGGGGGGGTCTGGAGATGAAACACAGGGCCATTCAACCTCCAAGTTACACCCCTGGCCCTATTTTTTATTCTTTATTTTGAGATAGGGTCTCACTAAGTTTCGGAGGGCCTCACTAAGTGGCTGAGGCTGTCGGCGAACCGAGATCCTCCAGTCTTAGCCTCCCAAATGCTGGGATTACAAGCGTGCGCCACCACGCCTCGCTGTATGGTGACATTTTTGACATACACCTTTCTATGGAGTTACTACAATGCCATGTATTTGACTTTCATCAGCTCACCGAACAATTTCAAATTTTCCATTTCGAAATATTCTCTCAGTGTCTTCTCCAGTTGATGAAGTCATTAGCTACAGCTCTGCATAAGAAATAAAGCAGAGATACTGATCATAGTTGTCCATTCAAACTGATAGCCAGTGTCTGGAAATCCTAAGTATATATAAGGACATTTTCTTCAGATGCCGGCAATCCTCACTTTGCATGGTAGTGTGAGACCACAGAAAAGACCTTACAAGTTGAAACCAGTCAAAGCAATCTCAGTGATCAAGATGAAAAACTGTGATGGCCCCACAACATAAAATTTTTGTGAAAATGTTAAAAATTCTCTTAGCATGTTATAAATATGTAAAAAGTTAGAAATAGTAAAACTAATATTTATTTAGGAAGCCATTATTTAAAACAGTAAAAACACTCGTGTTTTATCACTTAGTATAAAAAACTCAATAAAATTCATAGCAATGCTTGCCTTCTTCTCATAAGCCCGTGAGCATCTTTTCTAATGCCTTAACAGTCAGCAGACTCCCAAGAACCGAGCAGCCAACAGCCTTTCTTTTTTTTTTTCTTTTTTTTCTTTTTTTGAGGATTTAAAGAAGTTTATTAGGGTGACCAAGAAAAGCGGGGCTTAAGAGCCCCGCTAACAACCAATTTCCATTACCACAAAATCAGCGCCTTTCATAGCCAGAAAACACCATCACCAGTGAAACAAAAAATCACCAGGCTCCAGAGAGAAAGCAGACTGAGAACAGAGCCACAGAGGAGATACACCGGCCTCACGCCCGAGGACGCGGCAGACGCGCCAGCAGCGCCATACTGCCGGCGGCACCGGCAAATTCACGGGACGGCTACAGCAAGCCGAGGTGAGCCACTGCGGAACAGCCAGGTGGGATTTCTCCGCACAGAGAGCATCTAAAGCTCCCAGTGGCCGAGCTCAGCACACGCTGCAGGGATTCAGAGTGGAAATCAAAACCAAGAAGAAAAACGCCAGCCCCACAGCCGAGGGCATAGCAGCGGTGACATATTGCCACTGGCGGCAGCAGCACCGAATTCAGCGAGGCCAGTACAGCTACATCTGCGTACTCAAGAACAGTGAGTCAAATTGCGGGCCACAGAGGAGAAATCCCAGTACTGTACTCCCTGGGACTTGACCCAGTGGGGGAGGGGCGGTGGCAGAGATATCAAACCATAGGAGAACGTGCAACCTGGCACCCCCCACAGTCTAAAGCAGCCTCTATCGACTCTCTGGGTCAGGGACTCTGTGATAAAACCCAGTAAAGGAGTAGTGGGGTCTGAGATACTACTGACTCGAGATCCAGAACACCTTAAGTGAAGTCATAGTGACCCAAGGGAAGAATCCAGAGAAGGCACAAACTTCCAAAATCATGGGAAAGAGGAATAATACTAGAGCAACGAATGCTCACAACCCCACAACATCAGAACCCGATAAAACAGAAAATCAGAGATTTCTAGAAGATCAAATCAGGAAAATAACTGTAGAAATAATAGAGGTGCTTCGAAAAGAACTCAGAGAGAGCCAAAAAGAGATAAAGGATGCAATTAATGAAGTCAAGGCCTCAATTCAAAGCACAAACAACCGATTAGAACACATGGAGAACAGAATCTCGCTCTTAGAAGATGAGCAATCCAAAAATGAACGCATAGTTTCTAATCTAGAAAAAAATATCCGACAGCAGGAATCTGACATTGAAGAAATATGGGCCCATTTTAAGAGAGCTAACCTAAGAATAATTGGAATAGAGGAGGGAAAAGAAAGTGAAACCAAAGGGATCAACAATCTCTTCAAGGAAGTAATAGCAGAAAATTTTCCAGACATAGAGCAAGAGGTTGATACACAGGTCCAGGAAACTTATAGAACTCCCTTTAGACAGGATTGGAGAAGAGGATCCCCACGCCACATAATTGTCAAAATGACCAATGTGGAAGCCAAGCAGAGAATCTTAAACAAAAGCAAAGGGCCAAGTGACATTCAGAGGCAAACCAATTAGAATCACTCCAGACTTCCCAAACCAAGTTATGAGAGCCAGAAGGGCTTGGAGTAACATATTCCAAACTCTGAAAGAAAACAACTTCCAGCCAAAAATTTCCTACCCAGCAAAACTTTCTATCAAATTAGATGGAGAAATAAGAAGCTTCCATGACAAACAGAAACTGAAGGAATTTATGTCTTCAAAACCAGCACTAGAGAAAATACTCAAAGAGATTAACTACAAAGAAGAAATAGGTAACACACTCCAGAACTAGAGAAACAAGATTTTCCATCCAACAGACAACTAAGACTGGTTATCTGTGGAGATCCATTATTTATGTTAGTCTTTTACCTATCTCTAAAGGGTATTGTTTGCCTTTATTGTTGTTAATTTTTAGGATTTCTAGTTGGAATATTAATATACCTTCAGATAAAGCAATTGGAAATATTTTATCCCATTCTATTAGTAACTGTTAACTCTGTTTACATTGTCTTTGGATATACAATATTTTTTTATTTTTTAGGGAGTTTGTATACTCTTCTGTTGCCTGTGCCATTGAAATTATAACCAAGAAATCACTGCCAATTTCAGTGTTGTGAGGTTTAATGACCCAGATTTTCTCCGAAAAGTTTATAGTCTAAGATTTATATTTAGGTCTATTATCTATTTTGAGTTAATATTTGTATATGGGATTAGGTAAGGGTCCAATTTTATTCTTTTCCATGTAATTATTATTTTTTAACTACATTTAGTTAAAAGATTAATATTTCCACCACCAAATGTTCGTGGAAACCTTGTCAAAAATAACGACAATATAGGGAAGAATTTAGCTCTAGGCTTTTATTTAACTCCAATGGTTTATATATCTGCCTTTAGAATAGTACTACACTGTTTCAATTATTGTAGCTTTATATGGTTTGAAATCAGAAAATATATATCTTCTAGCTTTGTTCTTTTTCAAGATCATTTTGGGTACCTAGAGTCCATATTCCATATTAGGATAGTTTTTTTCTGAAAAATAAATATATAAATATATGATAGTTTCACCTAAAAAATAGAAAAAAATATTCTCTGGTAAGAAAGAAAGCAAAAAGAAATATTAAAATGTTATCTTTAAGTCATCAAAAGCTTGGTATCAGACAAATGAAACTGTTATGTGAGATTATCATTTTTAATTTTAGATAAATTGCCATAATACTAGATGTCAACTACTAAGCCAAGCATGGGAGGGAGGGATAGGGAGAGAATGGGGTGGGGTTTGGGTGGGGGCTGACAGGGCGATGTGTGCATGTATGTCTACAAAAGTATGTATCCCACTATGATGTATGAATACAGTACACCAATAAAAAAATAAAAAAAATAAAGAAGTTTATTAGAAAGATAGAAATACAGCTCCATACCAGTCGGGCATGGAGGGGTGACTCGAAATGAATACACCGCCATCAGCCTTTCTGAAGGATAGCTTTCTACATTTTGGGATGTCAGTGTTATGAAATAGCTTCAGAAGTTCTTTTAATGTGAAATGTTTTAATAATGTCACTTTGTCTGGGACATGTTTAATTCTTTTTTTTTAATCACAACCACTTTCCTCACTCATGTTTATTAGTTTGTCTCCACTAAATTACTCTGAATGCACATCCTCACTCTGGGAGGTGTTACTGAGGAATGAACCCAGGGGATTCTATGTCCGAGCTACACCCCAAACCCTATTTCACTTTTTATTTTGAAACAGGGTTTTGCTAGGTTTCTGAGAGTCTCACTATGTTGCCGAGGCCTTCCTGGAACCAGTGATCCTCCTGTCTCAGCCTCCCAACTACTGGTATTATAGGCATGTGCCACTACACCAGGCTCTGAAACATTCTTGAACAGCGACAATGTCAGAACTCTGAGTGAGTTATTTCTTTTATCCACGTATATAACTTTTTTAAATTTCACATCTCACTTCCAGGTTTAGTATGCCACATTTCTTTGCTGCAATTTCATCTTTATTGGCCAAATCCCTCCTCTGATTCTCCATTTTTATAAGCGCTACATGGTTTTATCGGTCTCCCAAACCATGCACTTGCCCCTTCCAGCAAGCCTTATTCACCATTTTTGGCACCAAACATGATGAGTGTGTAATAAGTACTTGGTGAGTAAGTAAAAATGCAAGAAGGCAACACCTCTGTGCACTCTGCTGTCTGTGCATGAGCTGACTCAGTGAGCAGTCACTGAGACTTCGTCAGAAGTGATAGGACTGGTCACCAGTCATCGTGCAATCTGTTATTTGCACAGTGATTTGTAGACTAAAGAGCTAGCAGCAAGGATTAGATTTTACACAATTATAGTAAGCATTCCATAGTAACTGAAATTCGAACCGTGTGGGTAGGACACTGGTAAAGTAAACCATGGCAACTGAAATATGTTCATAGTAGAACCCTCGCAAAGTTAAGGACACCTATATTTTATATCCAGTTCTTTCTGGAACTGATGAAAGAATCTAGCTAACAACACAAGATGAAGGAGATGTGTCACCATCTTGGCCAAGAGATACCTAAAAGAACAAAAGAGTCTACATGATTTCTATTTGTTTGTTTGTTTATAGTTCTGGGTTTGAACTCAGAGAAATTCTATATTTGAGCTACTGCCCTATTTTTTTTTTTTTTTTGAAACAGAGTCTTACTAAGTTACAGAGTAATTCACAAGTTTCTAAGGCTGGCCATGAACCTATGATCCTCCTGCCTCAGCCTCCGAAGTACTGTGATTAAAAAAGTGGGCCACCATGCCTGGCTGTACATGATCTCTTATACAGATAATGTTTACGTGAAGCCCTCAGGACTGTGCCTAAACTCATAAAAATCTAGTGCATAAGCATATATGTTTGGGAATCTACCAGAACTGAATTCAAATGTGATTTAATTTCTCACAAACTCATTTTCCTCATATGTAAAACCCTATCCATCTCAAAGAAATGCTTGAAGATTAAGTGGGACAATATAAAAATATTTTAAGGCAGTACTTAGCTCATAGTAGAGTCAATGGCAGTAGAAGTGATAGTGATGGCTATGTCATGGCAGTATGGTGTTGGCCACTTGAAAGAGAAATGAAATACAGAATTAAAAAAACAAAATTGAACTACCAAGTTGGAATCCTTGAGCTTCCCAGAAGGTTATTATAGTACAGTTTTATGATGAACTCATAGAACATTGACTCTGAACATCTAGAACTTTAAATAGGTCACAATGCCTCCAGTTCGAGGCGGGGGGGGGGTGAGCAAATAAGCTTTGACATCCATCCATGCCAATTCATGGTGCCAAAAAGCATTTATGTCTCTGTTGTGAGCTTCATCCAACATCCATTTACCAGTTCCTGGTTTGCAAATCCAATTGCTCTAGGATTGGGATTTGAACAGCAAATTTGGCACTATTTTAAGCTTGATAAATTGGAGCTGCCAGCATAATAGTGCAATTGTTAGGAAACAGTTCAGCTTGCCCATTGCAAGAGCTTGCTGTAAATTTACCTTTAAGCAAATTGACTTTCATTAGCCATCTCAGTACTGCGCACATTTGGGAAATTGGAAGGGACCATATTTAGGACAGGTTAAATTTACTTAGAGTAAATTACAAAAAAGACTAGCATTATTCAAATAATTACAAAGTCTTTGACCTTTATAATTATGTTTTCTAATCTGTGTTTAGTGGAACATTGATATTCCTTGTAATGGTAATATATATTACACACACACGCACACACACGCACACACACACACACACACACACACACACACACACAAAAGGTAGGGAAGATTTGTCATGATTCTGAAGAGTCACAGTGTGCATTAGCATTGTAAGGACCTTGAGAATCTCTGTATTTAAAAAAATGACTCTTCAGATTTGGTTAATCACATTTCCAAAATATAACAAGTCTGGAACATTTTTAAAAATTGCTACTTTCTCACCAAACACAATGTTTCATATTATTGTTTAGAAAAACTACACAAAAAGTATTAATGAGCTAGGGGTTCACACCATTAGATGCTTAACATCTTGAGACAAAGGGGAGATTTTTATAGTATTTCTGCATTATATCCTTGAAGGGCCACACATTTTGGAAATAAAGATCAAGTGGCTTTCAGCAACAATTCACAAAATGATCTACAAGTTTTCTTCAAATGGTTTGCTCCTGACACCAGTTCACCCTCCCTCCTTTCTACTCTGTTCTCCACACTGGGCCACGTTATCTTTGAGAAGTACCACTTTCCTCAGTGGGTAGATTTCCTCAGTCAGTATAACTGGTCCCTAATTCAACTCATCAACAAGAAAACATCTTTTAATTCCTACGATAAACTACTTGTTCTGTGTTGAGAGAAATAGAAAAGATATCTGAGCTCTAGACCTGGCCTCAACAGCTTTACAATTTAGTGGGAGATGCACTATTAGCATATGTACGACTATTTAAAAAATAACTCCAGACTACAACTCCAGATATATATATATATATATATATATATATATATATATATATATATGTATATTAGTACTGTGGATGGAACCCAGAGGCATTGTACCTTCGAGCTACACCCTCAGCACTATTTTTAGTCTTTTTATTTTGGAAACGGTCTTACTGAGTTGCAAAGGGCCTCGCTAAGTAGTTGAGGCTGTCCGCGAACCGCGATCCCCTTGTCTCAGCATCCCGAATGCTGGGATTACAAGCGTGCGCCACCACACCTGGTAATATTTTCTAATAGGGAACGATCTACATGGACGAGGAGACCTGGAAAAGCTCTGGTGGAAGAGATAGACTAGAGCATGGAAATAGACTTTGGAAAAGGGTGGAGAGAAAAGGGAGATTTTAAAGGAAACAACACTAACAAAGTCAAGAGAGAAGAACTTTTTGGCCTTGGGAGAGTATAGGGAAAAAAATAGGTAAAGAAGTCTGGCTGGAGTGGAACATACTGGTGAGTGTGGAAATAAATCAGAGAAGCTAAATACAATCAACTCTACACAGTGACAGATTCTGACCACCAGATTAAGAAGTGAGTTTGTTTTAAGTAGGAAGGAGACACAGTCATTAAAGACAAGGTCATAAATTTGAGATTGGTCATGAAATTCAAATGAACATTCTAGAAAGAATAGTATTGGAGCTCAACTGGAAAGGTTGGCGAGAAGAAGAATGAGTGTGAAGGACAGGATTAAAGTTACAATAATGCTGAAGTAATCCATGTGCTGAGGCCCTTGACAGGTGGGAAGAGAATAGGACAAAGAACTTGTAAATCTAAAACTCTGAAGGCACAAAGACAAGATTTGCTGTGAGAAAAGGGTAGAGTCCAACACAACCCCGAATTTTCCATCTTCTAATCTAGGAGCATGAGTATTTCCAAGAACCAAATTTTGAGAAAGATGAACATTTACTAAGTAGAAAATGAAAACACATTTTTATGGTTGTCAAGTGCTCATAATTTAATTATGATCTATCTTACACTATTTTTTACTACCTAGTCATTAATTCCACAGTTATTTTATGAGTACCTGTTTTATACCAAACAATAGTCTAGGCACTGAAAAAATAAAATGTATAGTCCAGTTTGAGGCAAAGGATAGAGATGAAAATGTAAATAATTTTAGAATGTGAGATTTCTCAATATATTCCCTATTTTCAGTTTAGAGAGAAGTAAAATATCAACTGAGCTCTTATTATGCACCAGCCTCTTTGGATTTATCTATCTTAATTCCCACATCAACACAAAGAAGTAGACATTGTTATTCCCACTTTTGTTTCTCAAAACTACTGCCTAACCCCTAAGAATACCCACAGTGTGAAAAAATCCATCCCCCTGAAAAAATATTGCTCCTCTTGACACAATTAACAGGGACCCTCTACTGGGAGAAGAGTACGATTTGTCACAGATCTTTAAAGCTTCAGATTCCACATTGGAACCAAGACCCACTGACCCTGCTTCTTGAATTTTCTAAGATGCTTATATTTTTTCATCTTTTAACATCTTGAAATTGAGATACATCTTGAACAGAGGCACCCTATTCTTCTGTTAAAGAAGGGTCCTTTTCTTCCAACCTCATGTCCCTGATGTCTGTATGTAGAAAGGATGCAACGTCTTGCTTCATGGAGACTGTTAATTTTGTGCTACTGCTTTTGTGATGTTTCCCCCATCATAAGGGGGGAAAATCAGCATCCAAATGAATTATCTCCCCAATGATCTAAAAGACTTAAAAAATAGAATTGAGAGATTTTTTATTACCATTTTTAATTTCTTGAATATAAGCATATTCAATGTCTATATCTTGGCCTTCTCCTTATACAAAAATGAAGTTAAGACATGGTGGCCAAAACCAACTCAACCCTCCCCAATTTAATTTCAAACACAATTTTAAAAAATAAATAAACATTAACAATTCTCCACTCTGAGAAGTGTCAAACCATAATGAGCCTAAAAGTAGAGTAGCAGCTTGACACGTGTATGTGTTACTGTCCAGGTAGCCATGCTCAGCTCTTTAGGTTTGGGCATGCTGCCAATGTTTAGGCTTGGCATGACTTCAAGGGCCTTATGTGTCCAACCCCAGGCAACCCCCTTCAGGATACATGAGCCAAGCTAACTGCATGCAAACCAGGCTGGGCCTTGGAATCAGTTTACATGGGCATGTTGTCAGAGAAAGATGTTTATGTGTGTGAGAGTCTTAAAGGACTGAATAGAAAGATCAGAAGCAGGCTTAAGCAGAATGGGGCTGGGAAGAATTCCACACGTCCTTAGAGGACAGGCAGAGGATAAAAGAAGGTACAGTAGGGAGGCAAAAACAGAAGTGCATTCTTCACCGTCTGGCTGGCAAGCCCCGCAACAGTGCCATTCTTCAAACGAAACCTCCCTTGGCCTCAGACCCTCTGCTGGCCATGCCAGCTCTATTGATTTACACAAAACTGTCAAGACTTTGATCAGCTACCAAAATGCAAACATTTTAAGCGATGCCCCAAAGAAGCTTGTTTAAAAAACAGTTGATGTAAGGGTTTAAAACAGTCCATTAACAATTTCATGTTGAAATGTGAATATGTGTGTGCCCAACCCTGCATGCTCCTATGCACAAAAACATTTTTGTACAGTCTATTAACAATGCCACATACTTATTACATGTATTGGCTTTGGGTCCAAGGAAATGTTCTTTATTTGAGAATGTAAAGTCCAAACCATAAGAATAAACTCTTCTCTCACTGAAACTCACAGCCTAAGTAAAAAAGAGGAAAAGGAAATCATAGTATATCCACTCGTCAGACATGAAAAGAGTGATTTATGGTTGGGTATATTCCAACCATAAATTTTTACACAAGGTAGAATTTAGGAGATGAATTAATCACATAATTTTAGAGGTTTCAAATATCCACGTGATCATTCCTAATTTTTTATTTCTTGTTGAGTATACCAATGCTTGTCACTCCTATAAATATTCTATGTACCACAATAATCAAATGGCTGCTACTAAAAATAATGCCCTGTTACACATATTAAATACCAGCTTCTGTAGACCCTAAAAACTTGCTCAGCCTCAAACACACTCAGTGCATTCACTTTAGAAAGCTTCTGGCAAGACTTCTAACTATGAAATAGTCAGGTTGGATGGTATGGCCCTTTAAAATTATAAAGTGATATATTTCTGCTGTGAGTCAATTGGATTCTGTATCTGGGCCTGATGAGTGTGAAGAGCTGCATGTTGTAAAATATGCACTTACTCCATCCTAATAGAATAATAGTACCCTGGCTCCAAATTAGTCCTTTCTAAAAAAAAAAAAAAAAAAAAAAGTGACTTACTGAACCAGGAATGTACCTAACAAAATTATTATGAATATACCAGATTATGATAGGATTCAATAGTGACCAAAGCTATCCACCTAACTTTAAGCTAAGGCACTCTCCAGGTGGAAATCAAAAGGTAGAAGAGGATCTTCTTAATTTGGGATAGTATGCTAGCATGGGAGGATGGGAAGAGGTAGCAGAATCTCAGTTCCTCGGGCCTCAAAAAAATGCCAAACACTGTTCCATCCCAGTAATTTTCAGCTCTTGAGTTCCAATTGATTTGAAGTTCAAGGTTCAAGAGGCACCAAGAAATTTTTAAACACATGCCATCTCTAGACTACAAATAATACAGGTGATTCTCAATTCTTTACTAAATAAAATGCTCTAGCATCAGTGAAGCCCTCTCTGAAAACCACATGGAAGAGAAGCATCCCTCAGTTTAATGAACATCAAAGATTTAGAGAAGTTCTCCCCTTTTGTCAGTGCAAATTTTTTTAACCTGATTCACCAACAAGGCTCTCCATTCACTGTCTTCCTCCCAGCTGAGCAAACGTTTTCAAAGCCCCCTTCCCTTTCTTGTCCTTTCTTAGGCCTTTACCCAAGCTTAGAACTTTACAGTGCATGATGCTCCCCTCCCACTTCATTTCACAATCTACAAAGCCTTCTTCCACCAAATTTAAATAAAGTACTGTGTATCTCTATTTAATCAGCAACTTATGCAAACCCCCCATAAGACCATTTGGTCCGAGAGAGCCTTTGAGAAAGGCCAAGATGTAGGGTGATTAAAGATGGTGCCTCAGGAGTCAGGCAAGTCTGGGTTTGCAGCTTCCACCAGTGGGGAGACTCCTGGCAAGTGTAGCATATGCTTAGGCTCCTGTGTTTTCATATACAAAATGTGAGGAAGTGCCTCACAGAATTGTGGCAGAGTAAAGGAAATGCCGCCTATAGTCTGGTGCAGTGTCCTTCTTGTGATTGTGGAACAAAGACACATTGACATTTGGAAATCGCCTCAAGTAGACAAAAGGTGCAGCAGGTGACAAGTTCCGTGCAGAGTTGTTCAGTTGGATGACTGCCTGGCTTTGCACCCCTGCTCTATCAGTTATCAGCTGCAGGACCTCCACGTCCCATAGCTCTGATCTTCCTCACATCTCAAATGAGTTCATAGTAGGACCGCCCTCATAAAGTGGCTGAGCAAGTAAAGTAAGAGGGTGCTAGGAGCCAGGCAGGGTGGAGCACGCCTGTAATCCTAGTACTTGGGAGTGAGACAGGAGGATCACAGGTTTGAGGCCAGACTCAGCAACTTAGCGAGACTCTTAGCAACCTAGCAAGACCCTCTTTCAAAATAAAATAGTGCTGGGGGTATAGCTTGGAGGCAGAATGTCTCTAGCACTGGGTTCAGTTCTTGGTATGAGACAGACAGACAGACACACACACACACACACACACACACACACACACACACACACACCATGTTGGAAAGCTAGAACACAATGGAGTGAGGCAAGAGGAAACAGCACCACCAGCCTCAGCTATCAGGAGTTAGAGGATTCTGTTAGGGCAAACTTACTTAGATTAATATGCTATTTCTACATTACCTTTTAAGATATTAGGTGAGTTTCTTTGCTGTCTCTCCCATGAATATTTCCTCTTATCATTTGTTTTTCCCAGCAGATGTTTAAAATAATCTTAAGCAAAGATGAAATTCATTCTCATATTTTTATTTTTATTCTTATATATATTTTGTAGTATTGGGGATTGAACCCAGGGGCATTTTACCTCTGAGTTATACCCCAGCCCTATTTTTATTCTTTGTTTTGAAACAGGGTCTCACTAATTTGTGGAGGGCCTCACCAAGTTGCTGAGGCTGGCCACAAATGTGCAATCCTCCTCTCTCAGCCTCTCAAGTCCTGGGATTACAAGTGTGTGCTACCATACCTGGCATTCATACATACATATGTATATATGAGTGGAAAAAAAAATATATATATATATATTTGTGGTACTGGGGATGGAACCTAGGGGCATTCTGCCTCCGAGCTACACCCCCAGCCCTATTTTTTGTTCTTTATTTTGAAACAGCATCTCACTAAGTTGCAAAGAGCCTCACTAAGTAGCTGAGGTTGCCCGAGAACTGTGATCCTCCTGTCTTAGTCTCCCAAATGCTGGGAATACAAGCATGCACCACGATGCCCAGCTCATTCCTATATTTTTAAAAAAGCATTTTTTATACTGACTGTATTCCAAGTCAGTCAAGTGCCGGAGCCAGCCGGCAGAGTACGGGTTCTGAAGAGAGGCGCGAACATGAAGAATTTTTAATTCTAATGTGGGAGAGCCACCAGCCTACTATCTCCACTGGCCAACCCCTGTTTCTGGGTCAATATTTCCTATGGGTCGACGACTATGCCTGGGTCAGTATTCTCTATAGCGCCGATGCTCCTGGCCGACGCCTACTTCTGGGTCAATCTCATCTTTATTGTGCCGACGCCAACGCTGGGTTTGTTTTTCCAGAGGTACTTATACACAGTTACAGGTCAGTCAACATTCTCGTGCCATCACCACCGTAATACAATATACAGACCAATCCAAAGCACATACATTACAGATAGGTTAATCAGTACCCTTGTGTCATCACCACCTGATCTTCTCCCCAAACCTTGTTGACTCTGGGCGAAGGACAGTCAGCTGAGTCGGAGATATTAATCTAGGGGAAAGCCTTGATGGCTCCCCACAGTCACGTTCAGGCCAACACAGGAACTAAAGGAAAAAATCCTGTCCATCCTTTGTGCCAGCACTTCTGCCGTCACCAGCCCCACTCACCAGCCAAGGTAGTAACAATGCTGAGTACTGGCAACTCCTATGCCCACATTCTTGCTATTCTGTATAAACAACAACTGGCTTTATTGTAATGTCACCTAAAAGCTGAAAAATAACATGTAGATTTTGACACTGACTGCCCCCTAAATGTATAGATTGAGTTTATTTCTAATCCCATTTCTAATCTGTATTGAACACTACGACCTTGGTCAAGCCTTTTCAACTTTCTGGACATTACTTTTATCCTACAAAATAAATAAATAAATAGATAGACTTTTAGACCCAAGCTCTAAAACACTATTGGAGCCAGACATGGTGGCACATGTCGTAATCCCAGTACTTAGGAGGCTGAGACAGGAAGATCATGGGTCTGAGACCAACCTCAGCTACTTAGTGAGGCCCTCCGCAACTTAGCGAGACCCTGCTTCAAAATAAAGAGTTAAAAATAGGGCTGGGGGTGTAGCTCAGAGATAGAATGGCCCTGGGTTCAATTCCCAGTGCTGCATATAAAATAAAATAAAATAAAATAAAATAGGGCATAATTCTATTCTCCCTAACCCCAACAGCCAAGAAAGAAGACAGACCTTTCTGGGTTGGGTTTGACCCCTATGCCTCACTTAGTCAGAAAGGCAGGCATGCAGCTGAGTCCTATGCTCCTGATTTCCCACCTGCAGCCCAGCAGCCTTGCAGGTCCATCTGGCAGGGTTGCTGGTGCCAGGGCCGGGGAGGCAGAAAGGCTCCTCTTTCATGGTGGCTCTTCTTACAGAGTTCTTGTCACTGTACGTTTCGATGAATAAAGTCCAAACACTAATAAAGGGTATAGAACTGGAGCATTTATTTTGAGTCAAGAAAAGATAGAAGACAAATAGCTCTCCCTACACACACAGGCAGGGTGGGGTCCCTGAAAAACAGTAACCACAGAAACTCTTGGGATGTGAGCTTTTAAACCTTATCGAGGTTCCCCACCTGCTCTTTTATAACTGGTCAGAATTGGATCTTGGGAGAACAATGCCTTTTGCCCAATTTCAATCCTTAATTTGACTTGCTATCTTGTGGGATGTGGGCCCTGATCTCCTGGCACCCACAGGTATCTCACCACCCTACTCACCTCCCCCACCTCACAGAAGGTGATGCAGATGGCCTCTATTAATCTCTGCTGCTCCCAGGTCCTCTGCCCTGCATCAAGAGTAGGAATGAGAAGAATGACCACAGGGGACGTAGAGTGGACCACCAGAGCAGCACGCACACCTCTTGAGAGCCACAGGAGATATAAGTTAGTAGCAAAAACGGGTGAGGTAGTTGGTGCCTGGCCCCAAATAAGAATTACTTGAGTTTTAGCTCTTGTTGGGCACTAAATACCCAACAAGGCACTAAAATAAAATGCCCAACAGAGGCACAAAAATAAAAATGTTTGCTGTGCTTAAATGGACATCAGCAGTTAGATGAGCCAAGCAATTGACCTGTGCTATCCACCTGATCATCACAGCAAGCCTGAGGAAAAGAATAAATTGTTATCTCTATTTTAGATTACAAATGAGAAAATAGACTCAAGAATGTATAATAATAGAATGAAGAGGCAGAATGAGCCGTCATTCAATGCCAAAATCTACCGCAGAGTACAGAATTGTCTACTAATGAACTACACATTAAATGTTTTGCATATAATAATATACAACTATTTTATTTTCACTTTCACTCTAATATTGAAGGTCTCTTCAGGGAGTTTGAATAAATTTTGTTTACCTATTTTCCATGAACTTAGAAATCCCCATATCATCATGAATCCTCTAGGAATAGGAATCTACGCCAATATGGTCTCATTAATGAAGTATGTCATCATACTGCCCAGCCAACATTATTGTCTTGTAATCAAAATCAAAATTTCTTGGATTGTGATATTATTGTCTTGTAATCAAAATCAAAATTTCTTGGATTGTGATAATAGAAACCCCAACCTTACTTAAGCAAAGAGAGAGAGAGGGAGGGAGGGAGGGATGGAGAGAGAGAGAGAGAGAGAAAGAGAGGTGATTTACTTGGGAGGTTGAGATAGGAGGATGGAATGCTGAAGGCCAGCCTCAGTAACTTAGAGAAACCCTCAGCAATTTTACAAGACCCTGTTTTCAAATAAAAATAAAATAATGCAGGGAGTATAGCTTGGATGTTGAATGCCCCTGAGTTCAATCCCCAGCATCACAAAAGAATTTTTAAAAGGGGTGGGGAGGCTTATGTTAGGAAGACAGAAGCTGAGACCTTCAGGGAGGAATGCAGCCGGTTTCAAGGGACTAGAAAGTTAGCAAAAAGGAACTGAGGAATGGCTCTCAGCACCTTCTGCTGTGAGGCCTCATGTCATCTCCCCTGCTGCTTCTCTGTCCTTTATCCTTCTCTGACTTACTTTCTCCGCTTCTACAAATACATCAACTATCCATTGCTCCTTACTTCAAACATTTAAGTCACTGATGCTAGGCTGAGCCTAGTACTTCTCAGTCCCAATTCAAAATTCTAAACTGTAACTGGGTGTGGTGGTGCACGCTTATAATCCCTATACTTGGGAGGCTGAGACAGGAGGATCACAGGTTTGTGGCCAGCCTCAGCTACTTAGTGAGGCCCTAGCAACTTACTGAGACCCTGTTTCAAAATAAAGAATGAAAATTATGACTGGGGGTATAGCTCAGAGGTAGAATATCCCTGGGTTCCATCCCAGAACTACAAACACACACACACACACACAAAAAAAAATTCTAAAATGTAACTTCATAGAATGAGAATCCCAAAATACCTCCTCTCTCTCTCTCTCTCTCTCTCTCTCTCTCTCTCTCTCTCTGTCTGTCTCTCTCTCTCTCTCTCTCTCTCTCTCTCTCACACACACACACACACACACACACACACACACACACACACCTAGACAACAGCTATCATGATTCTCTAGCAAAATGAATTACTGCTACTTGAACCCATCTCTACCCATTCTCCCATCAGAAGACTCAGGAAATTCTGAGTATTCTTGCAGGAAAATCTAGTTCTCAGGCATGAACAACCAAAAGAAAGATGGGGAAAAGAGATCCTAAAATTGGACACATTTGAGCTGCCAGGAAATTGCCTAGAAGCAGCAGCTGAGCAGGGGGCCAGGAGTGGGCCTTTATGTGATGCTTAATCAGATGGTGATGAGGGAGGGGCCCTGCCAGCTCACAAACCAGCCAGCCCCTCCAGGAGCCCCGGGAATAGGGAGCAGTCTGCTGTAGAATTCTCTCACAATGGCCTGGCAGAAATGGATGGTCCACACAGGGAAGGATCAATTGTAAAAAGTGGAATTAGTCATTCTAAATCATGCAGCTGTGGTCGAAGGGAGCTCTTCTAAAAATCATTAAACAATCATGTATTCCTATTGATTTATTCAAAATACCTTGAGGGAAAGCAGATTAAACACAAGGTAAAAGTAAGCTAATGCAGATTAAATGGATGAAGGATGGGCCAAGCATTCCCTAGGTAGTTTTTGTACTAATGAGAGGAAAATTATATGTACACTATTACCAGGATAAAAGGGTCTATTAGAGGTCTTTTGCTTGACATATTTATGTATTTCAAATACTAAGTAGCATAGTGAATTAGGTTTACTCTGGACATTTGTTATTTTTATTGCATCTCCAAAGTGATAAACAGAGTTCTCTGTTGAGGGCAGTGCGCTGCCTCACTCCGGGAAACCCTGCCTGAATAGACAAATCTGGATTCCAGGGCTGCTCCCGGGATGTCATTTATTAACCAGCCCAGTGCAATTTGACTGCAAAGACCAGGCCTCTGGGTCCAAGAGCAGTATGTACAACCCAGAGGTGGAAATGAGGTGCGGTGCTCATGTGTCTGTTTCCTGAGCCATGTTCGGAGATGTCCTTTCTCCCCCAGGCAGAATCTGTTCAAATGTCTTATCACATAAGGAAACCAGAAATGGGAGGCATGTGTCACATGTTGTTCTCACAGGTGTCATAGATAGAGCAGGTAGTGAGATCCTTGAAGGAAGAGATACAAGCAGAAAAATCATAAATGAGGGGCCAAAGGGTGTGCAACTAGTGAGGATTAGAATCAACGCCTCAGATTTTTCTCTCTTCTGGTCAGGCTCTTTCTGCTCCAATGTATACGAGTGAAATTTGCCTTTGTGGGTCACTGTTCTTAAAAAGGCATCATTATCACTAGATCTGCTGTATGTTTAAAACCAAAGTCACTGTTGTCCCTATACCAGTTGCACATTCCTTACTCCCATTACCATCCCTGTTTTGGCCAAATGGAAAGCTACATCATTCTCCAATCATCCTTCTAGACCAAAGCAATAAAGTGCTAACTGATGTCATTGTTCTCACTCTTAGCTTTCTCAAAGCCATTTTGCACCTCTCTACCATCTTAACCTTTCTAAAATGGTGCTTTCACCATACACTTTCTATTTATAACATCCAAGAGGTAAGGCAGCAGGCATCCATATTTCTCTTCTACCTGGGCTGGAAAGGATTCTTGGAAGGCTGAGATGTAGGCTGCATTAGGAAAGACCACTTGTAAAGCAGGCATCTCTGGTTGATAGAGCCCCTGATGGCCTTAATCATGAGTGTGTGGTTCAAAAGAAATGTCAAGAAGTTTGTATGGTTATAGCAGAAAGTAAAAGCTCAGGCCAGGTGTGGTGGTGCGCGCTTGTAATCCCCACGCAGGGGAGGCAGAGACAGGAGGATCGCACAGGTTTGAAGCCAGCCACACTGGCTTAAGAGGCCCTGTTTCCAAATAAAAAAGTATAAAAATAAGTCTGGAAGTGTAGCCCGGAAGTAAAAGGGTTTCCAGGAACCCCAGTACCACCAAAAAAAAAAAAAAAAGGAAAAACTCAGGGTGTCAGGAGCAAAGGAAAATTAACCAGACATCATTACACACAACTGAAGACGATATAAGAGTGCAGCCTCGATGCTAATGAAGTCACACAGCAGAGGTGACGTCACTGGAAAAATCCAGCTGGAACCAATAGAAATGGCAGCCTCACTGCTTTCCACAGTCATGACTTATTCAGTAGAGAGAACGACATAGAAGTGGTTCTTAGCTCTACAGACTCCAGGCCCCACTCAAACTTCTAGATCCCTTCAGAGAAGGGACACACAGTCTTATTGTAGAAAATTTCCCATACTTTCATGCACAACCAAGTTAAAAACATTTTGGTATTGCATTTGACTCCTATTAGCCTTCTATATTTATAAAAATTGATATAATATTTGACATAATTCTGTGCTTTCACTAAATCATATTTCCTTGAAGACTATATAGCTCCAAGTATCCCTTCATATCTACAAAATAGGTACAACCATCTGCCTATTCATGGTCTGCCAGAAAACTTTAAAAAATATGCTTGCTATGAGGATAAACTTTGTTATATTTCTTGCCATCTAACTGCATCCTTTACATGTTTGTCATGCTAGAGTTTAAAAAATTATAGATATAATTTTAAACAATAATGGCATCTTGCATTTTCAAGGTACTTAAATTGCATAGATATATTAGTTCGTTTAGTCATCACTTCAGTCTATGGAGAGTCAAGGGGTTATTATTATTATTATTATTATTATTATTATTATTCCTCATTTGCTGGTAGAGAAACTGAGATTCAACAATGCTAAAAGCTTTTTTAAATTTTTTTTGTGGTACTGGGGGAAGAACCCAGGGGCTTTCTACTTCTGGGCTACACTCCCAGACCTATTTTATATTTTATTTGGAAATGGTCTCACTGGGTTGCTGAGAGCCTCTTTAAGTAGCCGAGGCTGGCGTCGAACCTGTGTGATCCTCATATCTCAGCCTCCCAAGTACTGGGATTACAAGCATGCGCCACCATGCCCAGCTGAAAGCTTTTCTTAAAGTCACATGAGTTTTGGGGAACAATTCAGATTGGAGACCTTACTTCATAGTATATAAGATATAGTCATTTTATGCTTGAGCTGGGGTTATTGTTCAGTGGTAGGAGATGTGCTTTGTGTGCAGAGACCCTAGGATCAATCCCAAACACCAAAAATAATAATAATAATTTAAGCCATGCAGAGTGGTTCATTCTTGTAATCCCAGTAGTACTTGGAAGTCTGAGACAGGAGGATTGTAGGTTCGCAGCCAGCCTCAGCTACTTAGGAAGGCCCTCTGCAATTCAGTGAGACTCTGTTTCAAAAAAAAAATGCACCAAAAAAAGCAGCATTTATGAGTCCTGCTAACACTTGATCTCTTTTGCCACAAAATCAGCACTTTTCAGAACCAGAAAACACTATCAGCAGAGAAATAAAAAATGTAAACACAAGGGGCAGAGAAAAATAAGACTAGAAGAACAACCAGAGACCAGAAAAGAAACCAGCCCACATTGCGGAGCCGCACCAGTGCCATCATGCCTAACAGCACCAGGCTCCAGAGAGGAAAGGTAAACAAGTAGCTGAAGTGAGCAGCTGTGGATCATTCGGGTGTAATTCAGCAGTTCTTTCAGCACAAAGAACAACTAAAACTCCCAGTGGCCAAGCTCATCACACCTTCCAGGGACTCAGAAAGGAGTTCAAAACCAGAAAAAAAATACACCAGCCTCACGGCCGAGGGCACAGCAGCAGCACCATATTGCCAGCAGCAACAGCAAGTTCACCACGCCTGCAACAGCTCCAGATCAGCGTGCACAATACCTGTAAGTGAAATTGTGGCCCCTATAGGAGAAATCCCAGCACTGCACTCCCAAGGACTTGCGCAGCTTTGATAATCTCCCTGGGTCTGATATTTTGCAGTCCAACCCAGTGAAGGAGTAGTGGTGGCAAAGATACCACACCCTAGTCACAGCTCCCCCATGGGAAAATGCCCAACTCAGCACCCTCACAGCCTTGCACAGCCTTGATTAATTCCCTGGATCTGAGTCTTTACGATACAACCCAGTAAAGGAGTAGTGGCGGCTGAGATTACCACAAACTCGAGATCCAGAGCACCCTAATTGAAGTTGTTGTGACCCGGGGAAGAACCCAGAGAAGGCAAAAACTTCTGAAATCATGGAAAAGAGGAACAACAATAGAGCAATGAATGCCCACAATCCCATAATATCAGAACCTGAAAACACAGAATTTCAGAGATCTCCAGAAGATCAAATCAGGAATATAACTGTAGAAATAATACAGGACCTTCGAAAAAAATTTAGAGAGTCTAAAAGAAATAAAAGATGCAATCATTGAAGTAAATGCACCAATTCAAACTATAAACACTCAATTAGACTACATGGAGAATAGAATCTCGCTCCTAGAAGATGATCACTCCAAAAATGAATACATAATTTATAACTTAGAAAAAAAATCAGACAGCAGGAATCTGACATTGAAGAAATATGGGCCCATTTTAAGAGAGCTAACCTGGCTGGGCGTGGTGGTGCACGCTTGTAATCCCCGTGCTTGGAAGGCAGAGACAGGAGGATCACGCAGGTTCGAAGCCAGCCTCACACGCTGGCTTAGGAGACCCTGTTTCCAAATAAAAATGTAAAAATAGGTCTGGGAGTGTAGCCCGAAGGTAGAAGGGCTTCCAGGAACCCCAGTACCACCAAAAATAAATAAATAAATAAATAAATAAATAAATAAATAAATAGCTAACCTAATAATATTTGAATAGAGGAGGGAAAAGAAGGTGAAACCAAAGGGATCAATAATCTCTTCAAAGAAATAGTGGCAGAGAATTTTCCAAACATAGAGCAAGAGGTCGATACACGGGTCCAGGAAACTTATAAAACTCCCTTTAGACAGGATCAGAGAAAAGGTACCCCATGCCACATAATTGTCAAAATTACCAATGTAGAAGCCGAGCAGAGAATCTTAAAGGCAACAAAAACAAAAGGCCAAGTGACATTCAGAGGCAAACCAATTAGAATCACTCCAGAATTCCCAAACCAAGTCATGAAAGCCAGAAGTGTTTGGAATATAACATATTCCAAATTCTGAAAGAAAACAACTTCCAGCCAAAAATTTCCTACCCAGAAAAACTATCTATCAAATTAAATGGGGAAATAAGAAGCTTCCATGACAAAGAGAAACTGAAGGAATTTATGTCTTCAAAACCAGTGCTAGAGAAAATACTCAAAGTGATTATTAACTACAAAGAAGAAATGGGGCAGAGGGTATAGCTCGGAGGTCAAATGCCCTCTGCCCCATTTTTCATTCTTTATTTCAAAACCAGTCTCAGCCTCCTGAATGCTGGTATTACAAGCGTGTGCCACCATGCCTGGCTTAAAAGTTTTTAATAAGGAATGAAAAATAGAGCTGGTAGTGTATCTCAGAGGTAGAATGTCCCTGTGTTAAATCCCCAGTATCGCATTCAAAAAAAAAAATAGTAGTAGTAGTAGCAGTAGTAGTAGTTGTTGTAGTAGTAATTTAGACATTTTATGTTCTTCATTATAGCCTTGGCACTCCTTAATAAGCTAGACACAAATCTGGGGGAAACAATCCTAGTCTAAATAATTATAAATATGTTTAAATAGCCACATCTAGAGTTCATAAAAAATGCAAACAAATTGAATAGCAGCAATAGGATTTGTCCCCTGATATTACATTTTAGTAGAGTATTCGAGTAAGTTAAAATCACAGGGAGCATAAATGTATTAAGAACAGATGGGGTTATCACTTCACTCGTTTCTATCTTTATTCTGGCCTTTTTGGATATCAGCACTGCACACATGCACACACATGCACAATGGGCATTAGCTATCTAAAATTGTCCAAATAGTAGAAGCAAAGGTCTAAGAAATGTCTGTTTAGTTAAAGCTGCTTAAATACCACAGATCTCACAGCAAAAGTCAAAGTATCTTTATTCACCTCATCTGTGCTCGCAAAACACAAACTGTCGTCCACCTTGTTCCGTTTCAGTTACGACCCAACCTCCCAAATCACCAAATCATAGTCTAGGCTGCATTCTGAATAAAAAGGATTAGAAATGGGCTTCATCCCCCGTTTTGCAATTGGAAATGAGCTTTCAAATGGTCCAATTTAAGAAGAGGCATCAAAGAAAGAACTTAGCTCAGGAGGCCCTACTCAGCTAACAATGTCTTTTGTCCTCTAGGGACAGAGTGAGGGGGTGCACTATGGTCATGTAAGTCCAGGACAAGAAAGGTCTTTCTGCTTACTGAAAATGAGTTCTATTCACAACTGTGCTTTTTCAGAGTTTGGCTGTTCACATTTTCTTGGACGCTGTTAGAGTTATAAAATAAACACTTCCAAGATTGTTTTCTTAAAAGTCAGTCCAACATAGCATAAAATAAAATGAAAAGAACTTTCTCTGAGTCTTCAGTTTGACATGGGTTCATTTAACTAGGAACATACCTTTTTCTTCCTCTCTTTGAACTTCTTCAGACTGGTCTTTGATTTTCAAAGTTTCAACCCTGGCTGATTCCACTAGAGACTTCTGTTTGATGACTGGCTCCATCCTAAACTGTTTGACAACGCTTGGATGTCCAGTATTTATTTAAGATCTGAATTCAGGAAAATACTGAGACAGGTGTTTAGGAACTTGAGCATTTTTTGAGTAATTATAGAGCATAAGCCTAGAAGAACACTCAGGGCCATTTGACCTAACCAGCATCTTTCAAACAGGTATGATACTGTCTTTCCATTTTAGTTATCTGACTTGCGAAAGAATCAAGTCATTTACTAATGGTGCACAATTATTTGGTTAAAGTAAAGGAGAATAAGGAGGAGAATTGGGTCCAGATTGCCTCCTTTCAGAAGGTATACTGCATATAGTACAACTAGTGTCACCCACCTCCAATGCATTCAATCCTACAATTATAGAAAAAATAACTTTTTTTTGGTGGTGGTACTGGGGTTCCTGGAAGCCCTTCTACCTCCAGGCTACACTCTCAGGCCTATTTTATACGTTGTATTTGGAAACAGGGTCTCTGGCTTCGAACCTGCGCGATCCTCCTGTCTCCACCTCCCAAGTGCGAGGATTACAAGCGTGCACCACCATGCCCGGTGAAAAAATAACTTTTATAATCCAAATAACAACTTTTAGATTCTGATCTAATCATGAAAGCCTAGGTTTAAACCCTATGTCTTTTTTTCTTCAACCAGAATTACTTTTTCATAATTTTAATGGTGCATTTTAGTTCTGTAGTTCACCTCATAATGTAGTAAATAGTGATAGTGACATACATGCACACGGCAGTTGGTGAATTTTCCCCAGCTCCCTCCCCACTCAACTAAATCCTACATCTGCCATCAACTGCCATGAAAATGAACACGTTACTTAATAGAATGAGAAAAATGAAGAGCAGATATCGTATAGAGGCAGGATGAGAATCAAACAGGATACCACATATAAAGTTTTGGCCCGAGTCTAGCTCACAGTAAATGCTTTAAAATATCAGCCATTATTACAAGTTTGTCATTATAATCTGCCTGCCAAATGTCCCTGTATGGTGATATTTAGAGGCTTCTGATAATTCCAAGGCATAAAATCCAAGAAACAGGTAAAAAGCAAGGAAAAAGAGAACAGAGTTTTCATAAGTTAGCATGTACTCCCAATAAAATGGATCCAGCTGGGGTTCTGACTAAGGATCCAGCAGACTTTACTCAGTTTAATAAGTCATATGACCGTGGTTAGATTTAACATAGAACGAATGAAGTTTATTTTCAGAGTCCTTCAATTGTATGGGCTCCTTCCAAAGCCTTGCCAGAGGCCATAGCAGTATGTTAAAGGGGTTCTCTGATAATGTCTCTTAAAGAACTACCATTAAAGTATGCAAGTTCTAGGCATTTCAACAAAAACTTGAATTTGCTCCTGCAAGAGTGTACTCTGTACCTCCTTGAGAACCAGACAAGGCCAGGGTTGAC